>NC_043005.1:34403880-34581380 GCF_006345805.1 Octopus sinensis
GAGCTTCCAAAACTCTTCAAGATTGTGCAGATTCTTCTGACAAACTCTTCTCTTTAGTTCTGTCTACATTTGTTTGGTGATATTCAAGTCAGGGCTCTAAACTGGCCAGTCTTTCAATATGGTAACACCTTCATCAGCCAGACTGTTGTGTTGCATGCGATCTGTGGCATGGATCTCTGTCATGCTGAAAAATCTCACCTTTTGTACAGTAACTTCTTGAAATGAACATTGTGTAATAAATTTTCATTATAGACGTTTTTCTCTTTTAAAATACTGTATCTTGATGTGTTTATGTGAGGTGGTAGAAACTTTTGCACAGCTATTTTTTGTGGTCGTCTCACATTTTCCCCTCTCATTCAGAACCCCTACTACAAAATATAATGATTAGGTATGAAAATGACTCCAACAGGGCCAATGTTTCAATTAGTAGAAATTTACAATAGTTTAAAGTAGCCAAAGACTTTTGCATGGTACTGCACTTACAATCAGAACAATAACATTTCTACTGAATTCAAATCTAAGTTTGAACTCATTGAACATACCCCTCCTATAGAGAACTTCCAAAAATTGTTTTCTATGAAATGTTATATGACAGAGTGCAACAGATCTGTGATGAGTGAAGTGGAATGTATTGTTGAATATGTTGGATTTGTCATGTTAGCATCTGAGTGATACTGAACTTAAAGGAATTCGAAAAGTAAATGAGCAACAGAAGTGAGGTTGAGAACTAGCAGCTGTAGTTTTGACATATCAGTGAAATAGAATATATATAAGCTGCAGGAAAAGTGATGGACATTGACGGTGTGAGGGTCTCATGAAAAAGACAGATTTCAGTAAATTTAGGAAGTACATAAAATAGATATGGAAAACATTATTATGGAATAACAGATGTAAAATTAAAATTTATGAAAACATGCTTGAATCCTCCTGATTCCATCAGTGTGGGAATAATAAAGAGATTTTAAAAAATTGATTTTATATATATGCGTAAATATTTCATCATTACCATTTAACATCTGTTTTCCATGCTGCATGGGCTGGACAGTTTGACGGGAGCCGGCAAGCTGGAGAGCTGCACCAGGCTCCAATTTCTACACATGAATGCCCTTCCTAATGCCAACCGCTTAGAGTGTACTGGGTGCTTTTTATGTGGCACCATCACAAATGCTTGTTATATGACACCAGCGTAGATGCTTTTTATGTGGCACCAGCACAGGTGCTTTTTATGTGGCACCAGCACCTGTGGGGTCACCAAGTAGCTTGCAAGACAAAGACTTCTCAGCTGAGGGAAGGAGTGACTGTGTAGCAGGCAAAAGATTTGAGTGTGACAATGGATGAGAGATAGTTGTCTTACTAATGTGAGATACTTGGCTATCTCAGTTGGATTAGAAAAGCAGGGAAGGTTGGAAAGATTTGGAGAGAAAGATAGAGACTGAAGACCTATCCACAGGGAACAGTGAGGGGGAATGTATGTTGTAGGATGGAGGGGAGGAGGATGTTCCATAAGAGTGTGAGAAAAGATGTTTAGAGATAGCAAGTGATGGTGAGAGGAATTGAAATAGCTGGGAAGTGGGGTATTGTAGATATGTAAGGGCATGGAGAGTGTGCAATAGGCATATGAGGGAGAGTGGAGGGGCTTGCAGCAGGTGGTGGAGTGACAGGAAGATAGGTTGTGAGAGAGTATATGTATGGGGGGCAGGGGGATGACCATAAGTGACATGCCTGTATGTATGGATGGCCACAATTTTACTTACCTTGATGTATCTTCTCAAGTGCAGCGTATTGCCAGAAGTCTCAGTTCCTTGTCATCTCCACTGTACATCATTTCTTACCACTTTGTTCCACATGTATCTTCTCAAGTGCAGCAAATTGCCAGAAGTCTCAGTTCCTTGTCATCTCCTCTGAAGATCATTTCTCACCACTTTGTCCCACATTTTCCTTGGGCTGTCCCTTCCATAGGTTCTCTCCAAAATTAGAGATTGGCATATCTTTATGTAACTGTCCTCATCCATATGCATCACATGACCATACTAGTGCAGTCTTCTCTTTTGCATATTATATTTGATGCCTTTTATACCCAATATTTCTCTTATATCATTTACACTCTGACATTACCCATTCAGTGGAACATGCTGGTTTCATTTCTTTCAAACCTTCACTTGTTCTCTGTAGTCACAGCTGTGTTTCACTGCCATGTAGCATAGTTGTTCATATACAGACATCATACAATCTGCCTTTCACTCTGAGGGAGAGGCCCTTTGTTACCAACAAAGATAGTAGTTCTCTGAACTTTGCCTGGCCCATTCTTATTCTAGCAGCTATACTTTCACTGCTAACTTGGGTGTCTAGGTAACGGAAGCTATTTACCTCCACTGCCAACTTGGTCACCCAGGTAATGGAAACTATCTACTTCTAAGAATACCCCCAGACATTTGAGAAAATCTATTTCATGTACATTCTTAGTGTTTATTGTGCCTACCACCAACAAATTTTCTACATACCAAGCAGAGCCATCTCCCTAAAGAGATTAGTGATTTGTCTGTTTTCCTACTTACTAGGATAGCAATTTGCATATTCTTGTTTGAATCTGTTGGAATGTATTAAGAATAAATGTATTTCTCTTTGTTTTGATTCTCACTTTCTGTATGCACATGGTAATTTATTAGAGTTAAATGTTTCCTCTTAAAATAATTATTCAAGTGGAAACATCACTTGACTTAGATTAACAAACTGAAGATTCTTGAGAATATGGGATGCAAATCAACTGAGAAAGTGACTGGAGTTGAAAGGCTTTAAGAAATATGTGCTGAAAATTCAGCTGTATTAATATAGAGAATATGTAATGCAAATGACATTAGCTAAATATGGGTATGTGCTGATTTTGGAAAGTAGTTTCAGAAAGATGAAGGAAAACATGGATACTGGCCCTCACAAGCCTAATGAAATGGTAATATATCATATTAAAAACATAGTCAACATATACTGGCAGAGAAAACACAATGGTGATAAATTTTAATATCAGATTTTGTGAAGGCTAGGCTGAATGTTAAACTTATTATCATAAACTTATGTTTATAACATTTTTGAATCTAAAGTTGAATTAGCTCATTTCAAAATTTTTAGATATTGGCAGGTTTAAAATTTTTTTGTGTGTTGAATGATAGGCCATAAAATTCCCTGCATGTAGTACTTTAAGAAGAATTTCTGATAGATATGGTAGCTCATTGTGACATTAGTTCTTTGATAGTGAAAGCAAGTATTTAAAGGATATCTGTTGTATATAAATACAATTAATATTTTAGTTTTCTTTTACTGATTATTGCATATTAAAAATTTTTGCAAAGTAAACAATTCTTCAACTGGCATGTTTTGAATTTGCCAATAATAAAAATAATAATTTTTTATATAAATATGTGGACAAATGTATGGATGTGTGGTTATGAAGTTTGTTTTGCAACCACATGGTTTTGGATTCATTCCACTGCAGAGGACATTGGTATACACCACCTGTCATAGTTTAGATTGACCGAATCATATGAGTGAAATCTGGTAGATGGAACTGTGTAGAATAGAATGGTGTGTGTGTGTGTGTGTGTGTGTGCATGCATGTGTATACATATATATATATATATATATATATACAGGAGATGGCAAAATCAGTAGAATGTCAAGCAGATATACTTTCTGTTATTTAGTTACGGCCTCAGTATTCCTGTTGAATAATAATTCCATTTTTCCTTTCGTCTTCTCAAGGACCATAAAATAAGTATCAAAATACTTGGTCAATATAATTGATCCAAAGTTTTGAAGGTGATGCCCCAGCATGGCCACAATTCAGTGGCTGAATCTAGTAAGTTTGGGTTTAAAGTTGGAGGAGAGAAAATTTAAAGTTTTAATTCATAGACAGTATGATACCAGCTTTAGAACCATAACACATAGTAGGTGAGTTTGGTATTTCGATAATTTCTTTTGATTGGATACAAAAGTAATTTTGTAGAGAAAGCAATATATTTCATCGAAACAAGAGAAACGAAATTGAAACCATAAGTAATCCAATTAAGCTTCTAACTTTATTCTTACTGTTCTCATGGATTAACTTAGCCTCTCTGAAATTGGAAAACACAAGACATATTTGCATGCTAAAACCTTGTATTCACTCAATGAAACTTAGCTCTGTATATTTGTGGTTGGGATGTTGAAAATATAACCCTTGAGCATTTAAACCATCCATATCTGGCGAATATGTCCTACTTGTTTTATGCTCAGACTGACCAGATCCAACTTCTCGCATCTACACTACAATATAACTCTAAAATTATACAATCAGATTATCAGTCTCAAAGCTATGAGATAATGTGTGATTAATTCAAAACAATGTGAATCTGAATGCTAAAGTGTTAAAATGGTTTAATAGTTTCTTATTGCTATATCTCACTCTAAACTAACATTAAACATGTTACTAAGCTCACATTGTGTAAAATTTATACTTTAATATGGAACACAAGAAAATTTTAAACTGTTTTACTTCAGTTTACTTTTGTACACTCAAAATATTTTGGCTTTACAAAATGTACAAGTTATAGAAGTTGATTCTTCAATTTCAAAATCCATTTTATATCCATTGAATTTTACCTTTTTTGATTATAGAATAGCGGAACATACTGTCAGTTTTTGTATATAATATTTAATATATACTAATTTGCCAATGTTCTGCACCGTGAGGACCAAAGACTGGAGGTGTTTCGCGTTGCAAGACAGTGTGTGAGAGAGAATTGTGATGTGGTGGGAGAGAAGTGTGTTCGCATGGAAGATGGTTCACTTGCGCTAAACGAGGATGCAAAGAGAGAGGCTTGGAGATGCCACTATGAAAGGTTGCTGAATAAAGAAAATGAATGGGATAAAGAGAGTCTGCCGAACGTTGACCCAACAGAGGGACCAGCTATCAGGGTTGATAGTTCCTTAGTAGCTAAGGCAATTAGAAGCATGAAGACAGGGAAAGCTCCAGGCCCATCAGGTATCACTGCAGAGATGCTCAAAATATCTGGTAGTGTCGGCTATAGCCTAGTCACCTGTATAGTTAATCAGGTGATACATGAAGGAGTCATACCCAATGACTGGTGTAGCAGCATAATAGTCAACTGCTACATAGGTAAAGGTGATGCCCTAGATACAAATAATTACAGAGGTATCAAGCTGTTGGATCAGGTGATGAAGGTTACAGAGAGGGTCATAAGCCAACTAATTAGAGAGAGAGTTAGTTTAGATGAGATGCAGTTTGGTTTTGTGCCAGGGAAAAGTACCACTGATGCTATATTCCTGGTAAGGCAGCTGCAGGAGAAATACCTAGCCAAAGATAAGGCCCTGTACCTGGCTTTTGTTGACATGGAGAAAGCCTTCGACAGGGTCCCCCGATCCCTCATATGGTGGTCAATGAGGAAACTAGGAATAGAAGAATGGTTAGTGAGAGCTGTGCAAGCCATGTACAGGGACGCTGCTAGTAAGGTGAGGGTTGGAAATGAGTACAGTGAAGAATTCCGGGTAGAGGTAGGGGTCCACCAAGGCTCAGTCCTCAGCCCCCTCCTATTTATCATAGTCCTCCAGGCAATAACGGAGGAATTCAAGACAGGATGCCCTTGGGAGCTCCTCTATGCTGATGACCTTGCTCTAATTGCTGAGTCATTATCAGAACTGGAGAAGAAGTTTCAGGTGTGGAAGCATGGTTTAGAATCGAAGGGCCTTAGAGTCAACCTAGCTAAAACCAAAGTCGTAATAAGTAGGAAGGTAGACAAATCACAAACGCCTTCAGGTAGATGGCCCTGCTCGATCTGTAGAAAAGGTGTAGGTAGAAACTCTATAAGATGCACCAAGTGTAAGCTATGGACACATAAGAGGTGCAGCAATGTCATAGGAAGGCTAACTAGGAAGATGGTTTTTGTATGTGGCAGATGCTCGGGAGCATTAACCTCTGAAAATCTGCAGAAAACAACTTCCGTCACTTTCCAGGGGGAAAAACTAGAAGTGGTTGATAGCTTCCGTTATCTTGGTGACCAAGTCAGTAGTGGGGGTGGGTGTGCTGAAAGTGTAACGGCTAGAGTAAGAATAGCCTGGGCAAAGTTTAGGGAGCTCTTACCTCTGTTGGTGACTAAAGGCCTCTCGCTCAGAGTAAAAGGCAGACTGTATGATGCATGTGTACGAACAGCCATGCTACATGGCAGTGAAACATGGGCCGTGACTGCTGAGGACATGCGTAAGCTCGCGAGAAATGAAGCTAGTATGCTCCGTTGGATGTGTAATGTCAGTGTTCATAGTCGACAGAGTGTAAGTACCTTGAGAGAAAAGTTGGACCTAAGAGGAATCAGATGTTGTGTGCAAGAGAGACGATTGCGCTGGTATGGTCATGTGGTGAGAATGGATGAAGATAGGTGTGTGAAAAAGTGCCACACCCTGGCAGTTGAGGGGACCTGTGGAAGAGGTAGACCCAGGAAAACCTGGGTCGAGGTGGTGAAGCACGACCTTCGAACTCTAGGTCTCACCAAGGAAATGACCAGAGACCGAGACCTATGGAAGTATGCTGTGCGTGAGAAGACCCGGCAAGACCAGTGAGAACAATCAAAATCAAATCATATATCAGAAAGCAGGGGTTAAGTGACCCATCTGTTCGTGTCCACTGTCAGCCTCGTCTGGCACCCGTGCCGGTGATACGTAAAAGCACCATTCGCTCATGGCCGTTTGCCAGCTCTGCCTGGCCCCGTGTCGGTGGAACGTAAAAGCACCATCCGTTCGTGTTCGTTGCCAGCCTCGCCTGGCCCCGTGCCGGTGACACGTAAAAGCACCGTCCGTTCGTGGCCGTTGGCCAGCTCTGTCTGGCCCCGTGTCAGTGGCACGTAAAAGCACCATCCGTTCGTGGCCGTTTGCCAGCTCTGTCTGGCCCCGTGTCGGTGGCACGTAAAAGCACCATCTGTCCGTGTCCGTTGCCAGCCTCGGCTGGCCCCCGTGCCGGTGACACGTAAAAGCACCGTCCGCTCGTGGCTGTTTGCCAGCTCTGTCTGGCAACCGTGTCGGTGGCACGTAAAAGCACCATCCGTTCGCGTCCGTTGCCAGCCTCGGCTGGCCCCCGTGCTGGTGACACGTAAAAGCACCGTCCGTTCGTGGCCGGTTGCCAGCTCTGTCTGGCCCCGTGTCGGTGGCACGTAAAAGCACCATCCGTTCGTGTCCGTTGCCAGCATCGCCTGGCCCCGTGCCGGTGACACGTAAAAGCACCATCCGTTCATGGCCGTTCGCCAGCTCTGTCTGGCACCTGTGCAGGTGGCACATAAAAAACACCCACTACACTCGCGGAGTGGTTGGCGTTAGGAAGGGCATCCAGCCATAGAAACACTGCCAGATCTGACTGGGCCTGACGAAGCCTTCCAGCTTCACAGACCCCAGTTGACCCGTCCAACTCATGCTAGCATGGAAAACGGACGCTAAACGATGATGATGATGATGATGACTAGAAGTTATAGTGGAAGTGAGTTGATGTGCACTGTGTACCAGTAGTAAGTAGGGAGCTTCAGCCAGATTCCTCACAAACAAGGAACAAATTCTGGGTAGGCAACACTGCTGAAGTTTGTGAAGCAGGCAGATTGTTAACCAAGAACTGGATAGACAAAGTAATTGAAATAGTCAGAATATAATGACAGAATAAATAAGGTTAGATTAATCATAGACATCACCACAGCAAAAATGATCTCTGCTTATGCAGCATAATTTGGATTGATTGATGAACAAAAAGATTATTTTTATAAGGGTCTTTTGCAGACTATAGATAGCAGTGACCTTGTTATTTTGGCTGATGACTTTAATACATTAAGATGACTATTCTGATGTGCAAGAAAGCTAAGGTTATGAATGGAATGAAGAAGAATAAATTGACTTAACTGTTTGCAACATTAACTTTAGGAAACTGGCAGCTACATGTTTACCTACCATACAGGCAGTGGTACAGACTTTGTACTCAATGGGAAATAGGCTAGATAGATGGTTGGTGAATACTAAGACTTTCTCCAGTGAAGAATGTACCACTCAGCATAGACTAGAGATTAGTGACATCAGGGTAAGAAATCAATGGACCAAGAGACACAAAACAACCTGGAGAATGAAGGAAGCTGAAAAATCACTCAGCCAGACATAAGTTCAAAACAACACACTAGACGATACTTATGTCAAGAGACAGGAGACAAAGATCTATAACTCAGAAGACAGTTGCAAGTTTCTATGACACAAGCTGTTGTGGGTCACAGACTATAATCTTACAACCAGTCTTATAATGGTTTTAAGGGGTTAAAATGGTTATATTAAAACAATTAAGAATGTAAAATTGTGTATTTATTAGATATTCCTGATTAAATTAACAAGCCACAATTTGCTGCATTATTTTGATATTTATTGATTACAATGCAGTGTTTCTACAATTGACTCTCTTTTCTAATACTTACATATTTACATCATTGGCAAAGAGCCTAGGAATGGTCATATTTGCTGTGTTACTTTCAAACATTCACAAAATATTGAGTTTGTTTACTTAGAGTTTTAGCTGTGTTTATAATGTTCATGTCTGTATAGGTTCGTATGTGTGTGTATATGCTTATATGTTTACGTGTAGATGTGTGCACGTTAATGTAAAGGTACATGACCTTGTAAGCAAGGCCATTTGTTTCACATTTCTACCGAGCTGAAAAGGAGTATATCAACCGAGTGCTGTTACAGCCCTCTCTCCTTCCAGCTACATCCTCAATGTTTTATTAATTAGAGGGTGTCAGCTTGCAACTACCTAGACACTTATGACAACTAGCAAAAGTGTGGTACAAACTACAGGAGGTCATCCTTGTTTGCAAATAACCAAGTATGTGCATGAATGTTCACTTTCCTTGGCTTCACTTGTCACGGTCTGTATGATATTATGACTTGTCACTATACTTTCAAAGACCAGTGGAATAAAGAATCATTTCTCAAAAAACAAGTTGGCAACAGGGAAAGTATTCAGCTGCTGTAAAATCGTGCCTCAGGATAGGTCTCTATCCAAACAGTCAAGAAGTTCACTTTGCAGTCATGAGGTCCTGGATTTATCCCACTGTTTGGAAACTTGGGCAAATGAGATTTTCTATAGCTTTGTATTGACTCATACTTTATGAATAAAGTTGAGTATGTGAAAATTGTATAGAAACCTATCTAGTGGATTGTATGTGTAATTTAAATAGTACAACCTTGTCATGTGCATGCACACACACACACGCACACACGCACACACACACACATACACACGCACACACGCACACACACACACACACACACGCACACACACACACACACATGTTGATTCTCTCTGAGAATTAAGTCAGTGATATATGGGTCTGGGTTACTCAGTCTCTTACATGTTATTTCAATGAGCGGGTAGTTTACTTGACTGAATAACTGGACCCGCATCATCAAACTGATGGAGAATAATCTGTGTGTGTGTGTGTGTGTGGATCTATCCGTCTGTCTGTCTATCTATCTATCTGCCTGCCTGCCTGCATGTGTGTGTCTTAGGTCCTGGTAGGGTATTTCCAGAGGAGCATTCGACCCAAGCTCTTGGCTATCAGCACTGTTGGATTCCAGACTAATACTGAAATTCTTCAAGTGTAGAAACTCCTGGTTTCATGGTGGTAAAACAATTGTGTGTGTGGCGAAGAGTAAATTATAATCCAAATAATAAGACCAAGAAATCCTTTAACTCATCTTTAATGATTTGTTACAATTGTTTCTGTATCAACTCTGCTTGCAATGCCAGAACACACAAAAATTCAAAGTGAAAATTTTCATAATGTTTGCAGTTTTAGACATTAGAGTGGCACTTCATCAGACTTGCATCAAAGGTGCACCCTCACATTGGCATAGCTTCTGTTGCCTAAGTGGCCAAGTTAGCAGTGGAGAAGGAAACTCTGAAACACAATGTGTGGGTGCACCTTCGATGCAAGTCTGATGAAGTGCAACTTTAATGTCTAAAACTGCAAACATTATATAAATTTTCACTTCGAGTTCTTGCATAAACTGGTGTTCTAAGCAGAGCTGGTACAGAAACATTTGTAACAAATCATTAAAGATGTGTTTAAAGATTTCTTTGTCTTATTATTTGAACTACCAACTACTAGTTGAAGGTGTCACTGCTCACAGTTTGTCATTAGTGCTATAAACACCATGGCATAGTTATTTGATTCTCAACCACAGGGCCAGTACCAGTATATTCAGTGCCTTAGGCCTGCCCTAGAATGTATTCCCCCTAATAGTATGTGTACTCTTTCAATGCACTCTAGTTCTGTAGTGTATTCTCCTTCTCCCAGTTCTACAATGTGTCCTCCTTTCTTCCACCCCTATAATTTGTTCCCACTTCTCCACATCTTGCAATATTTATGCCCTTTAACTAGTTTTTTTAACAAAGTCTTCATTCAGATCTTTTCCATCTCAAGCACAGATTTTTTAATTACCTTTTTTTAACTAAAGACTTTGAAATTTTTGAAACTGGTTGAATGTGTCATGCAGAACCGGGTTTACTCTTTATGTTTTAGAAGTTATTTCGTATTAAAGCTGTTGTATTTGGGTAATTTTAACCAATCAATGATGTGTACTCAGCTGAAGAAAGTTACTGCTGCTGTTTGCGAAGAACAACTTCTGGCTCATTATTTTTATCAAATTATTACTGAGACAGACCAACGACAGAGCCTGTATGTGGTTGCATGACCTGCTAGAAAAAGTAGCCAAATCTTTTTCTATTCAGAATAGAAAAAAACCTCTGACACATTCAACCAGTATCCAAAGTTTCAAACTGTTTAGTTAAAAAAAGTTAATTAAAACGTCTGTGACTGAGATTGACAAGATCCGTGAAACTACCCTCATGCAACACTGGATATTAACCATAATATGTACCAAGTTCCCATAACATTTTCTATTTCTTTCATTTGAAAATCTGAATAAATTACACTAGTCAAGGGAATCACAATATTTGGAATATGGATACTTGCTATCTTTTATTCTTTCAACTTTTCTTTAACTTTAGCTGCTTCATCATTCAGTGGAGAATATTGTTTTAACCACAGGATAACTCTGATTGCAATAGATCTGTTAGAAAAGGCGTTCCAGCCATGACCATTTTGTCTTGTTCTGTTCTAGAAGTAATGAATTTCTAAGTGAACATTATAAAATAATATGAACTTGCTTTATTTTTTTCTTGAAGACAGAAATTTCACTTTCCTTTTTGTCAGTAAGATTTGGTTGCTCTTTCTAGCAACTCGAGCAACCAAATAAAGGCTTTCTTGTTGCCTCATCTTGTTCCCTTCATCCCTTGTTGTTTAGTCCTGTGTTGGATCTGATTGAACAGATATGATCAAAGACATCCCAACTTTGACCATTCCGTCTTTCTTCCCAGACATAGTGGACTTTATGTGTCTATCACAGGATAGAGGTTTTTCTATTCTGTATATAAAAAAGTTTGGCTACTTTTTCTAGCAGGTCATGCAATCACATACAGGTTCTGTTGTTGGTCTGTATCAGTAATAATTTTGTTGTTATTTAGCCTCAAATCAACCCTAATACAGCAAATCTATCATCAAAGACATTCCAGCCTTCAGCAAACCATCTTTTTAGGGATATTCTAGGACATTACATACAATGGGCATGTGATTTAGAAAGGGGGATACATTGGTTGCTACTTTTAGCGTGTTGAGTGACCATGTAGAGGCTCTTTCATTGGTTCAATTGCATAATAAGATTTTTTTACATATATATGTATATATATATATCATTAGCAGAAGTTAAAGAGTAAGTCAAAAGCTGAGAGTTTCATGTATTGGCACTTATCAAACAACTGTAAAGCTCATAGGATAGACCATCCAAACCTGGTGATTTGTCCCTCAAGTATTCTGCTATCACGTCCTGCACTTCTGCTGTCATGATGGCACCTTCACAGCACTCTGCCTCTCTTGTCAAGAGTCATGGCAGGCTGCACAGGTAGGCACTGAAGTCCACCCTGTGTTCTCGCTTGCCACTCATCCTGAACAGCTGGGCAAAATGCTTTTGAAAGGCCTCACACATTTTACTTGGCTCAAGTAATTTGTGCCCCTGTTCTTCTACCAGAGACCGAACGGTGGCTTTGTTTCCCTGTTGCACCTCTGCCACCCGGGCCTCTTGTGTGGCTCCAATTCCTTCATTCCTTAGAGCATGCATCCTAGTCCTGACAACACACCCTTTGTGTTTGGTCTTGAAGTGTTGGTTGAGGGTCAACCTTGCCATCAAAACGTCGGATGCGATGCCACTTCTAATCACCTCTTCTAGCTTCTTAACTAGGTCACCCTCTTCTCTGTTTCTATCTATAGCTAGTGCTTCACTATACCTAATCACTTCTACTTTTATTGCTCTCTTGAGGGCAAACCACCATTTGTTGTTGATGATGGCTCCCATCAAAGCCCTCTTTACTAGCGTGCTAATCTGGTCTCTGAAAACCTGTCTTGATGGGAAAGACGCGTTTAGTTTCCAGTAACCAGGACGCTGCCTATGTGTCTTATCTAAGTCTAGCGTACACATCACAAGTTTGTGATCTGTGTAGCTGACTATGTGGAATTGTGGACACTCTACTCTATTTCTATCTACTGTCCTACACAGTATCCTATCTAGATATGATCTTGTCGACCCAATGTTGCTCCATGTCCACATTGGCGCATTCGGGTGGTCGAGTCGGTACCTGTCAGACAGTTGAAAGTATCTGAGCAGGTCTCTGAGGCATTTGCATCCCTGTCTATTCCTATCTCTGCCCACATAGTCTAGATGCGTGTCCAAGGTAGCATTCCAATCCCCCACCAGGAGTAAAGGACGAGATGTTCCTAGGAATACTTCTAGACGTTGAAAGAAATCCAGCTGACCTGTTAAAGGCAGTATGTAGACTGATATGAGTCAAAAAGTGCACCCATTGCTGTCGTCGACATCCAAGACAACCAGTTTACCCTCCGGGTCTACGAATATTGTCTTTATTTTGAGATCCAGACCCTTCCGAAAAAGTACCACCATGCCACTACCGCCCATTCTCAGAATATAAAGAGCCAGAACAAATACAGCAAGGAATTTATTCTGATAATAAAGTATAATAATAATAAAAATTAGTCCTCTGTTGAAATGTTTAGGATGCAGTTTCAGAAATAGATGGATTCTTGATATCTAAATGAACACATGTGATGTTTGTGTAAGGCTTTTTATAAAACAATTGAAAACCATAGAATGAGCATTAGCAATGAAGAGGAAAAAAAATGATCCTAAATTGATTGATAAATAATTCAATTTCCTTTGAAGCAAATATCACTAACCATAACAATAGGGAAATGTTTCTAGAACAGAAATTAAAATGTTTGTTAAGAAATAAGTAGTCATGTTTTTCATAGGAAATATTTCCACTTTGTTTGTAGACAATTGTCATGGTTATCTATTTGTTCATTTTATTTTCATTGATTTGATGGGTTACCAGTTGTGAAGACTAACATTTTAAGATATTATTCTTACCTCATATAGATGTCCATCATCATCATCCTCATTTTAGTGTCCATTTTTCTTTCCTTGCATGGGTATGATAAATTCATTGGTTGGATGCCCTTTCTGTAACCAACCCTCACCTGTTTCCAAGTAATATAATGTTTTCCCATGGCCAGACATGTTTTACTAAACCAAGCAGTTTCTATGCTTGTTTACAACCATTACTGATATCAAGACAAAGGTGCGTGCACAGACATACTCTGTCTCTCTCTCTCTCTCTCATGCGCATGTAATGAGCTTCTTTCAGTTCCATACTATCAAATCTTCTCACAAGTGTGTCAGTGTAGTAGAAGACACCTGCCCAACATACAACACAGTGGGACTAAACCTGAAAATATATGCTCAGGAAGCATACCTGTACCTATTTATATAAAAAGCATAATTTCTTTATGTACAAAGGAGTTAACATGGTTGTAAGGTTAAGGTGCTTGCTGGACCAACACATAGAGTTTATTGTATCTTCAAATGTGCTCCTCTGTATGTTTTGGCGAGAGTACAACACCCTCTGACGAGAATAGATGAGACCGCTACATATACTTCAGAAAAGAGTATCTGTTTAAAAACTGAACATGCTATAGTTGTCAGAAACTTGATCACAAGAGTTCACACTGCAAGACAAGATTATGAGGATTGAATGCCATAAGTTCTAAGGTGTTTCAGCAGAAAGTGAATGCAACACAAAAACAAAAATTTGTACATGTAGAAATAAATGGTGTAAATATTAAACTACAGTTGGATATGAATAGTGATATTTCAGTCATAAATGTGGATACATGGAGAAAAATCGGGAAACTGAGGTTATGTAAACAGCAAAAATTGTGTGTGGTGTGATGGACAATAAATTACATTTGATGGGTGAAATGTGAACAGACATCACAGTTTGAGGGGAAACATGTGAAGCAAAAGTATTCATTGTGGAGAATACAATGAATCTGTTTGGTACAGATTGGTTGGAGTTATTTGACTTATGCTACCTCCCTATAAGTCTCTACTGCAAAAACATAAATGGTTGTCCCATTAAAAATAATTTGAGGAATTGTAAAAAAAAATTGAAAAAGATGTTTCCTTCTTGGAGGACTTAGATCTATGTAAAAAGACTGAAGCCTGCTTTCAAGTAAGTGAAATCACTGTGCCTGTATTTAAATCGAACAGAAAAATACCGTTCATGACAATTGAAATCATAAATGAAGAGTTGGACAAACTGGAAAAGTGTGAAATCATTAAAGAAGTGGATTACTCTAAGTGGGTGGTGCCCACAATGTGCATTAAAAAGAAAAGTAAAAGATTAGGCAGTGTACCAGTTTCTCTACAGGATTAAATGACTGCTTAAAGACATGCCACTGTCCACTACCAGCTCCAGAGGACATTTTCACAAAAATTAAATGGTGGAAAAATTTTCTCCAAATTGGATCTGTTTGACACTTATTTACAGATTAAAGTAAATAACAAATGCTCAAAGTATCTGACAATAAATACACATTGAGGATTGTACAGATATACCTAGTTACCATTTGGATTAATGGTTGCACTGGCAATATTTCAGCAAATCATGTACGCCGTGTTACCTGATTGTGAATTTGCAATCCCTTATTTGGTTGATATATTAATAGTAATTTGTGTGAACCCCATGTGGAGCATATAAAAGCTGTGTTCAAGAAAATTGAAGAGTATGGGTTCATATTGAGTGAAGAAGACAAATTCTTTTTGCCTCAAATTAGGTACTTATGGCAAATAATTGATAAAGATGGTAGATGGCCTGACCCGTCAAGGGCAGACACAATAAAGAATATACCTACTTCGACAAATATACCAACATTACAAGTGTTTCTTGGGTTGGCAAACAACTACCAAAACTACATTCCTAACATGCACAAATTAAGAGCTCCATTGAATAACTTATTAAAAAAGGAAGTAAAGTGGAATTGGTTGATTAAATGTCAAAATGCATTTGAAGAAATTAAAAAAGAAATTCTAATCATAGATTTGTTGTGTCTAACACATTTTGATCCTGAAATGGACATTGTTGTAGTGTCTGATGCTTCGGAGTAAGGAATAGGAGCAGTTTTGCTACACAAGTATAAAGATGGAAGTACGAAACCAGTTATTCATGTTTCATGCTCGCTGATAGTGGCAGCAAAAATATACAGTCAGATAGAAAAAGAAGCCCTATCAATTATCTTTGCTGTAAAAAAATTTCACAAGTTTCTACATGGTAGAAGTTTTCTGTTACAAACAGCTCATCAATCATTGCTATCAATTTATGGGTCAAAGAAAGTGTTACCTACCCATACAGCAAACTGACTACAATGTTGGGGTATAATATTACTAAATTACAATTTCAAAATGTTGCATATTCCATCGGAAAAAATTGGTCATGCGGACTTTCTATCGAGACTAATTCCCAAAAATATGGAACCGCTAGAAGATACTGTGATAGCTGCACTGCAGGCAGGAAATGAAATAAAAAGTATTATGACTAATGTTATCTAAGAACTGCCAGTGACTGCACAGGATATAAGAATGAAATCTGTCGGCAATGAGTATATTACAAAAATAAAGGAAGCTTTAAAAAACAAGCAGAATAAAAATACAAATGCAAGTAGTTTCTCAATACGTGATGATATTCTGATGTATGCACAAAGAGTTGTAGTACCAACTACATTACAAAATTGTGTATTGCAGCAATTCCACAGTGGACACCCTGGAATGTTGAGGATGAAAGCTCAGATGAGGAGCTACGTCTACTGACTGACTATGGACTGGAATATTGAAAATTTGGTGAGAACAATATGCAAATAGTCATACCTACAAAGTCTACCCAACACTTGCAGGTCTTGGAAAAATATTTGTAAAACAACAATAAAAAGAAAATATCTAATACTTGCATATAAAATATAAAAGGCATTCATAAAATGTTTGTGATGAAAGAAGTTAATATAGTTTCTAAACATTTGAGAAGCAGGAAAATAATATCCTTTAAGCATTAATCTCAATTATGAAAGCTAAAAATGTATCAATGATACTACTTTTAGTACAATTTCTTTTGTGCTTTTACCTCACAACAAGCATTTTATTTCCTGTTATAGTTTTTGCAGTAAATATTTGTCAGATGATAATCTTGCTGTTTAAAGCTATATCCTGACACACTTCATTTGACTTTACACAAGTTACTATTATATCACGATATTTTTATATTTTCTAAGCTGGCGCATCATGTGCTATAAGATGTTATTGATATGTATTGATTTTTAAAAAATCTAGGCAATATCTTCCTGGATTGCTGTTCTGTCTTGGCTATTTTAGTTCTGGAGGAATTTATTAGACATCATTTCAATATGTAATCTGACAAAACAGACACACTGTCTTTTAGGAGTTGGATCTGCATTAAGAACTCCTCCTGTAGCTTTAGAAAAGTAATTTTTTTAATATTTTTTTCCTTGCAACTACAACATGTTTGAAAATAATGAAGAATTTAATAAAATAACTTTGTCACTATTAAGCTGGTGTTTGGGACATTAATTTACATGAAATTTGATGAAATGTTTTAATTTTAGATAATTTTAAAACAGAAAATTTGTATTGTAGAGCCTAAGGGTTAACCAATAATATTTAAATTTAGATATGATTTTTAATTTAAGCACAGCTTCTCATATCTATATGAGAGGGAATGAGGTAATGATTTCTGAGTTTCTGAGTTTGGCACAAAGGGGAGTTATAGGTGCCAGTACTTGATTCCTACACGTTTTGTTTTTCATTTCTTGTGTTGATAAGTTGACTTCAACAGGAGTTGGCTTGCAGGAAAGTCTCCACTGATCTACATTCTCTAACCAATGTCACCCCTCTCTGTTCTTTCAATTCCACAATGATGTTTTCTCCTTTGATGTTGCCAACGTTAACTAACCCCTTCCATAATTTGATGCAATCTTACAATCTTATTTCCTTCTACCACCACAACTATATCTTTCATACCAGATCCCATACAAAAAACTTCATCAAATTCCCTCTCTCTGGAACTTACTCCTTAGTCAAATTTTTTATTGGACTACTACTACTCTGCAAGAAGTCAAACTAGTAACTTTAGTAATTATGGTAATTAATCCAGTAGTGTCTAACTGATTTGATGAAATTACTGAATCTGTTATTTCATAATAAGCAGCTTCTACAAATTCTTATTTTCCTTTGAAGTATTTCTTTCAGCTGAAAGGAAATGATTACATTTGAGAATTTTTGATGAAATCTAAAATAAGTGTCTAAGCAGCTAATTAGATAAATTAAAGGTTGTCAGGAATTGAATAAAAAACTAGAGAAACTTGGAAGTGGTTACAAGTGAAATTATGTATTTGGAATTAGATCAAGAAGTGAAACCGATTAAGTGTTATATTAAAGAAGAAAAGATAAATTGTTAAATTACAAATTAGGAATTTAAGAAGAATATTTATTTTTATTTCTATGATATTAGTGTGGTAGAGATGCCTTATACAATGGCATCATACTGCTTCCAATAGAAAAATGTTCTTGGGAAAGTTCTTTAAAGATAACATAGCACTTGATATGAATGTGATGCACTATATTAACTAAACATGCTTAAATGGCATTTCTTATGAAAGAAGTCTTTGTTGTTTTAGAGACTGACCTAAAAGAAAATAAGTTCATGCAGTCTGTAATATTTATTCATTTTCATAGAGATAAGAGTTTGGGATTGATTTCATTTGAGGGATGATTTTTGTGATGGAAAAGCATCAACTGCAAATATAAACAGAATTTTTGTAAATCTGAAATTATGTTGGGATTAAATCACTTGCATACTAGTTAAATTGCTAAAACCATTAAAACACACAAGACACTTGTGTTCAATTTTACTTTATCATCATCATCATCATCTGTCCATGTTCCTTGCTGGCATAAGTTGAAAAGTTTGCATCATTTCCATTGTCTACTCCACATGGTTTTTATGGTTGGATACCCTTCCTAATGTCACTCACTTTACAGCATGTACCAGGTGGTGTTTCCATGTCTCCAGCACTAGTGAGGTCACCATGCAGCTTTGAATAACTACAAACCTTGAGAGAGGTAGCTTTATGCTAGGAGATATGGAAATATGGGGTTGAGAGAAGGGACCAAAGCAGAGCAGGTTTCTTGCTGTAGAGGAGATACATGACTACTCATATTTTAGAAGAGAAGGTGGGAATAATTAAGGTGGAGCTGGGATGAAATAAAAATAGAGGTGGTGCGGTATCTGTGTGAGGATCCTTAAGGTATATGGTAAATAGAAGTGAATTGGGGCAAAAGAACTGGTAATGAGGGTGGTTAGAGGATTATAAGATTGTGAGAGAGATGGGTGAGGGAGTGAGGTTGTGTGTGAATATATGAAAGAACAAGTGTTGAGGGGTTGATGTAGTGAATGGTGGATAAGGCAGGATGTCCAGTGATGTATGGATGTGAAGAGCAGCAGAATGGCAATGTTAATACCATAGACAGGTGAAGGATGAGAAAAAGAGAGAGAGAGAGAGAGTTGATGTGTGGTTGGGCAAGTTGCCTGTGTGTGGAAGAGTATAATGATAATAATAATGATTTCAAATTTTAGCACCATTCCAGCAATTTTGGGGAAGGCAGTAAATTGATTACATCGACCCCAGTACTTAACTGGTACTTATTTTATCAACCTCAAAAAGATGGAAGGCAAAGTCAGCCTCTGGAATTTGAACTCAGAGCATAAAGATGGACGAAATGCCGCTAAATATTTTGCCCAGTGTGCTAACGATTCTGCTAGTTTGTCACTTTATGTAATAATAGTAATAATAATCCTTTCTGCTATAGGCACAAGGCCTAAAATTTTGGGAGAGGGGGCTAGTCAATTAAATCAACCCCAGTGCTCAACTGGTACTTATTTCATTGTCCCCAAAAGGATGAAGGGCAAAGTTGGCCTCAGTGCACAAGGCGTAAAATTTTGGGAGAGGGGGCTAGTCAATTAAATCAGGCCCAGTGCTCAACTGGTACTTATTTCATTGTCCCCAAAAGGATGAAAGGCAAAGTTGGCCTCAGCAGAATTTCAACTCAGAACATGGTGATAGACAAAATTCCACTGAAGTCGACTTTGCATTTTGTCTGGCATACTAACAACTCTGCCAGCTTGCCACCTTATAATGTTCGTCCATCATTGTCAAAGATGACCAAGGACATCACATGGGAGAAGATGGAGCACTGTGTGTCCGGCTCTGACCAATCAGGCTGATGCATGTCACAGGCCAGGCATCAGTGGTCAGCTGGAAATGAAAACAAGGAGTTGGCTCTGGACTTGCACAGCTCATGTTTTCTTTGTGCTCTTGCAACTCTGTCTTGCAGGGAGAAAGACAAGTATAGTGTATGGGGAAAGTGAGTGACGTATTGTTGAAATAATTTTATAGGGTGTGAGGTCCCTTTAGTCCCATTTGGCCAAGATCTATTCAACCTATCTAGAGTTAATGCTATGAAATATGCACTCAGTATGCTCTTGATAGTGGCTGGAGATAGAAAATGCATCCAACTGTAGAAGTTTGGCCAAATGAGACAGACAAGCACCAGTCTGTAAGATCAGTGACTCTCAATATGAAATGATTCAAACTATAATACATCAGGCGCAGGCATTGCAACCAAATGTGTGAAACATGGTGATCTTATATCAAGATAAAAACACATGACCTTGCAGGTGGGGCCCTGTTAGAATTTTCTTCAGGTTGAGTAGCCCATCCTGCTCAAAGGCTTGTTTAAGGATGATGAACAAAACACCCATGTTTCCACAGGTGAATTATTCAAACCCCAAAGAATTCTTCACAGCACATAGCTATGATGCTCCCCCACTACTTCTGCTCATGATCAGAGATGCACATATCATCAGCCACCAAGAGACATGCTCAACTGGTTACGGTCAAACAACTGACAAGCAAATCTGTGGTATTGAGTCGAATATTTACTGTAGCCCATCTTTTATACCAAGGCAAAACAATATACATGATAACACTTCCAGTCAGTCAAGATGAGAAACCATGAAAGCCACTGTCTGGTATTTCATCAGGGCATACTACAACTACTACTACTACTTGATGAATTCTCTCAGTTTATTTTGCTGAGTGTGATGTAAAGAGTTGGGTGTCCACAGCCAGCAGACTAATGTGACTCTTGTTTAGTGGTCATGCTTTAAGAACCATGTGAAGAATTCTTGCAGTGCCAAACAATGCTGATTTTTGTAGGTGTTGGTAGTTGAGTGTTGATACTTCTAAGTGTGTCAATTACTATTGGTATCATGTATACTCTCCTCGTTGACCACAACCTTTGTATTTCCCACTTCAAATCATTGTAGTTGTTAAGTTTTTCTTTCTCTTTGATCCTGTTGTCACCAAGACATGCTATGTCAATTATCATGCATGTCTTTTTATTTTTTCACCACACCAACGTCTGGTTTTTGATGTCTGGTCAAGTGATTGCACTGAATCATTGCATCCCACAGAATTTTGCAGTTTTCATTCTTGGTGACTCCATCTACAGTTTGCTCAAACCATGTCTTTGCTCTTGTAGGCTGTGATTTCCTCAGAGCTCCCAATGACTCATTCTTGCCACATTGTCATGTATTTTGTATTCGTGTTGTGCCAATTTGAGGCATTTGCTAATGCTGTGCTTTACCATTTTTACCCCTCTCACCACACATCCCACATTTGTTGCTCTCAGTAGTGTTGTTGATTCTGCACTTCACATAGTTACTCCTTAGTACTTGTTCCTGTTTAAATTATTCAAACCCCAAAGAATTCCTCTCAACACTTGGCTAAGATGCTTCCCTGCTACAAAATATGTACATGGTAATACTTCTAATCAGTTAAGATTAAAAGCCATGAGAGTCATTGCCTGGTACTGCTTCAGGGCACTCCTCCATTTATTTATTCATTCTTTTTATCTCAGGTTTTGTTGTAACTCCTGGAGTCTTGCATACGTAGTGGGTTTGAAGCCTGCAGCATATGGTACCATGCTATCTTTTCTTTTCAACTATTTAGTACTTTCCTGATTATTCTGGCTATGCCAAACTTTTTGTAACAGTTATACTAGACACTCTATTCTGATTTCTTTTAAATTCCTCTCGATGCCTTTTGATATTGTCCCTAAGGAAGCAACAATAATTGGCACTATCATCATTTTCCATAGCTGGGCTATTTTGTATTTATGATGGGGATTGCATATATCTATTTTTACACCTTTCTTCCTGACTATTCATGGGTCAAAGGGGCATTTAACATCAACTATATAGCACATGTGGTGCATCTTGTCCACCACCACTAGGTCTGGTCTCTTATGCTCTAGCACCCAATCTGTTTGGATTGGAAAATCCCAGAGGATTTTGCAGATCTCCGACTCTGCCACTCTCTGCAGTTTGTGCTCATACCATGTCTTGCTTCTGTCTAACCACTTTTTGCTCAGTTTCCAATGTAGCACTTTCGCTACCTCATCATGTTGCCACAGCTTGCAGTGGTTTGGAGCAAGCCTAGGGCATTTGTTCACAACATGAGCAATGGTTTTGTCCATTCTATTACACATGTGGTACAGTGGAGACACTTTCTCATTCCTAATGTTGACCCTCCAATTCATAGCCAATGCTTGGTCCTGTGCTGCCAGTATCGTGCTCTCAGGTTTTGTTTTTTTTCAGTGTTCCTTTCTTCAGCAGATACCTTGCTGTCAATTCAGTTCTCCAACATTTCATACTGTTCCATGTAAGGCTTTTCATGTTTTCTGTTTCTCCATACATTTGCATCGTTCTTGTTATCCAATAGTGTGGTATCATATCCTATGCTTTACAATAGTCAATCCATGCCGTCTCAGGTTTGTGTGTCTTCTCTTGCTGTTTCTGATATTTAGATTATCAATTAACAGATCATCTTTTGTTCCCTGGCTTCTCTTTCAGCACCCTTTCTATTCAATAAGTAGCAGCCCACTTTTTTCTAAGTATCTATACAGTTCACCAGCCAAAGCAACTGATAATAGTTTCCACATTAATGAAATACATGTTATTGGTTGAAAGTTGGATGCAATATTACCCTTTTCAGGATCCTTGGCACATAACAATGTCTTACCTTTTGCCAGCCAGTGCCTTCTTTCAAGCTCTCATCTAGCTGTTGCACTATTCTTTCATGGAGCCCTCTTGGCTTCTTCATCCAATAACCTTGGATCCCATCCTGTCCTGGCTTTTCCAATTTGGGAGTTTCCTTAACTGCTTTTTCATAATTTCTGTAGTTATTTTTACGTTGTTTTGGTCTTCTATATTTCTTAATCTATCTTGGATTTCATACAACCACTTCACTTCATCATTATGCTTTACAATTTGGTCCCTGGTTCCTCCCCAGAATGCCCTGCTTTCATCTGCATCTGGTATCATTGCTACTTGTAATTATTCATCTAGTTTCTGAAACAGTTTTTTTCTGATTTGCTTCAAACAATCTGTTCAGCCTGAATTGTTTTGATCTATTGTCATATCTTACCAGCCTTGTCTTCATTGTTACTACTCTTTGTTTCAATTCTTCCAATATCACATCATACCCTTTATCTCTTATTCCATATGTCTTTTACTGTGTTATTCTTATGCTTTTGTTCTGCAATTCCCCTCTTTTCAGTCTACTAACTTGCCCTAAATGTCTTTTTAAATTTGTTTCTCACTAATTCATCTATGCCAGTATGGTTCTTTACATTCTGTTTTTTCTCTTCTTTTGTATCCTTCTCTGTTATTATTATTATTATTATTATTATTATTATTATTATTAAGGCAGAATCATTAGCATGCTAGACAAAGTCCTTGGTGATATTTCGCCTGTCCTTACATTCTGAGTTCAAATTCTGCCGATGTCAACTTTACCTTTCATCCTTTCAGGGTTGATAAATTAAGTACCAGTGAAACACTGGGGTCGATGTAATCAACTAGTTCCCCCCCCAAAAAAATTTCAAGCCTTGTGCCTATAGTAGAAAGGATTATTATTATTATTATTATTATTATTATTATTATTATTATAGTTGCAAGCTAGAAGAATCACTAGCACACTGGAGAAAATGCTTAGCAAGATTTCATCTATCTTTATGTTTTCAGTTCAAATTCCACTGAGGTCAACTTTCCTTTTCATCCTTTTGGGGATTGATGAATAAGTACCAGTTGAGTACTGGGCTCAATGTAATCAACTAGCCAACTTACCCCAAAAATCAGCCCTTGTGCCTATAGTAAAATGGATTATTATTATTGTTATTATTATTATTATTATTTACTTTTAATCTGCGTATTTGTTACAATCACTTACTGAGGCACACCCAGTGCCCTAGGGGGAGTGAAGGATAAGAGATGTTACAGTATGACTGAAAGCTTGGGGAGGAGAAGTGGCAGGGGCAGTAACGAAATATCTTCATGTATTATTATTATTATTTTACTCCAACCTAGCAGAATCATTAGCATGCCTGGCAAAATGCTTCACGTATTTCATCTGTCACCACATTCTGAGTTCAAATTCCACCAAGGTTAACTTTGCCTGTGATCATCCTTTCAGTACCAGTTGAGTACTGGGGTCAATGTAATCGACTATCCCCCTCTCCCAAATTTCAGGCCTTGTGCCTATAGTAGAAAGGATTATTATTATTATTATTATTATAATACTCTAATATGATAAAAATGTAACAATGTCTCTGTGTTTTTAATGGTTAATGACTCTGCAATTGTTCTATTGTTTCTATATTTAATTTTTCAACTTGTTTAATATCATTGCTTGCTCTTTGGGTGCTGTTGATGGAGTCCCCCCTGATGAAAGCATTTGGGACAGTCTCCAGTTTGCGATTAATTTCCTCCCACTAATTTTGTGTTTTCTGAAAAGGGTCAGGAGTGCTGTCCTTCCCTTTTAAAAATAATTTTTTATCTATTTTTTGTAAATTTTAAATATGGTAAAATTCTTATCTAGTTTATTGAATTTGTTTTTTTTTTTATTTATATTTTAAGAACTCATTATTTTCCTTTCCATAAGATGTAACAGAATAAGAAGCACAACAAAATTATATTTTTCATTTCTTTCTTTATTTTCATTTTTTTTTTCTGAATAAAATTCTGTTGCAAATCATTTATTTTTTTTAATTGGTGAAATGTTCCTGTTTGTAGAACATTAACAAATGGGTTTTTCTAAGCTTTTAAGTTTACATTTACTTTTGTCATTATTATTATATGCTATTATTATATTTTCAAAGTTATTATAAACAATATCTTTAATTCATTCTTTTTAACATGAAAATTTCTTCTCTATTTTCAGAGATATTTCTTTTTAGATAAAGGAATTTTAGTTTATGCTAAATCTCCAAATGAAGTAAGTACCTTCTCTTATTTCATCACTTACATTATTAGATATAGTAAAAACATTTACATGTTCTAATGTAACTTTTATTAAAAATATCTGCAGTTTCTCATTTAATTGTTGTAATTGTTTAGTGTAATGATTTTACATAAAAACACTCATTTGAAAATTCTAATAATTATTATAATATTGTATATTGAAACTGGTTAGAACATACTAAACCATAACATTTAGAATTTATTCCATTTTATTAGCAAACTAATTATTAAACTAGCCCTAAATCATCATCATCATCATTTAACGTCTGTTTTCTGCACTAGCATGGGTTGGACAGTTTGACTGATAACTGGTAAGCCAGGGAGCTGCTCCAGGTTCTGATCTGATTTGGCAAGGCTTCTACAGTTGGATGCCATTTCTAATGCCAACCACTCCATGAGTGTAGTGGGTGTTTTTTACATGTCACTGGCACAAGTGCCAGAGACCTGACACCAGCATCGGCCATGACTATGGTCTCACATGATTTGATAGGTCTATATAAGCACTGTATATCACCAGAGGGCTTGGTTACCTGTCACTGCCTCCATGAGGCCCACCACTTGAATGGTGCTTTTTACATGCCACTGGCATGGGTGCCAGTCAGACAGCACTGGCATTGACCACATTTCACTTGACTCAACAGGTCTTTAGAAGCGCAGCATATTACCCAATGTTTGAAGGGTGCTTTTAATAGGTCAGTTATGCAACACTGGCATCGGCCATGGCTACAATCTCACTTGACTTGATGAGTCTTTTCAAGCACAGCATATCGCCAAAGGTCTCAGTCACTTGTCATTGTCTCCATGAGGCCCAACAGCTGGAGATTGTACTTCACCACCTTGTCCCATGATGATGATATTCACAATTATCTTCATTCTGAGCTCTATTAATTAAACACCTACTTAATTTATTACTATTCACTTTAGTTTGCTACTCCATTCATATTCTGTTTATTTTTTACACAAATTTTGATAACAACTATTGAAAAAAATGAGTGAAATGACTTCAGATTGTGTAGGATAATTTTTAATCTATGAGATTTAATATGCGATATAATGTTCACTTCATCAGAGTAATTATGTTTTATATCTACTTCTGCAATTATATCAGTATCCTTGTTGTCAAACTAATGAGTTTTCTTGTTTGACACATATTCTGCAATACAACAAAACTATTTTATTATACTAAACTGTTAAACAATTTGTCTGTTGCATCAATTGTAACTCGGAACTACATTTCAATTCAGTCTTTTTTTTTTTGTTACTGCATGGAAATTTAGTTGAAGTTTAAGAGCAATTGAACTAAGCTCATTTGATTTCTTTAAAATTCATGTGAATGCTGTTTATGTTTTCCAAAACATTGTTGTGTTGAATAATATATCTACTTTTGGGTCTCTTGCCTATTACATTATATTGCTGTTAACTCTCCATCTACTACCCCCTTCCTCTCTTATCTAT
The DNA here is from genome assembly GCF_006345805.1 of Octopus sinensis. Lineage (NCBI taxonomy): Eukaryota > Metazoa > Mollusca > Cephalopoda > Octopoda > Octopodidae > Octopus > Octopus sinensis. Next base: position 34,430,300 of record NC_043005.1, read on the forward strand.
CATTCTCTCTTCTATTCACTATATCACACTGCCTTTGTAATAAGCAATAATATTAGAACTGTCTATATTAATTCACTCCCACTTTTACCTTTTATCACACTACTCTTTTCCATCACAACACCTCTGTAATGAGGGGTAGCATTGTAACTGCCTGCATCCAATACCCACTATCATCTACTTTCTTCACTGCAAGCCATCATACCACCCCATATCACCCTTCATCCACCTCTTACCTATTTCTAAGGCTATACATCTCTCTCTCTCTCACTTCCTCTCTCTTTTCCCCTCTCTTCCTCTCTCTTTCTCTCTCTCTTCTTCTCTCTTTTCCTCTCCATCTGTCTGTCTCTCTCTCCCCCTCTCTCTACATTGCTTGTCTTTATTGCCACTCTTCATTTACTCCACTAAATGGAACCAAAATCACCAAACCAACTCATATCAAAATGAAAGTAAACATATGATGATGATGATGGTGATGGTATTTTCTTCTAACACTTATATTCAAAACAATAAATCACCACACACACAAACGCACAAACAAACAAAAAGGAATACATTGTAAATAACGGACAGAGTCAAGACTATTGAAAAGGTTGCAAGACACAATGAAAATTTTAGGAAAATAAAAATAAGAACTAAGTGGAAATTTTATAGGTGAGTGTGTTAAATTATAAGGCACAAAAAGAAAATGACTCTCCCCAGACACAACAGAATATGCTTCAACACACGAACTCATATAAAGAATCTTCCAAACCAAATCCAAAAACAAAATATATCACCAGTTATTGAAGTCCATTATGCTCTTGTAACATTGTCCTCTCTTGCTATTTATCTCTCACCCTCTCTTACAATAACCCATCTTTATAACCATCTTTCCAACTTTCTCTATCCTGTCTCCTCCTAGCATGCAACTTTTATCACTATCTTTCTTCCATTACTCCCACCCCTAATACCACCTCATTCCTATTATTCTGCTGCCTTCTCATTCTCACACTTATACTGTCTCTTCCATTCACCTTCTTCCTGTTGCTCTGTCTCTCCCATCATAGTCTTCTATTCACCCTCTTGGTCATGTTGCTTTGAATGAACAGAATAATAAGAACTATTTAGTCTTACACAGGACAAGGCAACTTCACTTATGTTAATTCCTCAATAAAATGCATTCAGTATACTCTATAAAGTGTTTGGTAAATGAATGGAGACAACATAAAGTTGAGAACTTTTTAATCTTGCTGAGGACATGACATCTTTTAGTGCTGCTGTCACAAGAAACTACACCCACTGTCCTCTGTATAGTAGTTGGTGTTAGGAAGGACATTCAGATATAGCAGCCCTGCCAAAATGGAATTTACAAGAAAGGTGACCCATTTAGGAGAGCTATAACTCTGAATAAAATTTGACTTGGATCATGATTACCTGTCCATCCCATGTCAACTAGAAAATGGACAAGGGGTGGTAGCATTTTAACTATCATTGTTGTTATTTTTGTTTTGTACTCCACTTTCAGATTCAAAAAGGTAAATATCATGGCGTTATCGACATTGGGTTATCAGTCCTTTGTTTTAAGAGATGCCAACGCAGGATAGATATAGATGCTGAAGAGCTGGTGCATCATGTGAAAGTAAGTATTATCTGAGATGTTTACTATTTACATAAAGGTTAGAAGTAGTGCTAAATTTCCACCATCCCCACAGACTTCAAGTTGTAATTATAACTATGTTGTGGAACTTATCTACTACTCTACATTTACTGTACTATTCATTCAATTCTTCACCTCATGGTTACATTTATTGCACTTATGCTCTAATAGTTTTTGTTCCTCAAAATACATTGCAATAATCTAAAAGAAAAGTATTCAAGATATCATCACTCTGTACTCTGTCAATATGTTGACATATAGTTTCTATTTCTTTTAGCCATTTATAACCCTTGTAATTACTTGTCCCACCAACCACAAACATCTTGTGACATAAACAGAACAATTCAACACCACTTGAAGAACACTATCTCTCCCTTCCACCACCATGTACTAATATACAAATCTCTCTCTCTCACACATACACAGATGATCAAAATACCTGTTATATTAATAACTATTGGGTTGACAAGAAAATAATTTCAGTTTTTTAGTGTGAAATAAAAGTCTTTTTTCTTCATACAAAGAATGAATTTTAATCAATTGTAGATTTTTCATTTTGTTCAATAACCTTTTGCCATCTTTCTGGCAACTTCATAATCCCATGCTCATAGAACTTCTGGTCCTTATCAGCCAAAAGTTGAAGCAAGTGCAATTTTAGGTCATCATTATTATTGAACGTTTTAACCATTCAAAGAATTTTGCAAACTTTGAAATAAATTGTAATCTGATGGTGCAAGATTAGGGCTATATGGGGGTGTGACATCGCTTTCCAACCAAGCTCCAATAATTTTCACAAGTTAGCAAAGATGTAGTCTAGCATTGTCATGATCGAACATGATTCTTTTACAATTTGCTAATTCTGGCTGTTTTCCTTTGATTGCTTTCTCCAGTTTCATTAGTTGTTGACAGTAAACATCTGAATTGATCATTTGGTTCCTTGGAAGCAGCTCAAAATGCACAACACCTTTGTAATCCCACCAAATTGACAGCATGACCTTTTTTTATGCAATTCTGAGGAACTAGTTTCAAGTTAAAGAACTGATACTCACTGAAAAATGTATATTAACTTTTTTGAACAGAACCTGTATAACTTTATAGTTTGTGAAATATTAGTTGCTAACTGAATCTCTAAATGATTATTTTAAAATAATTATTCTTGATGAATTCCTACTTGCTGTGTATTATGTATTTTTGGATGGAAAGAGTTTAAAAACACCTTATATAATTTGTGCATATTTATAATATGAACCAAATTTAATAAAATCTTGTTGCTAAATAATATTTTAACTCTGATTTTGTTTACTTAAACACCTTTAAATTAATTTCCTATTCAAATAATTACTATGAATTTTTGAGGAAATTTAATGCTTTTAAAACCTTCTAAACATTCAAGTTCACAAAGGAATTTTAAATACAACAATTATGAATCAGGGATTTATGGATTTTTTTTTACTTTATAGGAAAGTCTATGAGTTTGCATGCTGTCATTAAATTTGTTTCAACTTTAATATATCAGACTCATTATCTGTTATAGCTTATATTTTTGAAGTTATTAAACAATATACTTTTATCCTTTAATCCTATTCCTATAATTATTTCTCATCACACAATATATTCTGGCTCTAATGCCTTTCTTGTTTTCTGTGAAGGAATTTCACTTTATCATTAATCATTCAATAAAGGCTGAGTTGTATAATGCTGAGATTAATGAACAAAGATATTTAATTATTATTTGATAAACCCAATCAACTAAACTATATGAGCTGTTTCTTTGCTGCTGAGCTACTTATGTGTATATATCATAGTTAGTCAATAAATTGTACTAATACCTTTATGAGATTACATAAGATCTATGAACTCTAGCCATGACAGAAGCAAAAAAAAATTGTCATTTTATTCTCAATATATTATATCTACAATAGGATTAATCTATAACTTTATAAATGTAGTGATTTATTTTATTCTTAATGCTAAATGATTTTTACGACTGCTGTTTACTTTATTATTTTTTTTTCTTCTTTAAATATATTGTTTGAAACATTTTCTTAGAAATTTTAATTGTTGTTTTACCAACAAAAGTGTGATTTAAATCACTCAGTCATTTCATAACCATTATGACTTCTGGAAAGCAATATTTATTATTAAGCTCATTTTACCCATTATACACTACTAGCACCTAGCCAAAAAAAACTTTATGAACAATTTATCTCAATATCAACAAAGTTTTAATCATACTGCTCTTATAAATTTCTGTACACAATTTCTCTTATATCAACAACATTTATATTGCTTGTTTGACCCCTAGAAATGTTGACAATGCTCTTTCTAATTCTCATCTCTTAAGAAAATTCACCAAAGGTCCACCTTCTAACTTCAATCTGTTATCTGCACTTTCAACCAATAAGGATCACTTATAAATCTTCCAGTGTTGCTGATCTATCTAGCAGATATTGAAAGATGAATTTCTAACCTTTGTTATGGTGAATGACACGGAGACTTTCTTGCTGTTACAAATTTTTCATATAAAGGATAACTGAAACAATTTTTCCCAAACTCCCCATATACATTCATTAACATATTCAGAACTGCGTTGTAAAATTTTGACAAAAAATATCACTTGCCATGGCTGACATGAGATCATTCTACTCTATCATCCATTATGGTATAATCGTGTCAACTTAACTATATTTACCTAGTTTCAGTCATCTGACATTGACAATATTCATTCTTTTACTCTTTCATCCAGTTCAGTCTTTTGTCTCCTTCTTTACTGAAATACTCTCTGGTCATTAACACTCTATCAATTCAACACTATTTTCAGTTAAAGGTTGTTATTTTGTTAACAAATTCACATTGAGCAAATTATTGTTTCACCTGTTAGCACTGACAGCCAATTTTCCTTCAGATCATACCCGAAAGTCTTACAAAAAAAGAAGAGCAGATTGAATAATGTAATCTTGGATATATAAAACAGATGGTTATGGCTGAAGAGCTTTTAGTCTTATGTCAGCTTGATCAGGACTAATTTAGAACTAAACAACAACAGCATGCATAGTACTTTCTTTTAAGAAATGGAACATGTGAAATTCACAACTGGTGCCTGTATATTAAGGTACAGACAACTAACACATTAGATTGAGCACAATAAACCCTGTAAATCTTGTGAAGTTATTGTAGCTGGCATAGTTAGGTTTGTTATGTTAATATACATGTGTGTGTATGTGTGTGTGTGTGGTGTGTGTGTGTGTATGCATGTGTGCATGTGCATGTATGAACATAGTAGTCTTAATGAAGATGCAATAATTTACAACTTGAACTGAAGCATATACCTCTTGATAACCAGTACACCATAAAAATGCTATCTGTCTTTAATTTTGTCTATAAATTCCAGAAGTTTATATCAAAGAGCCTTTATTCAGAACTCAATATCTTCCTCTTAAAGCTTCTACATGCATACATATGTAGTTTATATATGATTTTTGCTTTTTATTCTGCCAGGTGAAAGATCCTCAGCTGTTTGAAGAATGGCTTTCAAGATTAACACATCACCGACTATATCGCCAACATGAAATAACCTATGGGACTAAAGATCAACCAAGGTTGACTGAATTAGCTTCTCCAACTGAAGAAATTACATCACTTCCTACAAGTAAAGGAATTATTTCTAAATTTGCTTTCCTTTAATTTGATAATGACTGTTCATTAGTGCTTATTTTATAGATGAAATATTATAAATTTATTTCTTACCTCTTTTTGCTTAAGATTAAATCAGTCTTGTAATAAAGATTAGAAATTTAATATTTCTACAGTAGCAATTAAATATTTCCCAATAAATTTCATAGTACAGGAATTTGGCTCCTCCTTCTTCATGGTTTCAGCTGCTGCAGAATTACTAAAAGGTGTCCCACTGAAAAACTAACTTATCTATGATGGATTTATAATGTAGTCTCAGGTCTTGAAATCACTGTTTTAAAATTTATTCTTAAAAAATCAGATAAAAGAGAATGTCATAATCTAATACTTCCGAAGAAATTATCTTTCAATTTATTTAGACTGTATCCTTTCATTTCTTTCTTTCATCATCATCATCATTTAATGTCCATTTTTCATACTGGCATGGGTTGGCTGGTTTGACAGGAGCCAACATACCAGTAGACAGTGCCATGTCCAGTGTCAGATTTGGCATGGTTTCTAACACCAGCTACTTTACAGTGTCTGCTGGGTACTTTTTAAATGGCATCAGCACCAGTGAGATTACCAAGTAACTTGCAAGATGAGTCCCCTCAACTACAAGATGAGTGAAGTATTGAGGGAGATGGCTTTATGCTAGGTGATGGAAAGTTAAAAATATATTATACAGGGATGTACAGGTGTCTTGCTTGTAGGGAGGGGAGATACTTGATAACCCCTATTGAAAAACAGAGGGAAGATGGTGATGAAGATGTATCAAAGCATACCATTAAGTTGTAGGAAAAGAGATACAGAGAATTGGATAGGGTAAGTGGGTAAGTTAGTAAGTTTGCAAGACTATGTAAGGAGAGGGACAAGTAAATAGAAGGAAATGCAATGAGTAGTGAACACAAGTGAAGGCATGGTTTCTTGTGAATATCAGTCAGATGGGAAGGTGGAAGAAGGAGGAGTAGGTCTAGGAGCTAATAGGTGGAAGTACAGATGATGTAAAGTGTGTGGGGATGGGGTGTGAGAGAAATACTCAGTGCTAAGGATGAAATCAGAGGTATGTAAAACAATATATGATTTCTAAATATATATTAAATATATGTTTCATATACACATGTTTAATAAATATGTATTCAGCATTGCTGTGTAAATGGACTCTGTACTTAAAATATAGTACTCTCTCTTTGAAGGTTAAATCTATAAATAGCTTGACTAGTTTAATTGATGATCACCATCTCATCGGGAGTGTTTAGTCATTTTCATCTTAGAGAGAGAGCAAGTTGTTTATAACATACTACTGAAGAGTGCAATGAGTAACAGGTACTGACTTTATTCATTTGCATATCAGTACATTCACTGTTCTTTATTTCATTCTACAGAGAGAACTCTGGGATTCAACCATAGGGTCTCATTTTACAGTGACACTAAAATCAGGTTTAACAACTCACAATGAACACAAGATGTCAAGAAGTGAAAAGAAGGCCAAGAAAATGACTCAGTATTAAAATTCAATATCTAAAACAATAGTAATATGGTTCCACTTCTAGACATAAACATTCAAATTAAAAGTAACAGATACACACACAAGATACAAGCAAATACATAGACTACATGGAGATACTGAATGCTCACATAACTACAGAATACCAGAGGTAAAATCACTACATAGGAGAGCATTTAAACTCTCTGCCACATATGTAACACTAGAAAAAGAAATCCACAGAATAAAACAAATCCTACTTAACAAAGGATATTCAAATAAACTAATTGACTAAACTACTGATGAATATTGAGAGAAATACAATATAAAAAATATTTTAGACTGTACCCCTTCTAAAAATACGTTAAATACAAAGTATATAAAATGAATCAAATGCATGGCAAGTACTGAATAGAAGAAAATAATCAAAAATCTCATAAAGCAAAATATAAAATATCTCACACCAAACCATAAACTGACATTTACAATATATTACACAAGCAATAAGATCAAAAACCTCCTTATTGATAACACACCATAAGAATGTAAGTCTGAGAACTAGCTACCAACAACCGATGCAATTTATAAATTGATGACAAAAGTAAAAGTTCAAACTTCATGATTCTGTTACATTGGCTGGAAAATTACAATTCATTCTCATATGCTTACTGTGCATTTACAATAAAAAGCAATTGCAACACAATACACTTTTCAGCATAAAAGAAAAATAAAACAGATAATACATCATTACTTCATAGAATATTCCACAGATTTGGATGATTGATTACAGAAGCAATACCCATATTGCAACATAGGGCTATAATTAACACACAAACAACATACACACATCACAAACAAAATGAGCATGTCACCAATGGCATGTAGTTCTAAGTCGAAAATATGAATTTGATTGCAATAGAACCCTAATGCTTTAATGGTCAATTTCTGGCTGTAAACAAAATTCTGAATAAATGGTCTGCATAACAAAAATCCTCCACTGTAGGAAGATACAGTTTAGGAAAGAACACAACTCTATTTCTCTTCAGGTATGGCTGAGAGAGCTTAGAAATGTTGATGAAAATAAATTTGGGAACTTTATTTTACTAAAAGAATTACAGGGGTCTGATATGCAGATGTGCAAAACCCCAAGTAACAGAAGAAAAGAACATTGTTGTTATCACCACCACCACCACCACCACCACCACCACCATCATCATCATCATCATCATCATCATCATCATTTAATGTCTGTCTTCCATTCTGGCACAAATTGGACAGTTTGACAGGATCCAACAAGCTGGAAGACTGCATTAAGCTCCAATAACACACTCCACTGCCTCAGTACTTTAGCTATTTAATAAGCAAGTATCAAATATCAATTTTATTACAGGTGCAAATTTACCTGAAAAAGCACGTACTCTCAGTATGGGGAAAGAAAGCGTACGGCAAGCAAGTTTAAAAGGTCGGCCAAACCAGGCTACTTTGTTAACTGGTTGTAGTAAAGTAGCTGCCTGGCTATTAGATTCAGAAGGAATTCACCAGTGCAATAAAGGTAACCCGTAGAATCAATTTCTATTGTGCACCTAAAATATTTCATAAAATTTTAGTTCCTTGCAATGAAAGAATTGTAGCCATGAAAACAGACTGAAAGCATTATGTTTGTTTTATACCAGCAAAACTGTCATTGATTTTTGAGTTATATCTGTTTATAAAAAATAGTTTTAAAATATAAAAATTTCATTTTCAAAGTTTATATTTACTACAAAAATTTCTAAATAAATATTTCCCTGGTAATCTTTTATTATAAATACTGAGAATTTCTAAATAAATGTCAGCTTTTTTTGTCTCTTCTGACAGAAATGCCCATGTACTAAATTATGGAAATATCAGGCATAGAGTACTAACGACCGAGTTATAACCTTCTCTTTTTTAAAATTTTTTGTTAAGCTTTTTTGTGTGTGTTATTGATTTTCCTCTCAAGTAGTACATTTTTTATTCTGTTTTCAGAAATGAGTCAAGCACAAAATCATTTATACGAACTAAAAATTATTCTGGAAAAAATGAAAAATCTTCCTTTGGCCACAGATTCTATACTTGGGGTATGTGTTTATTTTTCTCTTTTATCTTTTAAGGTGATGAGCTAGCAGAATTGTTACCATGGTAAACAAAATGCTTAGTGGCATTTCTTCTGACTACACTCAGAGTTCAAATTCTGTTGAGGTCAACTCTGTCTTACTCCACCTACCTCCCCTCCCAATGTCAAAAGATATATCAATAAGCAACTGATGGTGCAAGCCTGCTTTGGATGCATGTGTAGAGAGAAATCTAAATGTCCTCTCGGGCACAAATGTGATATATCTTCTATTGTTTATGAAGCACTGGTTTCAGTGAATTATGACAATGTTACATTGATTTTGTTGAAGGAAAATTTAAATCCCAATGTAACAACCATCTTTTGAAGTTTAGACATTGTGATGAGAGACACACAACAACCTTTTCAGTTTTAATCTGGCAACTTAAAAACAAAAAGACCAGCTACAATATATATATATATATATATATATATATATATATATGTATAAAATAAAGAAGGCAGCTATATGCTATAGAAAACCAAAAAGGAAAAATTCAGTTGTCCCTAATTGTGACTGATGGTGCAGGGTAGCACCTACATTGCTAGAAATAAGAACTAAAATCCCTTACAGCCACAGGAAACACAAGTCTACTCACCGACAAGGGAGATGACCACCCCACAGCAAGCAAAATCACCATACTAGTCTAGTTTCACTTAGAATTAAGCTCAACAGTGGTGACTACTCCATCATCGGTTGGTTTGGCTAAATCCCAATTATCAGTATATAGTACTTACCACATGAATCAGTGGCTGATCCAATATTTAAATATGTCTGTGTGTGTAAAAGAGAGGGGTTAGTCAATGATAAATATGAGTTGGGGTGGTGGATAGTAAGAATGAGAGATGGATGTGAATAGGAATTGGCTGAGGGGGAGTGTCAATTGAATTGATCTCAGCCCATGACTAAAACTTATTTTAACTCTCCAAAGGAATGAAATGCAAAAGATGGCCTTTGTGCAGTTTTGCATCAAATGTAGAGGGTTAAAACTAAGTATTGTAAGAGATTCAATTCACTTCTTTGTTTTTCCTATAACTCGGCAGATTTCATGGAACCATCATAAGAAAATATTGTACCTCTTACTCACTCAAAAATATTTTACATCTTTTTTCAATGATTTAGTCATGGAGAAGAGACTTTGCTCATGGCTTTTGCAGGTCCCAAAAGGGATGTTTCATTATTAAACACCTGCAAATTGACAATGCAGAAAATGGGTAGAAGGAGAGAAGATTAAAAATAACTGTTTAATACATGACCTGGAGAGGAAACAGTATGAATGATGAGACAAATAAGGTACACAGCTAGATAGCTGCAATGAGTAGAAGCCATTGTTGTGATGGTAGAAAAGACAGCAAGAAAACAGTGTATGTGTAAGTTAAAGGCTAAAATATCTTGGTGTGTGACTCCATACCGATCAGTTTGATAGCTATCTGTAGAATGCAGTCTAAGATGTTTCTCAAATGTAGCAGCAGCATCCCTATCAAAGGTATTACTCAGCAATGGATGAGGCAGTTTTCATTGACAGAGCCTTTCCCTTCCCTTCTCCAGAAAACTCTCACCTAGTTTCATACATAAGGATCACACTTGGTCTTCTCGAAAATTCATGAATCTAAATTCTACACTGTATCCTTAGGCAAAATTCCATTTTTCTGTTTATCCAAGCTAACAAAGCAATTATTATGATTATTATAGCATCAAGATTTCTAAAAGATTTTGACAAGAGAAAATATTCACTGACTAAATATAAATCTGTCCTGAGAAAAGAAAAGAAAAATGTTTGATTTTAAATGCTGTCTTCTCATTTGTTTCATTTACATTTAAAACTAATTGACTCTTTGAATGTGATTTCTGTTTGTTATGAAGCTTAAAACTATATTTTGTAAAGTGTTTGTAGTTTGTATATATTCTTCATGTATGACACTGAAAAATACTTCAAAATGCAAAATCTTGAATATATGGTTCTGTGAGGCATCATCAAAGTGTTATAGTTTTGCAGGAAGTTATTTCATTTCAGGTATTTAATTAGTATCATATGGAGCAGTTGAAAATACTTCCAAGGAAAAATTATATAAAACGATTTCTTTTCACTATGTAACTAACTATTTGATTAAATTATTTTATCATGTGTCAGTATTGTACATGGAACTTCCAGGTACTTTAATGTATTAGTGAAAAAGGATTGAGTAGATGTGACTTCAAAATGTAAAAATATCAACATCCTACAAGTGTATTAATGAGTATATATATATATATATAAATGAGAATGTCTGTCTGTGTGTCTGTTTGAATTCCTAAAACTTGAGTACACAACCAATTTCATTCAAATTTTACATATGCCTTACTTAGGGTCCATGTAGTGTCATAGGCCAAAAAAACTTTTAACTTCTTGCCTAGTGTTAGCCCACAGCAATATCATATCTTCTCCACTATTTCAGTACTACGTATCAAAAGTGTAACAATAACATCTCTCTATTGTAATGTCAGATACTTTCACTTTAATAGTTTCACTTTAATACTGAAACTATTAAAATGAAACTATCTCACATATATATACTGACACTTTCATTTCTTCTTAGCCCTCACGTCACACAGTTGTTAGTGTTTATTTGAGTTGGATCATGCCCTTCCAATTGCTATAGATCCATAATGCATCTTATGGCTGTGCCTGTCACCTAGATGGTGAGGAATCCTACATTGAGAGTGGTGACGACTAGGGTAGGGTAGCTGACTGCTTATTGGGATCATTCGTCTTTTGGTTTCCTGTAACTTTGCTCTCTTTTACAAACACAGTGAACATACATATATTTCCTATTTCAAAGAAATTCAAACAATAGATATAAGACCCAAGTTAAAAAGATTCTCAACAATTCAACTTCTCTGGTTGACATTAAGCCATCCACCCCCAATAGGGAACTTAACTCCCACATTTTAGAGCTCCACGACCTCCATTTTTCAGGAGCAAAATCCTTTTAACAGGTTCTATAAGACTGGAATTTTGGAATCTGTGCATAAAAATCAGTAGTATGGGATACATGTGTCATAATTACAATTCTTTTTAGGGTGTGTAAAGAGGGAAAGAACCCTCATCTGCAATTTTGATGAAATTCAAATCATAGGTATTTCAGTTCATTACACAAAATATAACAGAAAAGTCTAATTCTTCAATTGCAAGTAACACGGGCAATGCCGGGTATCTCTGCTAGTATATATATATATATGTCTCAAAATAGGAGATAGGAAAAAGTTAAGTTTTGGTATTATTTATTTACCATTACACATGTTTCATTAGCTAATAGGAGTTACAAAATTGTACATGTTGTACATGCTATACCACCTGCATGTACAATTTTGTAACTCCTAATAAGGTCAGAAATTTTCTCACTCTCCTGTTCTAATATATAATTACTCTACTAAAGTTATTTTCCAGAGTATGTAATTCTTATGCGTACCTCACACAAATATAACATCTATGTACAGATTTGGAATACTGGAATAAGCAGACATGCTTCAAGAAGACACAGATTGGATTTTAACCCTATCTACATAATACATATATATATGAAACATTTGATATTGAAAATTTTGTACTTATTGGCATAATATGAAGGAGTAAATTAGAGTTGTAGATATTAACTATTCTTTATTAAAGAAAATTAAAGAAACATTTATTGTTGAAGATGTAGAGTTGTCTGTGCTGAAGTTTGATAGCTTAATTTTAAGCACAATATATTCTTAGGAATATATTGACTGACTGTGTTTCAGGCAATCATGTCTGAAACCTTTAGTCATGACAGACTAGATGACACGTGTGCAGAAAGGTATAATATAGAGACTGATTAATTCATTACCTCATATATAAGCTTTCTATTTACACTTAAACATTTAATCAATTAACATAATGTCACAGAGCAAACCTGCTTTTACTGAATTCTAATTATGGAGACATAACTTTCATTATGTTGATTATGAATTTATGATCTGTTAGATATATCACATAACTCTATAATTTTCATATAAGTGGTAATATAGTGTTAAATTTTCCTTAGTAAGGCATTTTATGAAAGTAAGACCTGTTTCTGTTTTTGGGCATTGTTTAATGCTTCAGACCCCCAGTTGAGTGTTTCAGTTATAGCCTGTCACTGGCAAATGATTTTTCTGGTTGATTGGAAGGAAACAACTGTCAGGAATAGTAAATAGGCTAAGTGCAAGAACATAAAATATATGATAAAAAGAGTTTTATTAACACACCATGAAAACGAAAAGGCTAAAAGCTTTGACTAAGTATTTTGAAAATATCTGCATATGCAACATGTTTTTGATAACTCTCTGTCATTATTTCTTGTTTGTGGAGTTACAAGAGAACCCTGACAACAATTTTATATATGTGTGTGTGTGTGTGTGTGTGTGTATTTATGTATGCGTATTTTCTTTTATTTCTGACTCCTTTATTAACAATGTGCATTGTGGCAGTGATGTTGATAAAGACACAAGAGAATTTAGATTAGAAGTGTCTAGGTTCATGACCCCATTCTCTGAATTCAAATTGCGTCTCAATTGTTTCTGGCTTCTATCTGTTTTCAGTCTATAATATGTATCATTCATATATTGTGAAGAAATTTTATTGACTAAAGAGCTTTGTTACTAAGAAAGAAAATTGTTAATAATGATATCTCATTTTGACTCAAGGCCAGAAATTCATAAAAGAAGGATATGGTTGATTGATTCAACCACTGCATATAACTTCTACTTATTCTACATATCCCAAGTAGGGGTCAGCAAAAGGCTAACTCCACTCCAACAACATATGAACTCAGAGTTTACAGAACATGAACTGAACACCAGAAAGTATTTAGCCCAGTAAATGGCCATTTTTAGTGGCAAATATGTTTAAAACAAAAATTTGTAAAAGTCTGAAACTATTCTTATATTGGTTAACAACATTCATGTCATATTTGACTTATTTTTTGTAGTATTGTCTAGCTTATATCCACAAGTTAATTTCTTGGTGAAATGTTGATTTCACAAGGTCACAAAATTGGGGCACAGGTGTACGTAAATAAATCCATTTGTGTATTTCACTGTGAATTCACTCAATCTATGTATGTATATATATGTGTGTTTGTGTGTGTGTATGCATCAATATGTGTATATGTATAAATGTATGTCGTTATATGCATATGTTTATATGTATATATACATGTATACTTATATATCTATATATATATATAAAAGTATATATGTATATATATTTATATATATATATAAAAGTATATATATATATATATATTTATATATATATATATAATATATATATATTTATATATATATATAATATATATATATATATATATTATATATTTATATATATATATTTATATATATAAAGGTATATATATATGTATATATATTTATATATATAAAAAAGTATATATATATATATAGATAGAGATATATATATACATATATATATATACTTTTTTATATATATAAATATATATACATATATATACACTCTCTCTCACTCCTCTCAAGTTACTCATGTGACTCCCATGTGATCATCGGCTATCTTATTTTCTTTCTCTCTGTTGTAGCTGGAACAAGGAAGATATGTTCTTGCTTGTATCCTGTCCTAGCTTGATTCAAGCGTTTCCCACCACAACCTCATTTAGGCTTAGCAGCCTTTCATGTTTCTTTTCACTCTCCTGTTCGTGTTATCTATTTTGACCCTCTACAAAATCCCAAATTTGATTTACTTTGTGGGAGCAACTGTTTTATAGAAAGTGTGTATTGTTGTTAAATGCTCGAAATGCGAGACTAGAAAAACAGTCAACAACTGATGAAGGGTCGTTCTTTATGTTGTTTGTTTTGTTTTCCATTTGTGTCTTCGTACTTGTCACTGGCACAAGTGCCTTTTATATGTCACTGGCACTGGCCACGACTATGATTTCACTTAGCTTGATGCATCTTCTCAAGCTCAGCAAATCACCAAAAGTATCAGTCACTTGTCGTTGCCTCCATGAGACTGAATTCAAATCTAGCCAAAGTTTTCTAGGATTGATAAAATATTATGACCAACCAAGCACTGGGATTGATTTTATTGAATTTGTAGTCTTTTGCCTATGTTAGAAATGATCAGTATTTAATTGTAGAATTTATTTGAAAAATTGAGAAAAATATTTTTTTTAAACATTTATTAACATTTGTGTTACTGAATATTTATTTTTGAATAACTGCATGTATTGTTCTTACATTATTTAATTATATAACTGTATTTCACAATACATTTAATTGTCTTGTGTTTTCTTATCTGTTTTGTTATCTAGCATGCATCTGTCTTACCCCTTGATACTCATTAACAAATCTTCATTGCTTCAAATTGATGTATTAATTACATTAACATTTGTGTAAAATGTTTTAATTTTTGCTCATATAACAAAGATTTATAATTAATTGGCACATTTTTATAAAATACATTAATAAATATTTATTAAATATATAATAATATTACTGATAAAACCAATTTATCTTCCTTAGATAAATTCTAATTATCACCCTTTCTTAAATGGGCTGTATGGTTACAAAGTCCATTTCACAACTGCCTTTCTCCAAGTTCTATCCCATGCACAATACCTTAGGCCAATGTCTTTTATCATAGTCTTGGGTTGACCCAAGCTTTGTGAGAGATTCAGTTGACAGAAACTGTATAGAAGATCATCACATGGACTGTTCTTGTTATTGTGTTGGAGACTTAATTACCATGACTGTCACATGTTACAAATATTCAGTTCAAGTCTTCAACCTGCTGACAACTTCTTTCTTCCCAATAATTTCAGAGGTTCCTCATAATGGTGATCATTGCTCACCATCTTGTTCTCACTGTTACATTAAAAGAAAAGAATTGTAAATACTTATAAACTCTATTTTTATACACCAAAGCAGTAATTTTATCTCAACAAATTATTATCTTAGATATGTTTTAAATATAAAAAAATCACAATTTCAAAATGGATAAGTATTTAAGAAAAAAAAATGTAGGACATTAGTATTTCTAGTAATTTCTTGTACTGAAGTTTGGATTATCTTATTAATTAAAAGCAATTATGAACTAATAGATAAAGAACCTATTGAAAGCCTGTTGCTGGTGCTTGACTCCAGGTCAGCCCTGATTGGGCAGATCTATGACTAACAGGAACTGAAGTTATGCCAAACAGAAATTATTTTGTGAAATTAGACATACTAAATTTCCCAAGCGTTTATTAAAAGTTATCAGAATTTGTAATTGTTTATGAAAAATCATTAACACAAGTTGTTATTATGTAGACTTGGGTTAACTCTAATCAAACAGTCAGTGTGAAAGGTGAGGTATGGCCCTTATTTTACTGTTCCAGGTATACTATACCTCCACCTAGTTAGACCTGTATTAATTACTCCATCATACAGTGGTTAATTATATGGCTTACAGTGTTGTAGTCTTGACATGTTGGACTCTCTTCATTTAAGTTTTAATTTGGGGCTCCTACTTAAGCATTGCATAAATCTAATGGCTTTTAACACCTATTTGTTCTCTGCATTCTCCATTATCTTGCAATTGTTCTGTTGCCTCTTCTAACACTAACCTCAGCCTGTCCTTATTTTCTTCCCATTTCTTAAACAGTGGGATGATTTAAATTTGTCTGATAAAAAGAAATCTCGCCGTGCCGTGAGCTCCCGCTTTAACAAACTGAAGGAAAAGGGAAGTGCAGCATCTAGTCCTCAGCATAATAGAAGTTATGTAAGTGTCTCCTTGCTGCTTTCATTCTCCATACATCACTTATTATGATCCACTTTTTGTTGACATATATTAAAAACTTCATTGCAATTAATATTTTCTATATATTTTACCATTCACCTATCCAATGCTTTACACAAACTTCATTCACTGTAAACATGCTACTTAACTTTTTATAACATTTTACCACAAATGTTTCTCACAAAAATGTTTTTAGAAAAAATTCCCTTGTTACACTTAAGACTTCCTATATTTTGATATGATCTTTTTTTTTTCATTTTTTGAAAACCAGTTTATCATACATTTTCCCCTTTTTTTCCTATTTTTAGTTTTATTGTGCATCTAATTATTGAATTAGCAAAATGTTGATTTTTTTTTTCCTTTCTTTAAATCAAGAAATGAATTAAATCACTTATGGCACTCTTGTAATATTCTAACATAGAGCATCCAAGATTGTTTTTGTGTCTTGTTTTCCTCCCTCCTATTCCTTTTTCTCACACACAAACATTTATCAGTATTAATGATTATTGTGAAGTTTATTTCAGTAAATTCCAGTTGGCTAGGCACTCAAATTGACAATGATAACAGAATAGTGAAATATTATTTAGGACATTTAATCCTTATTCCATAATTAATGGTTATTTTCAAAATTTATATATATTTATTATCCGTAAGAAATACATGGTAACATTAAATCTTTTCTATTTAAAACATAGGAATTATCACATCCTTCGAAAATCTTAATCCTATTTTATTTTTATTGCTTACTGTTCTTAATCTCTGATTGATTTTTTTAAAAAACATTTGCATTGTGTCCACTTGTAAAATTCCTAATGGTATTTTAGACAAGCTTTAGAAATATTTAACATTGTAAAAAATTTTTCAAAAATCTTATTTTACTCATAAATTTGTTGGTTCAACTTAAGCTTTTTTTCAATCTCATAGACTATGTGTCTAGATTTAGAAACTATTATAATCACATGTTGAGAGATTACAAAAAATGTGTGTATTTCTGGGTGTTCATTCATAGGAATAAGGCTTACAGATATAAAATAATGTACTCAAGACATCAGAAAGTAGTGCATTGTCTTTGCAAGGTGAATTTTGCTTCTAAGAAACTTATCTTTGAATTGTGGCTGTGTGGTAAGAAGTTTGCTTCTCAACCACATGGTTCTGGGTTCAGTCTCACTGTGTGGTACCTTGAGCAAGTGATTTCTATTATAGCCTTTGGCCGACCAAAGCCTTGTGAGTGGATTTGGTAAATGGAAACTGAAAGAACCTACAAGTTGACCCAAATATATATATATGTATATATTTATGTATATATCTATATGTGTGTGTGTGTGTATGTGTATCTGTGTTTACTTCCCCACCACCACTTGACAACTGGTATTGGTGTGTTTATGTCCCTATAACTTAATAGTTCAGCAAAAGAGACAAGTAGGAATCCTGAGGTTGATTTCTTCGATTAAAACTTTTCATGGTGGTATCCCAGCATGGCCACAGTCAAATAACTGAAACAAGTAAAAGATAAAATATACCCTTACATACACACACATTCAGGTTTTCCCAGATAAAGCCAAGGCTTTGAGACTTAGTCTTTTCACCTTAATGTTTAAACCCAGCACAACGTAGATAAAATCAGCTACTTTAGTGTTTTTTATATGATATAGTTATGTTGTGGGATTTTTTTAGTGATGATAGCTTACTGAGATGAATGGTAGTGTGTTATGTATATATTAAAACATTGCTATTGTTGTTGTTGTTGTTGATGATGATGATGATGAAGGGGTGGGTGAGCCTACTTCACTGAGTTTATGACCTGGCTTGGTTCAGCTTTTCTTGAATATGTTTTTGCCATTTTTATTGAATTTTCATGCTTACATTTCTTTGATGTGGGTTTTGTTTTGAGTCCATTTGGAGTAGTTGACACCTCTATCATGATCCATCCTACAGGTTGACCCACATGCAAGTGTGAGACTGAGAACCAGACTCTGCCAATTTTTAAGTGTGGAGAGTCATTATAAATTTTTTAGGCATTAATTTGACATTGTCATGAAACATTGTTGTACCAGTGTCTTGATATACCATGGCACTGGTTCAGCAATGTGTTTATGACAACTATATAGCCTTCAGTTGTTTGTCCTCTATATCAGCCATCTGTAGTTCTTGATGTGAATATTTCAAATTAGAATTGTATCTCTAAAATACTCTGTTCTATTCTAAATGGTACAGCATAATTAGTAAGGTATAATTAGTACAGATAATAAGAAAGGAGTTATTAATACAGAATAATTATGTTTTTGATTCTTCCATTTCTTTTCTGTGCAAGTTTCTCTTAACATCTTTTTTATATTTCTATTTAATCTTGTCCAAATTCTTGGGCTTGGTAGATGATAAACTTTTGTCTCTTTTTAATATTTTTCTGTTAATATTCTGGTAAATTAGTGTATTTCATTCATTGCTCTAAACATGATCTGCTTTCTTTATGAACAGTTAGGATTTTTGCTACCTTATTTGGATCATGTTCTACACTGGTTTGCATCCAACTGATATTAAACACAAATAAAACCAAGATATTCTTGTTTGTTTTGCATCATAATATAAATGCAATGCAAATATCTGCAAGAAATATATTTGGATCTCTGATTTTTATATATAGTCTTTGATGTTTCTATGTGCTGAATTGTGTCAAAATTGAATTCTTGATGATGATAATAATAATAATAATAATAATAATAATAATAACAATAATTGCTCAATGATGTACAATACGGTTATAAAATGTTTGATAAAAATATAAATCATCTTGTTTACATGGATGATTTAAAGCTCTTTGCAAAAAATGATCAACAACTACAGAGCTTACTAGCAATTGTTAAACAATTCAGTGATGACATCAGGATGCAATTTGGCCTCGATAAATGTGCAAAAGCTACCTTTATCAAAGGAAAAATGACAGAAACATTCAATGTTAATCTTGACCAGCAGAATGTCATAAAGGAATTAGAACCAGTGAAGAGCTACAAAAACCTAGGGGTATTTGAAGGGGATGGAATCAAATATTCAGTGATGAGGGAAAGGATCAGAAGTGAATGTTATCACAGGGTAAAAGCAATATTCAAGACAGAGCTGAATGCAAAAAACAGGATCGAAACAATCAATAGTTTAGCCATACCAGTTGTGACTTACAGTTTCAATATCATTAACTGGTTAATTACTGAAATATGTAATTTTGACAGAAAAATACGAAAATTGTTGACAATACATAGAATGCACCAACCTAAGGCAGATATAGAACGACTTTATCTGCCAAGAAAAGAGGGTGGCCATGGACTTTTACAACTGGAATTAACAATGAAGATTGCCACAATTGGCCTAAACACCTACCTGAAAAACTCTGATGACTGGATATTAAAACTTTCTCAAAATATGAAAACAAGAATGCATCATACTCAGTAACAAAACAGGCAAAGGAATATCTAAGTGAATTCCAAATACAACAAATTCCAGAGCTCAGAAAAAGTTAAGCATATGAAAACCCATGCTAAGACTGCTGCCTTAGATATTCCTATTGATAAATGGCAAAAAGAACCTCTCAGTGGCAAATACCCAAAGAGAGCTAATGGTGTTGACAAAGCTGTTACCCATCAATGGTTAGTGGCTTCTGGTTTAAAATCAGAAACAGAAGGGTTTAACATAGCAGCCCAAGATCAATGCCTACCTACAAGAAACTACCAGGCCAACATATTAAAGAACAGCAGCTGCCCAACATGGCATGTCTGTCAACAACAAAATGAAACCATTAATTATGTTGTCTCCATGTGCAGTTTTCTTCCGAGTATCTCAGCAGGCATGATAGAGCAGCACAATATATTCACTGGGTAATTTGCAAAATCATGAACCTACCCCATGATAAAAACTGGTGGGAACACACACCATCCCCAGTGCTTGAAAATGATCACATCTCACACCTCTGGAAATTCACCATGCAAACTGACAGAAAGATAGATGCGAACAGGCCAGACATCATATTGAAAGACTTCAGACAAAAATCATGCCTCCTCATTGATATAACTGTCCCACTCAATATAAACATATCTGCCAAGACCTACCAAAAACTGAGCAACTATAAAGATCTTGAAATAGAAATTGGCAAAATGTGGAATCTGAAGACTAAAACAATACCTGTTGTCATAGGTGCCCTAGGAATGATAGTAAAAGGGGCTGATTGCTACCTAGCTCAGATACTAGGAAACACCAAAATGGCAGAATTTTAAAAGATAGTGCTCATGGGAATTGCCCACATCCTATGTAAAATACTGTCTATGTAATCTCAAATTTTAAAACAAACTCATAATTTTATTATGTTTTCTTAAACATTCTCTAGAACAATAATACGGTCAAAACCAAATATATGACACCCTAGGTATAACACTAGCATGAACTTGTAACTTGTTGTCTCTTGAGGTATCTGGGTGAGACTTGGAGCAAACTTGTACAAATGCAAAGCAAAAGTTAAACATATAATAAGAATAATAATAGCTTCTTCTCATCAACATCATTAGATGGATTAGGTGCTGCATGATGGTTGTATATAGCTGTCTTAAATCAAGTTGCAATTTCACTTCCCAATTTATTTTCTTTGGCAAATTTCTCTGTGCCATTCTTCTTAAATTTTAGTTGAATTATACCATCATATATTCCACAACATCTCTGTAAATATTCACAAGTTTAAAACTAATCTTTTAAGACTGAATAGTGTTTCTAGTACACAACATGATTGTAGGCAATAAATTCCCTCTCATTATCATCACACCAAAGGAATTAAAAGACTCATTTGTAGCTTCTCTACCTGTGTGATTCTTTTTAATTTGAGAATCTTGATGTCGTATTTCAGCACTTAGAATGTCTTGAAAGATTATGTAGAAATTATCTGAGCAGAATTTATGTAAATAAGTGTATAAACTTAGATGATATAACTGCTTTATTAACTCTCATTTAATCCTAGATTAGATGAGATTAGTTTCCATTTTCAGAAACCTGGAGTCCATATATTTTAACCTAAATATTTCAAAATTATGGAGAATAAGGAAACAAATTATTTTATGAACATACTTTATATTCCTCTTGATTCTAGAAGAAATTACAATATGATTGTGTTCTTGTAACTTTGTAAGTTCAGTTGGTAAACTTGTATGGGTACACACACACACACACACACACACACACACACACACACACACACACACGTGATGTGTGTGTTTCCATATCCCTAATTTTAAAGTGATAAAATTGCATGTCCCTATTGATTTAATGAGCAGCTTTATATTATTGTATTTTTCTCTTTATCTTTAAAAATCTATACAGGTTTAGGGTTTAGGCTATAAAAGCTGTAAGGTGTTTCATTAATCAAGTTTTAGAAAACCATGCAGTGTTCATAAAATGTAAATTTGTATTGTAATTGTTTTAGATTACTCCCCTTAGTATTGTAGAATTATACTTTTGAAAGAATGAATTAATATAAACTATTTCTTGTTCATATTATCTAATTGGAGATTACAGATAGCTTTTTATACCCATATTTCACTGTCTCTGTTTTACGATAATTGTTCAAAACCTGTGTGTAATGCATAGAATTATCTGTGTTTATTTATTAGCAACTAATACCACTATAAATATTTTATTAATTGTCTTCTTTATTATTTTGCAATTAATTACCACGAAATTAAAAACTTTTTCCATTTGCATGGTTTATCTCTTATCACATTGCTGTTTCTAGAACATTGGTTTTCCTATTCGCTTAATAACTCACTGCTTTCTTGTTCTAATCTTCATTTTAAATTCTTTCTCTTTTTCAAAATAAAAAAAAGAAAAGAAAATGTAATTTGATCAGAGTTTATAATGTTTCATTAAATGTATTTAAGTATCACCCAAAAAGTAATGGCTTGGTAAACTACAATACCATGATTATTAATTATTTAAACCACTGTTCTGGTTAAATATTTTGAAAATAAAAGTCCACATCAATTGAATAATATTTGAGATGTGCTGGAACAAAGTAGATTTATTTGCTTATTGATATTTATATTTTAGGGTCTGGAACATGTATTTTACATGCAAAACATTTTACACATAAACACACAAAAACATCAAAATAAATAGACAAAGAATTTTTTTAGGTCTGAAGGATGGGAAAATCATAAAAATTGGATTGAAATGTGAAAAAACTTCAACAGGACACCTGTATTCTAAGGGAGAACTAGAGTGAATGCAACTGACTTTGTTCCTTATACTTTACAACAATAATTACAGAATTTTCCCACCAAAACCTTCGTTGATATCTTCTGCTATCAGATTTATCTGCAATATTTCATACTTTGGTTTGTGTTGATTCTTTTGGAGAATTTGCACAGTCTGGACCCCTTAGCTTGTTTGTCTACAGCTTTTCATTTCTTGTATAAAAGGTGTTAATAAATAGATTATCAAACACAAAATCATTTCATGGCATTTTTGTAATAATGGTAATAATACTTATTTAATTTAAATTTGTACTGGCTCACAATACCCTTGTTTTGAATGCCGTGGGGGCATTTAAAGTAAAGAATGCACATGAGGTAATGTGATGATTATTTCAGAAATAGATGTTAAAGTGTTATTTCCAGCTGATGAGCTCAAACCATGGTTTTTCATACAGAGGGCAAAATCAATTGATGCTGAAATATACACATTCCTTACTTTTGTGTGTGTGTGTGTGTGTGTGTGTGTGTGTGTGTGTGTGTATAATTCATGAAGGTATTAAATTCTTTGTGCCTACAAGCATGGCTGTGATTAAGAAGCTCAGTTTGCAATCACATGGTTTTCAGTTCAGTCCCATTGCATAGCACCTTGAGCAAGTGTTTTCTACTATAGCTCTGGGGCAACAAATGATTTGCGAGTTGATTTGGTAGATACCATTATCATTTAATGTCTGTTTTCTAGACTGGCATGGGTTGGATGGTTTGAGTGAAAACTGGAAAACTGGGGAACTGCATCAGGTTTCAATCTAATTTGGCATGGTTTTTACAGCTGGATGCCCTTCCTAACACCAGCCATTCCAAGAGTATAATGGGTGCTTTTTATGTACCACTGGCATGGGTGTCAGTTACGAAATGCCAGCATCAGCCACGTCTATGATCTCACTTGGCTTATCAGTTCTTCTCAAGCACAGTATATTGCCGAAGGTCTCAGTCATTTGTCACTGCCTCTGTGAGGCCCAAAGTTTGATGGGTGCTTTTTACATGCCACTGGCATGGGTGCCAGTTACATGACACTGGTATCAACCATAACTACAATTTCACTTGGCTTGATGGGTCTTCTCAAGCACAACATATCACCCAACGTTTGAAGGGTGCTTTTTACATGTCACCAGCACAAGTGCCAGTTGCATTACTCTGGCATCAGCCACGGCTGCGTTTTCACTTGGCTTGATGGGTCTTCTCAAGCATGACATATAGCCAACAGTCTTGGTCACTTGTCATTGTCTCCATGAGGCCCAATGTTTGAAGATCATACTTCACCACCTCGTCCCATGTCTTGCTGGCTCTAACTCTTCCACAGGTTCCCTCCACAGTTAGAGATCAGCACTTCTTCACACAGCTGTCCTCATCCATACACATCACATGACCATGCCAGTGCAGTTGTGTCTCTTGCACACCACATCTGATGCCTCTTATGCCCAACTTTTCTCTCAAGATGTTTACACTTTGTTGTACATGCACACTGACATTGCACATCTAGCAAAGCAGACTAGCTTCATTTCTTTCAACCTTGTGGATGTCCTCAATGGTCACAGCCAATGTTTCTCTGCCATGTAGCATAGGTTGTTCACACACAGGCATCATACAATATGACTTTCACTCTGAAGGAGAGGCCCTTTGTTACCAACAGTGGGAGGAGCTCTCTGAATTTTGCCCAGCCTATTCTTCTTCCAGCAACTATGCTCTCAGAGCATCCACCTCTGCTACTGACTTGGTTACCAAGGTAATAGAAGCTATCAGCTTTCTAGTTTTCTTCCCTTGTATTTGATGGAGTCTATTTTCTGTACATTTTTGGTGTCAATTGTACCTGTGCACCTCCCACACACAAAAATTATTTTCCCTGTTAACCTTCCTCTGACATTGCTGCATCTTATGTATCCATAGCTTACACCATATACATCTTATGGAGTTATTACCCATGCCTTTTCTACTAATCAAGCTAGGCCATACACATATATATCATCATCATCATTTAGCATCTGTTTTCCCAGCAGGCATGAGTTAGATGGTTTGAATGGAACTGGTAAACTGGAGAGCTGTGCCAAGCTCCAGTCTGATTTTGTCTTGGTTTCTACAGCTGGATGCCCTTCTAATGTCAACCACTCCAAAATTGTAGTGGGTGCTTTTTACATGTCACCAGCACAGGTGCCTTTTGGGAGTCACCATCACAGGTGCTTTTATGTGTTACTGGCACTGTCTACAACTACAATTTCGACTGACGGGTCTTCTCAAGCACAGCAAACCGCCAAAGGTGTCGATCATTTGTCATCACCTCTGTGAGATCCAACATCTGAAGATCATACTTCACCACCTTATCCCATATGAGAGAGAGAGGGAGAGAGAGAGAGAGACAGATAGATGTGGCTTTGTGTCTATATTTGTCTCCCCGTCCCATTGCTTGACAACCAATGTTGGTCTGTTTACATTCCTATAATTTAGCAATTCAACAAAAGAGACCGATAGACTATGTACTAGACTTAAGAAACACCTAGGTACTGGAGTTGATTTGTTTGATTAAAAACTTTCAAGGTGGTGTCCAGTAAAATCACAGTCCAATGACAAATGAGTGGGAAAAAGAAGTTACTTGACTGATCTGTTGCCGTGTGGTGCCACTTCTAGCTTTACCCAGTACTCGTCAGTAAAAGTGATAGGAAGCAATGTATGGAACATTATGGTTCCAACAAATTAGGGAACAAACCATCAGCAGTTAATAGATAATATCTATATCTAGACTGAAAAGAAAGTGAAGCCTTTTTTTTCTGCCCTGGCCTTTAAGTATCATTTTCTGAACCTAAAAATAATATAGCATTGGTATCTTGATAAACAGAGCTGTGGTAATATAAATGTCCGTCATGACTACATACGCACACAAATATATATAATATAATCCCTATTATAATGCAGTAAACTATATGTTAGTGTATGGATGTATGTATGACTATATAGATATAT
Source organism: Octopus sinensis (assembly GCF_006345805.1). Classification (NCBI taxonomy): domain Eukaryota; kingdom Metazoa; phylum Mollusca; class Cephalopoda; order Octopoda; family Octopodidae; genus Octopus; species Octopus sinensis. Next base: position 34,456,245 of record NC_043005.1, read on the forward strand.
CTGTGTAACCAAACTTCCACTGAGAAGCAATTAGTTAACTCAGTCTTTCCACTCAACACCAACCAGTTCTTATTGTGTCTCTCTGCCCCTACCTCTCTCTAAGTAACTTATACAACATGTAAGTTAATTAAAATAAATATTAGTCTGATATCTATTAGGCTGAGTAAAAAGTAAGCAACATTTTGAAATATGAAATTCATCAATATATTTCGACAATGCAACACATTTTTGCCAATAAAATAAAGTTTCTTTATTCCGGCAACATAAAAGTCTGGAGTTCTGAAGCTGATGAACACTTTGAGCGTACTTTCAGCATTGGTTTGATTTTTTTTTTTTACTTCCTCTTGCAGGAAACCATCAAGGTGCTTGAAAAAGTGGTAGTTGGTAGGAGAAAGGTCTGGGGAATAAGCTGGGTGGGGAAGAACTTTGTAGCCAAGTTTTCTCAACTTCTGGAGCATCATTAATGAAATGTGTGGTCAGGCATTGTTATGAAGAATGACTGGCCCGCTTCTGTTGACCAGTCTGGGTTGGAAAAGTAGCAGTTTTTCGTTCATTTTAGCAATTTCGAGGCAATATGTTTCCGCAGAAATGGTTTTTCTGGGTTTTAAGAAGTTATAGTGGATGAGTCCAGCAGTACACCACCAAACAGTCACCTTAACCTTCTTTATGAAGAGCTCAGGTTTAGGGAAGGTTTTTGGTGCTTCATTTTGGTCCAACTACTGCGAAGAATGTTTTTATTATTGTGCAGAATTCACTTTTCATAGCAGGTTACAATATATTTGAGAAATGGATTGGTCTGTGTATTTTCTGATTTTCATTCAAATCATGTGGTACCCATTTGCCAAGCTTTTTTGATTTTTTGATCACATGCAAATGATTGCAGGCAGTTTTCTGGCTAACTTGAAGTTCTTTTGCCAGTTCTCGAGTAGTTTTATGTGGATCTTTCTCAATGATGGTCTTTAACTGATCATCATCGATGACAGATGGGTGTCCACTATTCTCATGATTTCCACTGTGAAATCATTTAAACCATTTTTGAGCTAACCACTCACTGGTCATTTCCTCACCAAATGTTTTGTTGATATTGTAAGCAGTTTCAGCTGCTTTATGTCCTTTTTTGAAGCCGAATAACAAAATTGCTTGAATATCGCTCGTTGACAGTTCCATTTCAGATGATTGTAACAACAGTGAAAAAAATATCAATGTTCATTTATTGATGTATTTGGGCAAATCTATGTCTGTTTTATCAGACAATTACAAAAAAAATGTTTAAAAAAAATGAAAAACTCTGCAAAAATCCAGTACAAATTCTTCATGGTTCAAAACGTTGCTTACGTTTTACTCAACTCGATATGTTATCAGTATCTATTTCTCAAACTTCTAAGTTACTGAACAGAGAGGGATGCAACAAACATACTTGACAGGAAGACAAACACATACAAAGGCTTGGCTGTAAGGATATGAAGTTTTGCTTTGTAACTACATGGTTCTGGGTTCGTTCCTATGGTGTGGTACCATGGGCAGGTTTCTCCTTCTATGGTCTCAGAGTGATATTGCCATGAGTGTAGAACTAACTGGTAGACAAAATAGTAAGAGGCCTGTAATGCATGTGTGAGTGTGTGTGTGTGGTGTATGAGTGTATGCTTGTATCTCCCCCTTGTCTTAACATTGTTTGCCCACTAACTAAAAACAAGGTCACAGCCTATAGAAGTAATGTCATTGCTTATACAAACTACCTACACAAATGGTGCCATTGGTTACAATCTGCCATGTTCAAAGGAGTTGGGAAAATATTTCCTGGAAAAAGGAAGAGCATCAAACCATTGAAAATTTGCTTCCTCAATGTCCATTTAACCCATGCCAACATGGAAAAGTAGATTATAAAATGGTAATGATGATAATGTGTGCCATCATCATTTAATGGCCATATGTGTATTTGGTGGGGTTTTTTTTGTGGGGTCTCCAAGTAATTTGCAAGGCAAAAACTCCTTGTCTGAGTGGGGTGCAGTATTGAGGAAGGTGGCATTGTGTCAGGTGTTGATGGAAGAACAATAAAGCATGATAGTGGGACAGGAATACATGTCTTGTTGTGGAGGTGATACATAGCTACTTTAGCAGAAAATGGAGAAATGCTGGCGGAGATGAGTTGTCTGAGTATAACCTCAAAGTACAAGGAGATGGATAAATGGAGAACTGGGAATGGATGTGTGGAAAGTTTTGTGAGAGTGTGAAAGAAGAGTGATAGAAGAGAATAGAAGTGAATCAGTGAATGGTAAATACGGCTGGAGTCATGATTATGATGGAATTCAATACAGTTTCCATCAGTACTCATAAGGCATTAATGAACCCAAGGTTAGAGTAGAAGACACTAAATTGCTATATTGTAGGCTTGAACCCAAGACCACATGGTTGCAAAGTGACCTTTATAGTAACAGTACTATGTCTGTATTAAAAATAGCAGCTAAATAGTCACCTCATATCTTAATAATGGTTTTTAAGCTAGTGCCAGTATATGCTAGGTTCATATTTCAGTATTAATATTTGTCTAATTTTAGATAGAATATCTCCTCAATAATAGCTCAGCTTAACTACAAATTTATCTAACCACCATTACTTACATTTCTCTTATTATAACTAGAAACTAATTAAATATTGGTTTCAAATTTTTGGCACAAAGCCAACAATTTGGGGAAAGGATTAAGTCAACTACATTGATCCCGATGTTCAACTAGTACTTATTTTATCAACCTCAAAAGGACAAAAGACAAAGTCAACTTTGGCAGAATTTGAACTCAGAACATAAAGATGGACAAAATGCGGCTATGTATTTTGCTTGGTGTGCTTATGATTTTGCCAGCTCACCACCTTAAAAACTAATCAAACATTGATTATGTATTTATCATTTTTTAACTTTAAGATTTATGGTGTTTCACTTGTTCAGATTAGTTGAATACTTTTCTGGTGGAGACTGTCATCTTTGAGTCTAGAAATATTTCTCTATCAAATGTTATTAGGAAATATAAAAATTATCAAATGAACTATCAGAAATCTATTCACAGGAAGAAAAGTTTTAATTAATAAATATTATAATGTGCTGACTTTCAGATCTTTTATTATTTTCTGGTAGAATGTAAGATCATTGTCATACTCTACTATTATCAGAAATGAAATAATTCATTCCCTAATACGTGTTTGTGTATGTGTGTGTAATATGATAGTTCATCTGTCAAATTTGACAATGACCTAGACGCTGCTATAGGCAGATGCTAGACCAATACAAGATTTTCCATATTCCAAGAAACAGCCAAGTGAACATCAGATTCACTTTGTCATTCTTCTTAATATATCCTGAGTCAAGATAATGTCAAGACAACCAAATGCAAATGATTGCCAAATGGCTAAAGAAATTTTCAGATCTCGCAGTACCATTTCTCTTCATGTATCTCCCAGGCCATAAATCATCATACCAGATGTTTATCTTGCTTCTAATCCCTGAAGAACAGTATGTTGCCCATATTGCCCCTGTTGACCTGCTGCTACCTACTTCAAAGGTCTGAAGATAAAGATTACTTATTTCTTTCATACCCTATTTAAATGAAATGTAAACATGCTCACTAACCATATGTTCACACATGTATCTATGCATGTATGCATGTACATCCTCACTACTGGATGCCTGTTGATTCCCCTGGTTTTCATAACAAAGGTTGTCCAAAATAAACCCCACCACAAGGATATTGAAGCAACGCTCTTCAATATCCTATTGAAAACCTTGAGATTTACATGGAGTGAATGTGGTTGCCTTCAAGATACACCTGGACACTCCACTATCTGAAATCTCAGATGATACTATATTACAACAGGAAACAAATAAGGGTTGCATTATCAAACTCTTTTATTCATCAAAGGCTGGTGCAATAACTGCAATATTGGCACTTCAGCATGCCCACCACCACCACCACTACATAAACACATGCACACACACACACACACACACACACACACACACACACAGACAGAGGGTATTCTGATTAAATTTGACAGTTTACATAAAAGAAACAGAGAACAATATCCCATTCAAAAATAAAGTATTTTAAGATATCAGAAAATATTAGCTAGATTGTGGTTGGGAGATAACAATTTACTCAAAGTAGCCACCCTCAGCTTCCATGCATTCCTCACTGTGTCCCTGGGAAGATCTTCAAATACCTCCTTGATCTCACCCTTAGTGTTGCAGATAGAACAGTGGGTGTCTTTTTCAACTGCACTCCACATATAGTAACCCATGAGATTATAACTGGGGTAAATAGGAGGCCAGAAATTGGAACGGGTGAAGTCATAGAAATTCTACAACCACTTCTGATTCTTTCTGGATGTATGACAAGAAACCAAATCCTGCTGCTACACATATGACCTTTCCTTCAGCAACCCTCTCTAGCTAGGCTTTGACCAGAGAGAGGAGAGAGAGAGATATGTGTGGTAGATAGATAGATATTTAATCAACAGAAATAACAAACTTACTCAGAGACTGAGAGCTTTGTGTATTGGCACTTATCAAACATTTACCAATGCGCAAAGCTCTCAGCTCTTGAGCCACTTTGTAATGTCTGCTGATAAGCATCATGGTGAAAAATGTTAAGAAATGTTTTAAGGGAAATTTTCTTAATGCTTTTATCTTTTTATTTTTTCTTGTATTTCCTCACAGCATAGTCAAGTTTTATGGGGCTGAACAATTGCCAAATCATGCACATGTACACAAAACAAGCCTCTCGTAATACTGCATTTTTCAAGCATGAAACTTGAAGTAGCACATATTCAGTAGCTCTGTATTCATATAAGGATATTTTACTCTTGGTGAATTGAGTACTTTGTTGCTGTCCAATCATCAAGTGTGCAGTGCACTGTGTATGTGTGTGTGCATGTGTTATGTATATATACAGATAGATAGATATTACATATATGTATGTGTGAATACATTTCTATTTGATTTGTGCTATTGCTTAAATATCATAGTCACATAAACCTCGAGTTGTGGAGTGTATGAATAGTGTATGTGTATTTAATTTTTATTGAAAATTCATACTTATATTTTATATAGCATATTGTACATTTCTATCAAATATCTTGAATGTAATGTTTTATTATTATCATTATTGTTAGTATTATTCTATGTTAGGATCTAATTTTAAGATGGAGATGTATTTTGCAAAGTGTTTTTTATTTATTTATTTTTTTTAAATAGCTCTCAATGAAATTTCATAGTTGCATTTATTTTCTCTTTGAAGATATTTGCAACTGTTTTCAATGCCATTCAGCATTGACTGCTCAGCATCTTATAGCATTGTTTTGTTTTGTATTTGTTTTTGATGTCTCTATGGGTTAGCTCAGTCTACTTGGTCACAATTAGTCCTAACATGGTCATAACTATTCAATTATTTGATAATTTAATAACCACAGTCTGCTTACATGAAGCAAATCTTATGGATGGATACCATCTCTCATGCAAACTATGGTAAGTGAAAAACATGAATATATTAACATATAGTACTTTTTTCTATTACATGTTTAACAGTGCTTCTTTTAAGAGCATACTGCTATGGATATCTTACTTTAGACCCATGGCACAGGCATGTTTAGTTTAAAATAATATATTTATTTAAAAATTAATATCACTCTTTGTCTTTCAAAAAATTACATGCCATACATTTAAGATGAAGATAGTTTAAAAAGCTACATTAAACCAAGTTTCACTGGTGCCAAATGATGTTTACTCTACTTCCATTGGTGAAAGTGCTCACATTTTATTTATTTTCTTCTTTGTGAATATTTCTACAATCATATTTGTGAAATAGATAATACTTGGTTTAGTAAGAATTTCTTTCTACATTATTAAATCCAGAAATGTGTGTTTTAAATACATTGGTTTCTAAATTAATTATTTTAGAACACACTCTACTCTGTCCAACTCCACACTAGTCTCTTAAGTAGTTGCTAAACATACAGAGAATTACAATGTAACATGTTATAGTTGATAAACATTACATTAGATTTCTGATAACTTTTAACTCTATTTTCTTCTATGGTATCTCTCTCTATTATAAATATATTTTTTTCTTACTTTCTATCAAATACTATCCCATCTCTGTTATCATTTGTATCAGGGTTTAGCAATTATTTTAAATGTAGATAAATAACTATTTACTTTAAATTAACTGACATAAAGCTTTAAAATAAGTTGTGGTCATGTGTATGAATATTTATTCAAAAAAGTAGCAAATATTAATTGCTACCACTGCTTTTGATGAGAATAAGCATTGTTTAAAAATTTCTGTAGTTTGTACTATTTGGTAAATATGTGCCCCAATAGCCTGAAGTGATGCATACAAATATTATATAATCACTTATAAGTTGTAAAGATTGTGTGCTCCTTTTTCAATCTATGTCTTAAATTCTTAAACTCTTATAATCATTCATTGAAAAATCAATAACCCTAATTTTTTTCAACTAAAAAACAACAAAATACTCTGAAATAGCTATGGACTTGCAGTACAACATATTTGTAAGATTGAAAATTTTACCACAAATGGTTTGTACTTATGATAATTACCAAACCATTATTTAGATTTAATTTATCAACCATCATAGAAGGCTGTTGGGGTAAAACCTTATAGACTGAATGATGGTTTTCACACTGGACATTTTACCTGCATTCATTTTTTTTTTCTTCTTCCCAAGTGCATCTTAGGACAATGTTATCCTTGCTCTCTCTGGAAGGTAGGTGGAAGCCTAGGAATCTGAAGTTCCAACTTATCAGCTCCACTAACTTTAATTTGGCCACAAGTACATTGCTCTTCTGTGTTTAATCCCAGAAGTCTTGCCACACTTAAAAATGATAAAAGCTACTCTTAAAGTGGATACATTTTAATTCTCTTCAGGGAACACAGCAAATATATTTTCCTGTGTGCATTACAACCAATTGTAAATATATTCAGCTGTCTTTCACTTGAAGTAAATGTTTACTGAATTCCCTAAACTTTAGGCCAACCTAATGTTGTAATTTTCCTAGTTCTTTCCAAATTATTAAATGAACAACATTTATAGAACTAGACCAATTGACTTTGCATAGAATAAACATCCAAACTACTATAGCGTAAAGAAACTATTCAAATATACGTTTTGTTTAATAATTGTTGGGGATCATGTCCATTATCCTATTTTTCTAAACAATATCTTTCTCTGTGAAAGCAAATATATCTTGTAATGACACACACACACACACATGCACACACACACATGCACACACACACACACACACACACACACACATTCACACACACCTGCTTGCTTTGTGTATTTTTGTTAGTAAAACTATTTACAATGTTTGTTTCCATTTGTTGCCATTAAGCTAAGACAAATGTAACTCTCTCATATAACCATTAAAGTATTATTTTGTTTTGTTTATAAATTATACTTTTAATAACATTTAGTGTTTGTTATAGGAAGTTGTCCAAAATATTTATTGTAAGAGTCTAGACCTTGATTACTCCCCAAGTACCTCATTGATAGAATGTTGAGTGATATCAGAAGCTATTCGCCTACCTATTATATACTTATAGAATTGGAAACTGACATACCTGTACTGCTTATAAGAATTGGCAGAGTTTGTTCCGGTTGGATTGCCTTTTTATTTCCAACCATTACCAAAATGGCTATTCTTATGTTGATCAGTGTTTGTAATTATCTCTGCTAATGACAGTTCATTGTTCATTTCTTCTAACTTCAAATTTTTTAAATTCAATAATAATAATAATAATAATAATAATAATAATAATTATTATTATTATTATTATTATTATTATTATTATTATTAAGAAGAAGAATGTGAGCTGACAGAATTGTTAAAGGATTGTGGGGCAAAATGCTTTGCAGCATTTCTTTCAGCGCTTTATGTTCTGAATTCTAATGCTGCCAAGATCGTCTTTGCTTGTCATCTTTTTTTTCTGAGGGAAGGGGGCAGGGCAATAAAATAAGTACCTGTTGAGCACTGGGTTAATTTAATTAACTTCCCTCTTCTCTCAAAACTGTAGGTTTGGGGCCAAAATTAGAAAGTGCTGTTGTTATTATTATTATTTTCATATAGACACAACAGATTAGACTGTTGGAAAAGAAAACAAATGTTAGCATTGGGCTACAACAAGTAACCTTAGATGCCAAGAACCCTCTTGAGTATCCTAGCTGTCCCTAATAACACTATTCTGGAGCTATACTAAACCGAGATTTATGCCTATTTCTTCTATCCATTCTTTCAAATCTTCAGGGATAGTTCCTAATGCACCTATAACTACTGGGATACATATCATTATTATTATTATTATTATTCAGTAGTTTTATTTTTATATCGTTCTTTCACTTCACTACTGAGTGCAGCTCTGTGTGCTATTATTATTATTATTATTATTATAATTATTATTATTATTCCTCCTCCTTCATAACACAGTGCAGGTAAAAATGCACCAAAGTCTTTAGTCATCTGTCAAGTCACAACAAGGACCCCAGAAAGATAATACTTTCCTTAAGATGTACACTGTGCCCAATAAGGCTGCTTTTTAGCAAGGCATCAATCTTGCATGGAATTTCCAGTTGCCTTAAGAAGTTTTGAAGTTTCAATGGGATTGAGCTCAGTGCTCCGATCACCACTGGTATCACTTTTACATTACTCTCTCGTATTCCATACAGTCTTGCCATTTCCACTTTCAGTTCAGAGTACTTGGTGATTTTTACAACCTCTTTACTCACAACGTTCATGTCATTTGGTATGGCTACATCAATGATCTCTTATTTAATATGACACTAACCATCTGACGGTGTTCAATTACATGATCCATCTGAAAATCATAGCCCCAGAGTATCGTTACTTTTTCTTCCTCCTGCATAACTTTACTTGGTACATGCTCATACCAGTTCTCTGTTACTTCATATTGGTATTTACAGCATAAGAGCCAATGAAAATGCACACACACCTTATTGTGGTGGCACTTGTGTTCTTTTTGTGCAAGGCTCTCACATCCACTTACCAAGTGGGTCACATTTTCCACACTCTTTCCACAGAGTTTGCATTTCTGGGTGTCAGAAGTTTTATAAATGTTATACTCCACTTAATTGGTAGTGAGAGCCTAGTCTTGTGCAGCAATGATTAGGTTTTCAGTGGTATGTTTCAAATCACCTCACTCAAGCCATGCCCTTGATGCTATATTATCTTTAACGTCTTGTGTCTTCCTTTCAAACTCTCCATGCATTCTCATTTCAAGGTTTTCTTTCTCTTCTCTTCAGCTCTTTGGTTAAACTCTTCCTTGCTCATCATTTCATCTGCATTTACACCCACATCTTTCTTGACATATTGCAACAGGTCTTCACTATTTATCAAATACTTGGCAAGCATTCTCCTTTCACTCCTTATACATTGGTCTATACTAATTAGTTCTCTGAAACCATTCTTACTTTTCATATACAGACTGTTTATGTTTGCTTTAGTGTGTAGCACCTCATGCACTATCATCAACTTTCTTGTCCTTCTGTCCAGTGTTGATATTTCCTCCTTAGTCCATTTGAGGATGAACACACTATATCTGACCACTGCAACTGCCTAGATATTCATTGTGGTAATCAAAGTTTTGGCATTCAGGTTGGATTTCAACACCATCTTCACCCTTTTTTGATACGCCTCGCTGACCTTGACTTCCATTTCTCTGTGTAGAATGTCATCCAGCTCCCAAATCCCTAAATATCTTTACCCACTACTGCCAGGTCCACCCATTGTCTCTCCTGATGGTAACCGCAGTCCTCTGCAGGATGCTTTCTTCCCTCTTTTCATATTAAATACTTGGTAATCCCAAATTTCATACCGATATCCCTACCATACTTCTGGGCTGTTTTGGTTAAGGAATCTATTTGTTTTTCAGATTTCCCAAACAATTTCAGGTCATCCATAATCAGAAGATGATTCAATGATGGGCCTTTCTTCCCACATTGGTGACCCATCTTAACTTTCCTAAGTGTCATTGTTATGGGTATTAGTGAAATTACAAAAAGTAACGGAGAAAACGAGTCACCTTGGAAGATTCCTCTTTTAATATTAACTTCTCCAAAGAATACATTACTTGAGTACAATTTGGTTTTCCAGTCTTTCATGCTTTGCATCAAAAAATTTGTGATGTTGTCAGCAACACTAAACATTTGCAGGCATTCCACAATCCAAGAATGAGGCATCATATCATATGCCTTCTTAAAGTCAATCCAAGCCATAGATATGTTTGTATGATGTTTTTTTACAATGCTTCAAAACTGTTTTATTGATGATCAGGTGATCCTTGGTACCCTGAGAACTCTTCCTACATCCTTTTTGTTCCTTGGTAGTATTTATTCCTGTGTCAGGAAAGTATATGTCTTTGCCATACATATTCCAGTGAGTATCTTCCAGATTATGTTTGGGCATGCTATGAGACGGTAGTTTCCCACAATATTCTCCATTCTTCTCTCTTTCATTACAAGTATTGTCCTCCCAGTCACCATCCACGTGGGGACTGTACCTTTCTGGACACACTCATTCATTTGAGCTGCTAGTCTTTCATACACCACGTGGCATCTCTTCAGCCAGAATCCATGAATCCCATCTTGGTCTGGGGGGGCTTTCCAGTTAGGCGCTTTACCCACTTGTTCTTTCACATCATCAGTGCTTATGACAATATTCCTTTGTTTCTTTCCTCCTTGTAATTCTGTCTTGATAGTTCCTATCCACATTGCATCCCTTTTATGCACCACATTGTTTCCTCATAATCCGCTCCAGAACTTCTTGGCTTGATTTGCATCAGAAGCAACATTTTCCCTATTGTCTCCTTCTAACATTCGGAAGAATTGCTTTGGGTTATTTTTGAACAATCTGTTCTCCTCAAACTACTTCTTTCTGTTCACAAATCTTCTGATCAGGCTTTTTGCCATGATCTACTATTTTAACTGCTCTATTACTGCATCAAACCCGTTCTTCCGTATTTTATATTTCTTTAATTTTTCTTGGTTGGTTTTTTTCCTATTTTTCCAGTTTCCTCTTAACCATTGCTCAATTTTTCCTGGATCTTGCCTTGCTCGCATTATGTCCTTTTCAATGCATTATTTCCACCATGGTTCTTTTGCTCCACCATTTTTTGTTCTCTGAAGTTGTAATGTCTCCTCAACAAGTAGCGCAATAGCCTGGAGAAGATTCCTTGTTTATGTTATGTCCTCCGTCTGGATGTATGGTATGACAGTATTTATCTTTTGTGTTACTTTATTTATCATACTCCTATCTATCCTTCTCATATTCATGGGGATTTTTTCTTCTGGAGCATTCATCAAATCAGTGTGTCATCTTTGAATTTCAAGCAATTCATTATCTAGTTGATTCATTTCCTCTGCATGTCCACCCACCATAGTATCAGGATTCACTGTATAACATTCTTGTTCCTCATCCTTAAAAGCCCCATCACCATTCCCCTGTTCCTCCTGTCTACTCTTCTCCCTGCTTTCAACTCCTACCTTTCTTTTTGCAACTCCAACCATTCTTTGTAACTCATCCGCAGGATCTCTCAGACACTCACTAATCCAAGACATTTCTATTCCAGTTAAGTAACCCTTCCTCCTAATTACTCTCAGTTGGTTCATTAGTTTATTTTCTGACATTGAACACATGTCCTTTTCCATCTAAAATTTCAAGGTTCGTCAACTTTTTTCCAGCTTTGCTATTGGCGTTGGCGTCAGCATCATCATTATTATTATTATTATTATTATTATTATTATTATTAAGGCAACTGCTGGCAGAATTGTTAGAGTGCTGTGGCATTTCTTCTGGTTCTTTGTAATCTTAATCCAAATGCCACTGACATAGGCTTTGCCTCTCATCCTTTTGGGCTTCATAAAATAAGTGTTACAGATGCTGGTATAATCAGCTCTCCCTCTTCCATTAAAATTGCTGGCATTGTGCTAACAGTTGAAACCATTATTATTATTATTATTATTATTATTATTATTATTATTATTCTTTTGATAAATTTCTTTTGCTTTCTTCAAATGACTTGAAATAAGACAATTAGAAGGGCTGGTTTTTTTTTGTATTTCCCCAGTTTTAATTTAAACTGTTGTATAAGTATGATACATAACAATAAATCTATATAGGCTTAACTGTAAGTAATTTACAGGCTACTGGAGGCTCTTAATGAAGTGTACCTACAGTAACAGTTATAGAATCACAAATATTACAACTGTTCTATTCACAAAAACTAGAGTGTTTGCTGAATAATGATGTCTCACAGTACATGTTGCTTGTATTCAGTTTTGTCTTTATTTTTACATATTCAGACAACATTGTAAAACAACTTCAGCCTTATGAGTTAGTATTCTATCAATTATATTGTCTGTGAATAAAAAGCTGCTAGATTGTGGACTCGGAAGGCTTAAATATTGATTCCTTCAACCTTAACTATAGAAAGTCACAAACCAAGAGTACTTTATATACAACACCGAAACTAAATGACTCTAATGTGTTCAATAGAACAGCAAAATTGGTGCATGTCAAAAAGGAAAAAAACGCAAAAACAAAGAAAAACACTCTTATAATTAGAAATACCACTTTTAACTGTGTAGGGTGAAAAGGTTTCCTTGGGGCAAACCTTTAGTGACTTTAGAATTGATTATAATACATTCTTTGTACACATTTAACAAGTTTCACAAAATGAACTGTAAATGTTGAGATGCCTTTCCTTTAATACCTGTTCCTTTCCATTTTACATATATATGTGTGTGTGTGTGTACCATATATACTTATATATAATGATCAGTTGTCCAAAAGTCAGAAAAAATCACACATTAAAAGAAATTTTGAGCAGTTATAAGTAGTTAGTAATATATTCTTGTTTATGGTTTATAACCAATTAGAAAGTTACCATTGGTTTCACATCTACTATTGCACTTGGCATCTACTATTGCAACTCATTAGACATACTTGGTGAAAGCACATAGCCTCTTTACTGGTGGAGGTAAATGAATATGCAGTTTTGGTCAGTTTTGTGGTGAAAAAGAAAAAGAAAAACACCCTTTCCTGAGAGGGAAAGAAGAGTTACCACTCCTTGTAAGATTCCAGCTTTGACTAAAGTTGATCAGCTGTGTTTGTGTACATTTTTTTAATTCTCTTGTCCATAGGCAGGGAAGACCACATTTGCAAAATGTATTTTCTGTCATGAGGGCTGCAGCTAAAATTTTCTCTTTCTGAATTCAAGAAGGCACCCAGATCATGTGATTTACTTAGAATCAGTGTCCTCTTGTCTTAATAAAGTTTGCACCATCTGCTTCCATTAGGTACTGCCCATATTGTTCCAGCAGCTTAGAGTTAATTTTGTATGATGTTTCTGAGAGCAATAGTAGACATGAGACCAACGATAAATTTCTGACCAGTTATGTGCCATAACCAAGAATATACTACTTGGCTACATGGAAGTATATATATATATATATATTATATATATATATATATATATTATATATATATATATATATATATCAATTACTATGTTTTCTTTTGCTCACTTGGAAATCATTTTATTTTTCTGGTTCCAAAGTAATGCTATTTTTCACATAATTTAAGATATTTTATTATACTCAGTTTTTTTGTTTGAAAATCCCAATATTTGCATGTATTAATTAATGGAAACTATTTAATTAGTTAAACTGAGGTCTTGGAGAATAGACGTAGTTTATTGAAAATAAAAATGCATTATTCATTATAGGTTTTTTAAAATTAATTTTTATGATACTCCTGTATTTTCTTTTACCCAAAGTCAGGAACTTTTCAGCACCCCCTTGTAGAGTATTTCTTAGTAAGTGTACATGTAGTTTACTTCTAAACTACATGGTTCCAGGTTCAGTCCCACTGGCACTTTGGGTAAGTGTCTTCTACTATAGCCCTGGGCCAATTAAAGCCTTATAAGTGGATTTGTTAAATGGAAACTGAATGAAATCCAGTGTGTTTAATATGTGTGTGTTTGTGTGTGTTTGTGTGTGTTTGTGTGTGTGTGTGTGTGTTGTCTCCTTATCTTGACATCCCATGATAGTTGTCAGTGAATGTCACCATCATGCAAGTGGTGTTGTTCATTTCCAATCTTCTGTGAAAAATGCCTTGTTATGAGGTAATATAACCTTATGTTATGGGGTAATGTAACTTTACTTGGAAACAGGTGTGGGTTGGTGACAGGAAGGGTATCTGGCTGTGGAAAATCCATTTCAACAAAATTCTGTCCTACCCATGTGAGCATTAAAACGTGGACATTCAAATGCTGATGAATACAGAAAATGTTACCTTCGTTTGATGACAAATTAACTGTCAATTTGTTTAAAATATTCTTTTGCCTAAGGCATGGAAATATTTACTTAATATAAGCTGATGGTTTACAAAAGAAGATTAATATATTCTGTGTATTTTTTTATAATGTTTGTTGTAAGACTGTTAATGTCTGAGTATAACAGCAACTTAAATTTAGATAAAAACTAGTTGCTTGTCTAAAATAAATAGCATTGATTTTATATCAGTTGTAGAATAATTATACAAGTTACTGGGGCCTTGAAGTTAATAAAAAAATTATTAATATTATACAGTTTATTTAGAAATGCAAAGAAAGCAAGAATCTATCTCCTTGATTATTTTTCCTATTAGGAAAGACAGCTGTCAGAAGTGTCTAATTTTATTTATAACAAAGCAGACAATTGATAGAATACCAATTCCTATGATTATGTTTATTGGAAATGTTAAAACTTATTTTATGTTTTGTACAAAAAAATTTAGACACTCAAACTTTTTAGCAGAATTTTTTACTTTCAAAGAAGAAAAATTACATACTTTCAATTGCCATCTCTTTCAATATAGAGAGAAGTGGTAACATAGACACAAGTATTAGAAATGAAATGAGGATTAATAAGTCTATGCAGAAGGGACTAACTTGTGAAAATTATAGCGTCACCATAAAATTATAAGGGTGTTGGCTGAATTTAAAATTAAATATAATAGCCTTTTACAATCTAAAATAAATTAATGATATTTGTGCTTAATGGTAATTTAGAAAAAGATAAATCTAATTTAAATATAGTGACACTAAAATTATGTCCATAATTCTAGCTGAGATTCGTGTTGGCTTTAATAGTTTCTAGTATAAATTAAAAATTTTGTGTTTTGTTTGAACACCATGTTGGCCTTTGCAGCTGGTAATTAAAAGAATATACATTGTCTAGCTGTTAGAAGTGTACTGCATGTATATAGTTAACTTTGCATGATGTCCATGTTTTCTGCTTGTGAGAGATATGTCTATGCTTTCTTCATCATTTAACATTATATTTCTATGAATGTATTTGTTACAAAATAATCCAAATTAACTTTCAGAAAGTCTTTTTCATATGTGTACACGTTAAGAGATTTGCAGTCAATGTTATTTCTTTTATCTGTAATTTTTAAACAATTAGAAATTTCTTTATCAATTTCAAATCAATGATAATTCAGTTAAAGCATAAGGGTAGTGTTTGGCGTGCATTAATGTTTTGAATGAAGCATAGATGAAAACAAATTTCAGTTTGTTTCCTTTAACCGTTCAGAATTTAATTTCATATGCTAACCCTTTTTACAAATAACTAACGGTTTATATTTTCTTTTTTTATTGTTTAATTTCTTTTTCTTCTATATGTTTGGCAAATAATTTTGTTTTGAAATCATGTGTTGGAATAGATGTTATAATTTGGAAGGGTTTTTTTTTTTTTTTTGCCAATATGACGAAGATTCCCTCAGAATCTATAAAGACAGTTTATAGCTTTTACCAAGATACCATGTATAGCTTATATAACAAACGTGGAAAGAAGTGAAAATTAGAAGTATTTTCTTATTCAATGTTGATATCTTGTAGATTTATGTTTTAAATAGATACAGTCATTTTTGAAGTTTATTCTTTGTTTCTGGTAGAAATGTAACAAATGGGTTTAAGATTGAGGATAAGGCATAATTTCTCTCCAACATATTAGTTAAAATTATGAAATAATTTTTAAATATCTATGGTTTATTTATATATTGAAAATAGCAGATATTTGTTGGTAAAATTATCTTCAACAATTAAGTATTCTATTGTTGCAGTGTGTATTATGTGCATATATATATATATGATGATAAATATTGGATCATATCTAATTGCAGGCAAACTCTTGGGAAATAGATATGCATTCACTTTAAAATGTTACTTTGAAGAAGTTCTATTCTCTCAGTATAGATTGTCTATCTACCATCATTATCTCAATGTAAATTCATTCACTTCATTTAACTTTTATTTCTATAAATAATGTGTGATTCTTAGTTGCTAGCATACAATTCCATAACTTTCTAGCAAGTCTATATTTCATATAATTATAAATAGTATTTAAGATCTCAAATAGATGAATGTATGTGCATATAGGTATGGTATGCATGTATATAGCATATGACTGCATGTTTAAATACAGCATTAAGCCATAAGTTATTTATCTTCTTAATAAAACAAGGTCATTTTTTAATTTAGATTCTTCATAATGTACGTATCCTTTTAGTCAATTCATAAATAGTTGAAATCAAACTTTTAATGATTATTTTTCTTGAAATCTTAGATCTGTCTACAAGAATACAGAATTTACTTCTTGAACTAAACTTAAACTCTTTGAGTATTTAATCTGTCACCCTTTATGAAAAATACTTCTACCCTTATGCACCACAGTTTAGCTCCTCTAGACTGAAATGATTGAACCAATATGCACAGTGTTTGTTTTCAGTTGCAAATGTTATAACTTTTGTAGCTACTAATATTTAACTATAGTATGGGTCTGTTCTTTATTCATTAATAAATTGTCAGATTAACTAATAAAGAGGTACCGTGTGTGTGTGTGTTATTTTGAGCAAGTGACTTCTATTGTAGCTCTGTGCTGACTGAAGCTTCATGAGTAGATCTGGTAAACAATAACTGAAAAAATCCTGCTATACATACATATATATGTGTGAATGTGTGTCTGTGTGTGTTAGTGTCTCCTTATCTTGACATCAAAGGCTAACTGTAAATGAATGTCACTGCCATACAAACAACATCTTTTGTTTCCAATCTGCTGTGAAAGCAAGTCTGGCCATATGAAGATATTACCTTACTTGGAAATAGGTGAGGATTGACTAGAGGAAGACATTTGACTGTAGAAAATCTGCTTCAACAAATTCTGTTCAACCTATGTGAGCATGGAAAAGTGGAAGTTAAAATAAAGATGTATGTATGTATGTACACACACGTGTGTGTATATATATATATATATATATTTATATTAAAAACAGGGAAGGCCGGTTTATGAGATTACGTTAGGTTTCCTATCCATAAAGGGTTTAGATGTATGGCATATCATCAAATCCCAAAATCCTGTTGGCCCATGACGGCTTTAAAATATGGAGGGTGAATGCATCACTACTTATGTGTATGTGTGTAAGTGTGTGTGAATACACACACACACACCACACACACACACAAATGCATGCAGTCAACTATATCATCATTGCCATCCTGCTGCTCCCCTTTCTCACTCTCTTCTGCATCCCTCTACCTTTCACAATTCATGCATCATATAATCATCCCCCCATACCTTTACTTCCAGTCATTCCATACCTCTTTATCCATCATTTCCTGCATCCACCATCTCCTTGTTTTCATCACCCCATATACTCTTGGAAACACCCAACTCTCACTCCTAGTTCCCCTGCTCCCACTCCCTTCTACTCCTCTCTCACCTTAAGAGGTCACCTGAACACCTAACCACCACTATTTATCTTTTTGCAGCTCCACCTGGTTATTCTTGCCCCTAGCAGCCATATGCTTTATCCCTTCCTCTCCTACTTTAACTTCTCATCGCCCAGCATAAAGCTGACCCATACCCATCTCAGGGTTCATTGTCTTGTAAGCTGCATGATAACTTCATCAGTATTGGTGGCATGAAATAAACACCCAATACATGGTGTAAAATGGTTGGCATTAGGAAGGACATCCAGCCATAGAAACCATGCAAAAGTAGACACTTGAGTACAATGCAGTCCTTGGATACATCTTATCCTGTCAATCTGTCCAACCCATGCCAGCATGAAATGTGAACATAAATTAACGACAATTATGAAGATATATATATATCATCATCATCATCATCATCGTTTAACGTCCGCTTTCCATGCTAGCATGGGTTGGACGGTTCAACTGGGGTCTGGCAAGCCCGAAGGCTGCACCAGGCCAGTCAGATCTGGCAGTGTTTCTACAGCTGGATGCCCTTCCTAACGCCAACCACTCCGAGAGTGTAGTGGGTGATTTTATGTGCCACCGACACAGGTGCCAGACGAGGCTGGCAGACGGCCACGCTCAGATGGTGTTTTTTATGTGCCACCGACACAGGTGCCAGACGAGGCTGGCTGACGGCCACGCTCGGATGGTGTTTTCTTATGTGTCACCGACACAGGTGCCAGACGGGGCTGGCGGACGGCCACGCTCGGATGGTGTTTGTTACGTGCCCTCAGCACGGAGGCCAGTCGTTGCGGTACTGGCTACGATCACGTTCGGATGGTTTTCTTATGTGCCACCGGCACTGGTACCACAAGGATACAAATTCCATTGATGTTCATCTATTTTGATTTGGTTCGATTTGATTTGATTTGATTCGATTTGATTCTCACTTGCCTCAACAGGTCTTCACAAGTGTCACAAGAAGGAAGGTATGCACAGGTGGACTGACTACGTCCCAGGTAGGGGCCACGGATTAGTTAGAAAATCCACAAATATCCTCAGGAAGATGGCCCTGCTCGATCTGTAGAAAAGGTGTAGGTAGAAACTCTATAAGATGTACCCAGTGTAAGCTATGGACACATAAGAGGTGCAGCAATGTCAAAGGTAGGCTAACTGGGAAGATAGTTTTTGTATGTGGCAGATGCTCTGGAGCATTGACCTCCGAAAATCTGCAGAAAACAACTTCCGTCACTTTCCGGGGGGAAAAACTAGAAGTAGTTGATAGCTTCCGCTATCTAGGAGACCAAGTCAGTAGTGGGGGCGGGTGCACTGAAAGTGTAACTGCTAGAATAAGAATAGCCTGGGCAAAGTTTAGGGAGCTCTTACCTCTGCTGGTGACTAAAGGCCTCTCGCTCAGAGTAAAAGGCAGACTGTATGATGCATGTGTACGAACAGCTATGCTACATGGCAGTGAAACATGGGCCGTGACTGCTGAGGACATGCGTAAGCTTGTGAGGAGTGAAGCCAGTTTGCTCCAATGGATGTGTAATGTCAGTGTACTTACTCGACAGAGCGTTAGTACCTTGAGAGAAATGTTGTACCTAAGAAGCATCAGTTGTTGTGTGCAAGAGAGACGATTGCGCTGGTATGGTCATGTGGCGAGAATGGATGAAGATAGGTGTGTGAGAAAGTGCCAATCCCTAGCAGTTGAGGGAACCCGTGGAAGAGGTAGACCCAGGAAAACCTGGGACGAAGTGGTGAAGCACGACCTTCGGACGTTAGGTCTCACCATGGAAATGACTAGAGACCGAGACCTATGGAAGTATGCTGTGCGTGAGAAGACCCGGCAAGACTAGTGAAGCCATAATCCGTGGCCCCTACCTGGGACGTAGTCAGTCCACCTGTAGAGAGTGCAGGCATGGCTGTGTGGTAAGAAGTTTGCTTCCTAACTACATTGTTCTGTGTTGAGTCCCAGTGTGTGGCACCTTGATCAAATTTCCTCTACTATAGACTCAGGTCGACCAAATCCTTTTGAGTTAATTTGATAGATGAAAACTGTGTGCCAGTCCCCCATCACCACTTGACAACTGAACTTAGTAGTTCAGCAAAAGAGACCAATAGAATAAGTACCAGGCTTTAAAAAAATAAGTAATGGGGTCAATTCATTCAACTAAAAATTCTTCATGGCGGTACCCCTGCATCATCATAGTATAATGACTGAAACAAGTAAAAGATAAAAGACATGTATCTATACACACACACACACCCATACATTTTTTTTTTATATTCTGTTATATACATTTTAATATGTGTTGGTTCTAGTTTTGAAAATGAATGTATTTAAGATTTAGTGATTTTTACAAGTAAATTCCAAATATATCTCTGCACTCTAACCATATAGGAATGCCAAGTCTAAAAAAAAGACCAGAATTAATCAATTTCTATGATATGTTATAAGAACATTTTCCTAATTCAGGGATTCCTCTTTACACGTCTTGCTGTTAAGTTATTTAGCCACTATGTTATTATAAATGCTAGTATTTTTGTGTAAATGAAGTTTAGGCTGTGTAGCTGATTAAATAAGGGTTCCCCAGACTAGAGCATTAATTGAAATACTAAAATAATTCTTTGTAGATGAAATCATTTAACCAATTGTTGCCAATGGTTGTTAGTTGGCAATAACAGTGGAGCAGTGGACTGAATGCACTGTAGTGTTTAGTAAAGTTTGACTCTTTCCAGTATTGGTTCTTGAATCTGCCTGAGTCACTTTGTCTTTTAGCCATAAAGGCTTAATTAAATAAATATCACTTATATACAACCAATTAATTCAATTCAATATATTTCCTTAATTACAAAGATTAATTTCTTACATTCAACCATTGATTACCAATTTCAAAGGAAAGGGACATAGTTGATTAAATCAAACCTACGTTAACAGTTTTCCTCCTCAAGAGGGATGAAAGACAAAGTGGGCTCAAGCTGATTTGAACTCTGAAACTAAATATTGAAGGCATGTAGTCTGGCAGAAACTCTACCATTTTTACCGCTCTACTGCTTTTATATTATTATTATTTATATAGACAGCTTCTATGGACATCCAAAGTAGGATTTTTGATGTATTTTTTTTATTGCAAGTTTACTTTGCGCATGAATATTTACATTGCTCATGATACAATGAATTGAAAATACTCTCTTTATATGTAAATATATATATATATATATATATATATATATATATATATGTATGTATATATATGTATATATGAATGATATATATATATGCATATATATATGTATGAATGAATGTATATATATATATATATCGATACATACAAATGGATGGATGTATATATATGAATGAATGTGTGTGTGTGTGTGTGTGTGTGTATATGGATGATTATTATATATATATATATATATGTATATGAATGAATGTCTGTATATGTATATATATGAATAAATGAATGTACATATATATATATATATATATATATGTAATATATATATATATGTATATATATATATATATGTATATATATATATATGTATAATATATATATATATATATATATATATATATATATATATATATGTGTGTGTGTGTGTGCGAATATATATAAATGTATATATATGTATAAATATATATATATACGAGGGGCGTTCAATAAGTAATGCCCCTGACCCACTTCCCATAGCAGTAGAGCAACGAAACTTGGCACAGTTATTAGTCTTTTTCTACATAGGAACCACCCAAAGTAACGCATTTCTCCCATCGTTTGATGCGACTCTGGAGACCGATTTTGTAGAAGAACCCAGCTTGGTCCTCCAACCTCAACGTGACTTCAGAAATCAAGGCTGCATCATCTGGGAAACGTTTTCCTTTCAAAAACAACTTCATGATTGGGAAGAGGTGAAAATCAGAGGGTGCAAGGTCAGGAAAGTAGGGGGGATGAGGAGGAGTTCATAGCCATACGCCTGTGCTTCTGATCTGGCGACAAGCGAGTTGTGGACCGGAGCATTGTCCTGCAGGAGGAGGATGCCTTTGCTGATCTTGATTTTGATAACTTCTCTTAATTTCCTCAAAAGTGAAGCATAATAGGCTCCTGCAATTGTGGTACCCTTTGCCAGGAAATCTGTCATTACTACTCTGTCCTGGTCCCAGAAGACTGTGAGCATGACCTTGCCAGTGGAGGGCTGCACCCTTGTCTTCTTTGGAGGGGGTGAGTCACGGTGCTTCCACTGCATTGACTGGGCTTTGGTCTCTGGATCATCGTGATGGACCCAGGTTTCATCCTGTGTAATCAGTCTTTTGAAAAATTTTGACTCATCTTCTTGGCACATCTCCAAATTCACCCTCGAGCACTCGACGCGTTCTTGCTTCTGGAAAGGCGTGAGCAACCTGGGAATCCATCTGGCAGACAACTTTTGCATATGCAAATGGTCATGAATGATAGTTTCCACAGACCCGGTACTAATCTTGACCTCATGGGCTATTTGGTGAATAATTATGCGTCGATCTTCCAAAATGGCAGCCTCAACTTGACGGACAGATGCCTCATCAATGGCAGAAGGGGGCGACCAGATCTGGGAGCTGTTTCCACAGAGTTCCGACCATGTTTAAATTCACAATGCCAGCGTTTTACAAGGTCATATGATGGGGCATCATCACCATAAGTTACTTTCATTTCATCAAAAGTCTCCCGTGGTGTGCGTCCTTTCAAATACAAAAACCGGATCACTGCTCGACACTCAACAGGCTCCATTTCACACTTGACTCGGTTCAAACACCTGTAAATCAGAAACCACAATTAATTCAGAGCTGTAATTTGCCACTTACTCTATAGAGATGTAAATGATTGCACATGCAAAATTTCAGGTAGATCAAACAACTGCAAGTGGGTCAGAGGCATTACTTATTGAACGTCCCTCGTATATATATATATATATATATATATATATATACATACATACACACATATAAATGAATGTGTATGTTTGTATATATATACATATATATATATATATATATATATATATATATATTATATATATATATATGAATGTGTATGTATATTTATATATATATATATATGAATGTGTATGTATATTATATATATATATATATATATAAATGAATATGAACGTATGTATATATATATGAATGTGTATGTATATTATATATATATATATATATATATGAAGAAATGAATGTATGTGTGTGTATGTATATATATCAATGTATATATATGTATATATATATATATATATATATATTATATATATATATATATATATGAATGTGTGTGTTTGTGTGTGTGTGTATATATATATTTATATATAAGGGAGAGTGTGATTAATGTTGCAGTTTGAGCAGCTCGCATTTCTGTTACCCAGTATATGTTGCAAAATTTTTCTTTTAATGCAAAGCGTCACTGTTAATAATTAGTTCCTCTAAAGTTTCAATATGTGATAGTTAATGTTGTATTAAACTTATTTTTCTTAACAGGTCTCAGGTTCTTCCAATGTTTTAGCTGCTTCTCCACAGGACCGCAATGTTCTGTCTGTAACACCTGATAGGATACACCTTAGCTGTTCCAACCCTAACTTGATCACATATGAACAGGAAAAAAGCCGACCACATAGCATTTCTGAATTTTCCTCACTTACCAATCATGAACAACGAATCAAAGAAATTAAGTTGAGAGAAATGTTTCTGAATCGAGCACAATCTGGTGAGTCATCATTTTACTTTACTGTTGTAGTTTCTCTAAATTTTACAAAGTAATTAGATGCAGGTGTGGCTGTGTGGTTAAAAAGCTTGCTTCTCAATGAAGTGGTTCCAGGTTCAGTCACTCTATAAGCAATTTTGGGTAAATATCTTATACTATACCAAAGCCTTGTCAGTTGATTTAGTAGACAAAAACTGAAAGATACTAGTAGTATATATTAGTGTGTTGATATGTATATATGTATTAGAAAGAAGTTAATTGATAATTATATGTGCATATAAACTGCTTAGCTGTATAGGCAATTCATAAGAGTCTGGCCAAGGTTTATAGATGCAAAACTAATGGTCACTATGACTAGCCATAGCAGTTAACTCCCTAAAAAATATATTACTGCTTCAATTTCTTAGAGTGTACTTCTTTTTCAGATATATGAACTACTGATGATATATATATATATATATATATATATATCATCAGTAGCCCCCTCCTCTCATCATCTAACACCTGCTTCCTATCCACCACCTCTCCTCATTGATACCAACCAACCCACACACACCCATCCCACACCCTACCCCCACCACCTGACACCACTCCTCACACACTAGCTGTGGTCACTTCCTAGCACCCACACCACACACCATCATCCACACACCCACACAATCTTCAATAGTATCACCACACATACCACTGTATGACCAGCTGCATATTAGAGATGCACACACTTACACACACACACTTATACATGTCAAAGTCACTAGCCCCTATTCATACATACACACACAGAATTCTCACATTGACACACACATGCACATGCACCTTCATTTGGGATCACCAGTACTCTGTTATCTCCATTTCTTCCAACCTCTTCTTTCTGACTTTTTCCTAATCATTCACCATGTTTGACCGCTAAATCTACAGGTTATTTTCATTCTCTCTCTGTTTATTTTCTTTTATTCCTTTCTGTTGAAGAGCGTAGGCTTGAAATGTAAAAGACATCTTCATTTTCCCGAGTGTCAAACTAATACACCTGCTTGTTGTTCATACATTTGTCTTCATCTTTGTTTTTCTGTAAATTTCAACTATATATATATATAAATTTGCCCTTTTAAAACCTAGCCTGGCTCATGGGCCCGGTTTCCTGGTTTCCATGGTGTATGTGTTCCCAAGCTGGATGGGACGCCAGTCCATTGCAGTGTTACTTATTTTTGCAAGCTGAGTGGACTGGAGCAATGTGAAATGAAGTGTTTTGCTGAAGAACACAACGCATCGCTCAGTTCAGGAATTGAAACCACAATCTTACGATCATGATGCTGACACCCTAACCACTAAGCCACGCACCTCCCCATTTATATATATACATACACACATACATATTTTATGTATAAACAAAACCATTCATCCCAACATGGGGTTCTCATACATTTCCCAGGTCCAATGATTAAATATAATTCTAACCAGAATTTCATTCATTCCCTTTTCTTGATACAGTTTTGTTGGAGTCTACCTTATTATTTTGTGGTGAATTATCTTGGTTTGTAACATAATTTAACCCTTTTCATACCAGTCAGCCTCCCCAAATCTTCACCTGAAGCCATAATACAAAATTTTTGCTTTCATGGATTTTAATTAATTTTTTTTGTCATGTTCTAAACACTAGTTTAATAATGAAAAACTTTTAAATTCCTAATAATTCTTGATTATTCTCAAAATTAATTGAAGCCCATCAATAGTGTATATCATTATTTCATATATGGCAATGAAAAAGAGAAAAAAGTTTAAATGTTCCACTAATATTTTTTCTTCCTTTCTTTTAGTTCATGACATACTCAAGTCATTGGTTAGAATGGTATCCACAGAAAGAGATCGTTTGAAACAAGCTCTTGAACAGAATGTTATTGCTCAAAATAATAGTAACAATATCAGCTCCCTCAAAGAATCAATGGCTGAGGTAAACATTTTAATGCTTTTCTTCCCATTTCTTCTGTAAAATAGCTTTATTGTTTTTTTTTTTTCCAGTTCCAAAAGTGTGTATCTGTGCTCTATAAAAATATATTAGAATATATTCTAAATAATATAAAAAATGTTATATGTTTCTGTGTTTATCTAGTACTTGTATTTTAAGTGTTTATTTATTTCATTTTAAAAATAACCATTAGTTTGTTTAGAAAGGGGTTTATATATACATTATTTACATTAAATGGATATTTGTCCTCATCTTGTTTGTTGTTAACACAACGTTTCGGCTGATACACCCTCCAGCCTTCATCAGGTGTCTTGGAGAAATTTCGAACCTGGGTCCTCATTCCTAAGGTATTTTTCGATGTTATTATTATTATGGGCATATGGTGTAGTGGTTAAGCGTGCAGGCTACTAACCCCAAGATTCTGAGTTCAATTCCAAGCAGGGACCTGAATAATAATAATGATTATAATAATAATAATAATAATAATAATAATATCGAAAAATACCTTAGGAATGAGAACCCAGGTTCAAAATTTCCCCAAGACACATGATGAAGGCTGGAGGGTGTATCAGCCAAAACGTTGTGTTAACAACAAACAAAATGAGGACAAATATCCATCAAATGTAAATAATGTACATAATTCCTCATCTCTTAAATATAGAACTGGGTTTATATAGTGCAAATGAACATGGGCATAATTACACCCATAGCAGTTTGTAAAGTGTGTTTAAAATTATAAATGGTGCTGTGAGTAACATGAATTAAAGTTATTTTTTTTAAATTGAAAAGGAAAAAAAATGGAAGAAGTAAAACCATTTGGATATGAAGGTCCTATATCAAAATATGAAATTATATTTTACATAACTGATAGAGCATCAGTTGTGTAGCGGACTAGAAAATTAACAACAATATGGAGTTCAGAATAGTATTTCATTTTCTATTCTATTGGAGACTTCAGTTCTTTATTGCTATATGTCTCTGAAGCAGTGATTCCCAATCCTTTTGATTTCATGGAACAATGGCGGTCAATTAAGAAAGTCACATATTTAATCTAGAAGCATGTTTTAGCGAAAAAGTGCTGTTTTAATTTTTTTTAATTTAAATAAACTATTGAAAACTATTGCATATTTGTTTTATTAATCATATGTGTATGATAATAAAATTAGGTTTTTGAAGACAACCAAGCAATAATTTGGATTTTATAAACCTTTAAATTATAACTAAAAAAATTTAAGGTGCACCTACATGTCCATGGTTCTTTATAATGCATCAGTGTGCTACAGTATATTGTTTAAGAATCGCTGCTTTAAACTGACTTTTATGGAATCAGTTTAGCTTACTATTTCAGCCAAGAAATAGACAACTTTCTTAAAATTTACATTATAGTTAACTGAATATTTAACAAAATCCTGTTTGTATAATACAACTTACACGTCTATGGGCACAGTTACAAATACAGCAAATATGTCACCAGTGTGAGAGTCTTTATAAGGTTATTTGATTTGCTCAAAATAGTCACTTAGATCATAACCTGTCTTTAAAAATGAAGGACACTACTGGATTTTGCAGTCTTACAAATACTGTCTGAACTAATCTTTCTAAAAATTGTACAGTCAGAGCTGAAACACTTTACATTTGTTCAATCAAAGCAACAACAACAACACAGTGGACATTTAAATCTTCCCTCATGATGATGACGTCTATAAGATGTATTTTCTGGTGGGTTTAAGTACAATGGGAGAGAGAGAGAGAGAGAGAGAGAGAGCATGTGAGACCCTTGTTTAGTGTACATTGTGTACATTGTTAGGTCAGCTTTTTTTGTTCTTTTTGTATCAATTTTGATAGAAAGCCTGTTTAGTTAAGAATTAAGTGTGATGTCCAATTCTACTCAAGAGCCAACAGGATATGTTTAGTATCATTATAGTATCTATCTACTCTGTTATTTCTCTTATTCAAGGATATATATATATATATATATTTTCCATATTAAATTAAAACAATTAAAATTAGCAGAAAGAGTATTAACTTGCCATTTCATGTACTAAAACTAATAGCATGCATAAGACATTAATAATTTTCATAATCTCTCCTCTGTTATAACATGATTACAAAAAATATATCAGCATAGAGTTCCCATGTTATGAAATCCTTATTTTGGACAAAAGGTATAGCATACAGTAGAAGGTGAAACCCCATAAAGATACAGGATGAGGGCAGGACTTTTAAATGATTTAGGAAATGGTAGCATAGAACTAGTTTATTTGATGAGTAGAAACCTTTACAGTAAATTGCAGTAGAAGAAGCAGGAAAAGGAAATAACTGGACATTATTTTTAATCACATATCATATGTGCAATAATTTTTATTGCATATTTATTAACTTTTTATCTAATTATTCTGAGATAAAATAGTGTGTATTTTCTTTTATATAAGCAAAATATATAAAAATATATAAAATAACTGAGTTCTTTTCTATCTGCTACTGTTCCTGACTTAGAATTGTGATGATGTTTCTGAATCGGTAAGCAGATTATTCTCCTGATTTTCTTGTATTTACCCAATTATAGCTTTAGATAAATATTTTCCCATTTCTCTACTGGCATGATTTCACTGCATAAATATATACAAACTAAATATTACACATCTCTGGGAGACGTCATTTTTCTTCTTGTTTTATCTTGCATCAAAATAGACCTCTGTTCAATATCGCTGTTCAATATTCACTGTAATCTTTCATCTTTCATAATGTCATGTTATCTCTTATTTTGTGCTTATCCTATCTACTTCAGGACAAACCATGTTGTTTTCTCTGTTGTGCCTTTTACCTTTATTGCTTTCAGATCAACTCCTCAATTTATTCCCATTTAATCTTTCTTCTCTGTATGCTGTCAAATACTTTATATATTTCTTGCTTAATGTTATCGTGACTATTTACTGTAGTATTGTATACTTAAAGAATGATTTTTGTTAATTATGAAGACTCTTATATTATTGTGTACCAATTATTTTTAGATCATAATCAATTCTAGTTTTCTTATTAATTAAATAAGTTTCATAAAAAAAAATCTTCACAGTAATTTCAAATTCAAAAATAAAACTTTTTCATTGAAATGTCAGTTAAATTCACTAGACTTGTTATATAAATAGCAGTTTGCTATTAAAATATCTGCAGTAGAACAATGTATCCTGCTATCAACTCTCAAGTTAGAAATAGTTGGGACCATATTTTTTAAAATGTCACTTGCTTGGTTGTAAAATCTTTCACTGATAACCTCTTTTCTCTCTTTTGGTATTGTGACTTTTTGTTAAAACTCACTGACTCCATCACTCCATTCATTTTCCTTCATCCCCACTGCATTTTTTCTACATATTATGCACTGTTGTTGTTACTAGAAAAATAAATCATTATATTCCAGAAGTTAGGTTGTCTCAGCAAAAACATTAATGTTTTACTCACTTCTTTTCCGTTGGTTACATTCTTACTAAGATTGGAGCAGATCATTCCATTCTGAGAATATTTTGGAGGTGTCATAAAACAAAAAGCTAACTTATAGTTTAGTATATAGTGTACAATAGTATACAAATTACTACTTAGTGCAATTAAGAAGCTTGCTTCCCAACAACATGGTTCTGGGTTCAGTTCCACCTTGGGTAAGTGTCTCTTATGATAGCCTTGTGAGTGGATTTGGTGTATGGAAACTGAAAGAAACCCATTGTATGTGTACACACACACACACATATGGGAGAGGAGATTTTGTCTTGACATAGCATGATAGTTGTAAATGTTTTTTACTGTCATACAAGCAGTGTCATTCATTTCCAATATTCTGCCAAAGCATGTCTGGCCATGAGGAAATACTACCTTGCTTAGAAATTGATGAGGGTTAGTAACAGAAAAGGCATCTGGCTGTGGAAAATTTGTCTCAATAAACTCCATCTGACCTATTCAAGTATGGAAAAGTAGATGGTGATAATTCAATTATAAAAAAGAAATTTTCAGTGGTCGTTTTATGTACTTGTAAAGTTATGTATCTGTTAAGATATGTCTATTTTAAAGCTGTGTATGTCTGTAAAGATAAGTTTATTTTAATATTGTATATGTTTGTAAAGATGTGTCTATTTTAATATTGTATGTGTCTTTTAAATATAATAGCAAAAACACCACCCCAAGGGTAGTGTTTCTGCTTGTATAAGATGAATTGAAAAATTCTAGTATGGAAACAAATAGTGCAGTATGTATATTGTGTTATTGTATTGTAATCAATATGTTAAAAGAAATCAATATATTATCTAACAATAGACATAACGTTAATGGTATAAACACAGAAATTGATCAAGGCCTTCATTATTCAAAGGACCAGGGCTTACACATTTATGTATAACAGAATGAAACTTGAAATAAAAAAATTCTGTGTAATTTTGATATAATATAGTGCTAATCTCAAAGATAAACTTTGTAATCACCTATTTTTAATGAATGTGTATGAGTGAGAGAGAGAGTTGCAAGGAAAGACACTAAGGGTAAGAATGAGAGAGGTAAAGTTATAATGATAAAGAAAGAAGAAGAGTATTACCACAGAGATGGTAAATGAAGAGATGGAAAGAAAGAGAGAGAAGGAAGTAGTGTAAGATTTAATAAAATACTATCATGCTGTGAATTAACGTTAGTTTTTTTTTTTTTTTTTAATTAAATAGCTGAAATCTTCAATTATAAAAGTACTTTAAAATCACATTTTGATAAAAACTATATTAAAATTAGAATTTTAAATTTTCTAGAGAGTGTAGACATTAATTGCTTTCTTTTAGAAAAAGGTACATACTCATGACTAATTAATAAGCTATTTTCCTCATTATACTATATAGATATATATTGTATGTATACTATACTGTCTTTAAAGATATGCATTTCTAAAATTGCACGTGCCTTTTAAAGTTATGTATACTTTTTGAAATTATAAATGTCTTTAAAAGATATGCTTGTTTCTGAGACCATTGTAACCTTCAAGTCTTTTAGGATAGTCTGCAAATATTTTAACCATTTAATATATTAATGCACTTATATGATGTCAGATATACAACCTGCAGTCACTTAGTTCAAATGAAGAGTAATTAAATGAAGAAAACAAAAGAAATTCTAAATAGAGACTTGGTTATTTTTCAAGTTATTTCTTGTAGAATACATTCTGAAAGTAAAGATGGTAGTTATACCTCACTTTAAAATAAGTAAACTTAAGAAGTTATATTTTTTGAAATTCCTAATTTTGATGTTGCTTTATGGATTCTATAAACTACTTAAATTGTTTTATTCAAAATAAGCAATATTTTATGAAGAAATTGTCTGTTGGGATTTTCAACATAAAATGAGTTTAACAATATAAGCACCAACTTTAAACTGACTTAGTGACTGAAGCATTTGTCTTTTCTATCGAAGTTGTGTTTATAATGGTAAACATTTTATTGTTCCTTTAAAACAAAATTAGATAAAAGTTTATTTCAATGAAATTTGGGAAATTACTAAACTTTTTGAGAAAATAACTTTATATTATAGACATTTCTTACATTGTCTGGCTGAATAATAGAAAATTGCTTTTGACTTAATTATCTTTTGTTTCCATATTTTTTAAGACATTATGTTAGTTACAGTTTAATGATCTCATTTACAATACACAGTTCCAATACAGTATAAAGGAAATGGAAGCTACTTGGCTATCTAGGTCCCTTTATATATAGAGAGATGTATTTCTCTGGAGGTGGCACCTATAATTATCTAAGTTATTTCTTGATAGTTTAAAGAAATGGGAAAGCCAATTCTTTAAATTAAAAGGAAAAAATTTGTATCAATATATTCATGTAAAACCCTTCAAGATTTATGTCTAATGAGGAAATTAATGTCTTAACTGCTTTACCTAAGAGTCAGAGAAATGACCTAAAACCTTACAAATATCCAAAGTTGATCCTGAAGTTGCACTTCTCTATAAACAATATATTTTGCAACTAGTCAAAACAAAAATTGTCAATTCCACCTTCAACAATGTAGTGAATCTTTGATTTGTTAATAAACTCCTTTGAATTCTTCAATCTAAATGATGCTGTTATGTCAGTATGATGATAGATGAAGGCAAGAAACACTAGGGATTTCGATATATTTAGTTATGTTCTACCTTCAGATCCTGCTCAGTCAAGTTGACTTTTCATCCTTACAGACCAAAAATGCAAGTTCCAATTAGATACAAAGGCTAAATCAATTAAATATTCTCCTCTTTGTGGAGTCCAAGTTAAAAATCAATATTATTTACAAATACGTTTTTCTTCCTCTCTACATTGGATTATATCAAGGAGGAGTGTGAGGTAGTAACAATATATTTCCACTGGAATTGTCTGTATTGTTTGCTGTGGATGTTTGAGACAGAGATATTTCTTGACTGTATGTTTAGTGTTTTTAATCAATCAATATGTTTGGTCCAATAATAAATGAGTTGTAATATTAGGCTAATCTTTGGCAAAAGCAGAGCCAGCCCATAATTCTTTTCCTACTTCTAAAAATCATTTTAATACTAATGTCCCCAAATAGTGACTGTATCAGATATTGAGTTGCTAAGAACAGATATTACACTTCGATCTTCACCAAAATCTCCAAGGAGAGATGTAGTATGTTATTTCTAACCAGAATCTTCTAAACTGATTATAACAGACTATACTTAAATATATTCAGTTAGTGTTACTAATGGTCGTTATCAGCCTACTCTGGCCCCTGTGCCAGTGGCATGTAAAAAGCAACCACTACACTCTTGGAGTGGTTGGCGTTAGGAAGGTCATCCAGCTGTAGAAACACTGTCAGATCACACTAGAGCCTGGTGCAGCCTCCTGGCTTCCCAGACCCAAGTCGAACCGTTCAACCATGCCAGCATGGAAAATGGACATTAAATGATGATGATGATCTATATATTATATATATATATATATATATTATATATATATATATATATATATATATATATATATATATATATACATACATATACAAACTAAACTGCTTGTTCTAATGGTTTCCCAGCAATCCTCCTCAAATCATGTAAGCGTGCCCTGACAAAATCTCTCCAGATTCTCTTCCAGAGCTTTCTTGCAAATGCAGACTGCCAAGCAAGGTGAAAGAGGGAATAATATGCCCAATCCATAAAGGAGGAAGCAGATCAGATGCCAAAAACTATAGGCCTATCTCTCTGACTTCACACATCAGCAAAGTCATGGAATGGATAGTCAGAGGGAGACTAATTGCATTCCTTGAAAAAAATAACTGACTGATACCCAGCAAGGCTTTCGACCAGGTAGGAGCTGCCTGACCCAGCTCTTACAACATTATGACTGGGTGTTGAGGTAGTTACTCAACACCTCAAATGTAAATAATAATAATAATAAAACATTGTGTACAGTGCTCAGGTGCACTACAACTCATCTAAAGTGTATGTATAATCAGGTGTAGTTTCGGCGGATTTCGGAAAGCATGAGGGCCTTAAAGGATGCAGTGTCATGGCAGTCAATGACTG
This sequence comes from Octopus sinensis, assembly GCF_006345805.1. Taxonomy (NCBI): domain Eukaryota; kingdom Metazoa; phylum Mollusca; class Cephalopoda; order Octopoda; family Octopodidae; genus Octopus; species Octopus sinensis. Next base: position 34,489,305 of record NC_043005.1, read on the forward strand.
ATGCAGGCAGTTTGTTCCATGCTTCAGCAATTCTGAGCGTGAAAAAATGTTTCTGAAAGTCATGGAAGCTGTGTTGTTTTCTGACTTTGTAGGCATGTCCACGTGTATTGGACACATGGAGATCAAAAAGGTGTTCAGTGTTGTTGTTGGTGAGGTGGTTGATAACTTTGTGAGTGTTTACCAAGTCCATCGCCAGACGCCGGAGCTTCAGTGAATCCATGCCCAGGGAAACAAGGCGCTCAGAGTATGGTAGGTGTCTGATGGAGGGTATGCGTTTGGTTGCACGTCTCTGAACAGATTCCAGGAGGTCAATGTTCTGAATATACCTTGATTTTGCAAAAGCTTTTATCAAAGTGGATCATGGTATGATATGTCGTAAACTGCATGATCTCGGTATAGGTGGAAAACTTGGAGAGTGGTTACATGACTTTCTGAAAGATAGAAGTCAGGCAGTAGAGGACAATGGAGCCACCTCAATGCAAACACAAATAGTGAGCGGTGTTCCACAAGGCACTGTCTTGGGACAACTGCTTTTCATAGTGGCCCTCTCAGATATGCCTTCCACTGCCTGGATAGCCACCCTTGCCAGCTATGCAGAAAATACAGAACCCCAACGATGTTACACCTCTGCAGCAGGAGTTAGACTCAATTTACAGATGGGCTGAGGAGAATAATATGCAGTTTAATGCTGAAAAATTCCAAGCCTTTTGCTACCAGCATCCAAAACTAAATATGAAACTTACAGGGTGCACTGGTCCATAGGAATTACAATCCCAGAGCCTAAATCAGTGAGGGACCTGGGTATCAACATGAGTGATGATACCTCTTTTCAAGTGCACATTACCAGGATGGTCATAAAGTGCAAAGAACAGGCTGGCTGAATCCTGAGAACATTCAGTACCAGGAAACTTTGATGGTCCTCTGGAGGGCCATCATTCACACACACACACACACACACACACACATATATATATACAGATACACACACACACACACACACACACATATATATATATAAATATACATATACACATATACACATATATACAGATATACATACATACGTGTACATACACATACACACATATATACATACATATATATACAAATATATATATACATATTTATACATACACACACATATATATATATACATACATATATATACATACCTATACACATAGATATACATACACATGCACATGCACACATACATATATACATACATATACACATACATACACATACACATGTGTATACATACACATATATACATACATATGTATATATATATATATATATACATACATATACACACACACATGCATATACACATATATACACATACACATATCTACATATACACACATATATATATATATATATATATATATATATATATACACACATACATATACATGTACTTTCCTATATACATGCTCAAGCACATAGATATGCAAAACTATATATCGATGGCATCAGATATAAATATAAGAAAAAATAATTAATATAACATATGTCTATGTTTACAAGCGCTTACATGCATATACACAAACATATATTTATTCATATATATACTTATAAAAAGTATACATACGAGTACAGATATACATACTTAATAAAATTTCCTAAACACGTATTTAGAATAGTGTGTACAAGATAGAACACTCTCATGTCTTTCATGAAGCAATTTCTTCTGATATAATTCATCTATATACAGGTTCTATCTAGCATCATTTATTTTATATGATCTAGCATGACTAAGTATTTTCCAATTTATTTTGTAATATTTCTTACTATCCTTCAATTCCCAGATTAATTTACTTAGACTAGTATTGTTAAATCTGTCTCTATTCCTAAAGCGATCCGGTTAGCTATCCATTTTTTAATAAAATTTTCCATAGACCCTATGTAAAAATAATTTCTTGGTTCCGAATCCACCCTACATCTATATTCAATATTATTCTGTAAGCAAAAATTATTAAATAAACATTTATCCTTATATCTACAATCACAGTTCCTAGCTAGATCATTATCTGTAATATTATTGCTATTTTTTCTTTTGTTATAAAAATTGTCCAGACTTTTATTATTGAAGGAGGAGATAATTCTAAACAAAGTTTTAAGTACTGAAAAACCTTTTATTATTAATTATTTTATAATATTTATGTTCTTTATTAAAGTGCTTATATATAGATCTGTAAAATAGCTTGACTAGATTCATTTTTATTTGTCAAGCATAAACCAATATTATTATCTTCATTATACTTAACATCACTGGGTGTATTTAGTTTGTCATATGGCATATATTTATTATCATTAGACCTAAGTTTATTTAAATATTTATTTTTATTCAGGGTATATTTACTACTCATGTTCTTATTAATATTAATGCTATTATTAATCATATTACTATTTACAAATAAATGGGATATCTTTCTACTATTATATTCATCCACTTCGTTGTCAATCAGTTTTCCATTATTATAATAAGATTTGTTGTAGTTCTCATTTTTATTACAGTATACTACATTATTATTAAAGATTTCCTCATTAGATGACAAATAGGAAACGTGTTTCAAAATGTTATCAACCATTTTTCTTGTGAAAGCTTTAGGATGGTTATTGTGAAAGTTAATGTTTTTAAAACTACTATTTGGTTTATAATAAGAACTGTATAGGCCAATAACAAGGTTCAGGTTTACATCTAAGTAATTAACTGAATCATGTTCATTTTCTATAGAAATAGATAAACCAAATCTTTTGAAAAAACTATGGAACTTTTTCATATATAGGTTTATTTTTCTATTGGATATACTGTTTATCAAAAATAGGGCATCAACTGTATAGAGACCACCTTTAATTTCTGGGAATTCATTGTGGAAATGATATAGTATGTAAATACCTACTAAATCAGTAACTTTGGCTGAATCAGCCGAACCTATTGTTCTGTCAAAATAATTGGTAATATTTTTTCTGGCCCAGTACTTGTTATTGAATACAATGATAGACTTCCTAGCTTCCAAAATAACTTTAATTTCTCTTAAACTTAAGTAAAAAATTTTCTTAGCAAAAATATGTGCACTATTTAGTACAAATGGATTAATTCTGCACTATTTAGTGCACTACTTAGATTAAGTGCACTATTTAGTACAATTGGATTAACCACTACGCATATGGCATAGTAGTTAAGAGTGCAGACTACTAACCCCATATATATATATGTATATACTAGCTGGTGTACCCGGTAATTCCCAGGAGTAAAGATGTTCTATTGAAATACCTTATTACTCTGATATAAGAAAGCCATTTTGTTATAACTGCCACAAAAGGTGTATTTTCCATCACAAAAACGTACAAAAACTGTCAGCTGGAGGAGGGAGAGATTGCTGGAGGTTGGTGAGACAGGTTTTCCGATGTTGGTGAAAAAGATTGTCCAAGGTTGGTGAGAGAGGTTGTTGGAAGTTGGCGAGAGAGGTTGTCGAAGGTTGGCAAGAGAGGTCATCAAAAGTTGTCTAGAGGGGTTGTTCGAGATTATTGAGAGAGGTTTTTGGAGGTTGCTGAGAGAGATTGTCAGACGTTGAGAGAGGTTTTCAGAGGTTGGCAAGAGAGGTGGTTGTAGGTTGGCAAGGGAGGTTGTTGGAGGGAGAGGCATCTTTGTTCCAAAATTTCAGTCTTTCAAGGATTTGTGATACACAATGCTTTTGGTTTTGCTGTTGGGTGCATAGATGAATAAATTTTCCAGATTTCCAACTCTAGAGCATCTGACATAGAGCTGTCTGTGAGAAAAAGCAGCTCCTGCAAGATTAACGCCTATCACTTTCAATGTCTGACCCTGTACTTTGTTGATGCTCATTGCAAAGCATAATCTCAGTGGGAATTGTAGCATTTTGAAATCAATTTGTGTGTTGGGAGGAATCAGAAGAATCTTTGGAATGAAAACATCTTTACCACTTGCTTTCCCAGTCAGTATTGTTGCTTTCAACACTGTCTGCATCAAGTTTTTGATAAGTCTTGTGCCATTGCATAATTTTGGAGGATTGAGGTTTCTTAAAAGCATAACTGGGGCTCCAACCATCAGATGCAATTTATGCGGTGGTAGACCTGAAGGTGCAAGGCTATTGAGGAATTCAATGGGGTAATGAACAGCATCATTGGTGTGGAGCACAGTATCAATTGAGTTGTATGTTCAATGTCAGAGTTATGGGCATTCATAGTGTAATGAAATTTAATTGAAAACCCTGCATGCATTGGCAGCATTTAGTTATTTGAAGATGTTGGAAAAATGTCTATTAATGCAATGTGTAAATTAATTACAGCAATATGTATATAACTGTTTAGATATTGAAGTAGACTAGATGAAGAATAATTGTTTTATTTCGTAAATATGAAACATAATGAATCAGAGACTTACTTGAGATCGCCATTGTTGCATTAGAGCAGCTAGTGAAGTAGAAGCACCCAATTGTATTCTGACCTGTAGCATTTTAAAGGTGAACTTTATGAAGGCTAATGTATTAAAGGTAATATATGTATAGAAATATATAGTATATGTGTATAGAAATATATGAATGAAGTGTTAGAAGAAAGTGCAATAACGTTCACGCTCACTGGTGGTCGCTGTCAGTAACTGCATTTAGCTTATGGAGCTCTTGTTTTTATAACTATCGAAAAGCAGCCAGAAGGATAGACATATTGTTGAGAACAAATGATTTTGTTAGAGGTCTGTTATCTCCATTCCAGCCCCTGGTGGCCTAGAAGAGGGTAGAAGTGGCAAAGACATTATTCTGCTTAGCAGAGGCGTCTGGAAAATGTGCAACTGCTGTCATTCATAGAAAAACTATTGTTTTATCATGAGAAAAGTGCTGTTGAAGTGTTAAGTGAAATTTGGCAATTAAGGATTGAATACACACTACTCCTGCATGAAGCCACTACAAATACGTTGTGGAAAAAAAATTTATCTATTGTCATGGAGAAAGTATAACTGTAAAAATGCAGAATTATCATCATAATGAGCATTTAAAAAAGTATGTATGTATAGAAGTATATGAATGAATAGATTCAAATTAAGGAAGTGCAATAATAATGTTTAGCAGTTTAAAACTGTGAGTAGTGAAATGCAGAATTAGGTCGGCTGATTGTTGGTTCAAAGTAATCGAGCATAAACAATAAAATGGGTTATTTCCCTTCAGTATTTAAAAAAATATTGAGTATGTGGTATGACTTATTTCCCTTGGGTGTTTAAAAATAAATTAGTTATATAAGGTAGATATAAAGGTCCCTTCCAGGGACCACATTGTCGATTTTTTTCAGCAATCTAAGTATGTCACAAGGTTTCCAGACACGAGTTCTACTTACTTTTCAACTTGCATCAAAATCAATGAAACGATGTAGGAGGAGTTAGCTAACAACGCCACAAACAAACACACACCGATTTTCCACATATTTAAGATCTTTAAATTGTAAATTTTAATATTTTATAAGTCTTTGGTGTAATAATATTTTCCTTATGTAAATATCGTTGTTTATGTAATGATCTAATTATCGTAATTTTCTATATTATTAGATATTAAATTTAAGTTTATTCGTAAGATATTACTTAGCAATAGATTTGTTGTTTGATAGCAAGTATACGTGGTGTCTAAAGTTAGGCTTTTGTATATACATGTATTAATAGTATTAATTGTAGTTTTAAATTTCTTATAATTAGAATTAGATAAACTTTGATAAACTTAGATATGTTTCGACTAAAGATTGGTCCAGGCCATGTCTAACTTAATAGCATAACTTAGTTATTGTCTTTTTAAATTGATATTCGCTAGTTATTCCCATTGATAATTATATTTATAGTATTTATAGTATTTATTCGATACTATATAACTACGAATTGATTATTTCTATAAGTATTTTAAATAAGATTTCTGAAATTCGTTTAAGTTTGTTTGTTTGTATTTTTGAAATTAGCTATTTCATCTTTAAATATGAAAAATTAATTTATTAGGTCTTTATTATATGTGCATATATATTTATTTATAGAGATTATTTTAGATCTTAATTATAATATTTATATACATTTTATATTTTCATTGATAATTTATATATAATAGTCATTTTTTTTTATATTTATGTAATTAGATATAGACTATTACCAATATTAGATTATTGGTGGGTTTCTTACCTTATAAATTAAAATTAATATTTAACATTATAATCGATTTTGATATAATCATAATTGTTTAGTGTTAAGTTTCTAGTTTGATAATAGAGTTTATTATAAGTAAAATTATTATATTATTTATATCTTAAAAATATTGTTTAAATATTTCTGATTATTTTTAAAATATTTCAATTAACCTGAAGATTAACTGTAACCATAACTCGAATTATTAATTGAATTTAAATTATTGTTATTTGAATTGGTACAGCCATGAAATGATCGTAGTGTTTTACTCTTTATCTTTTATTAAACTTTTAATACTTTTGATATTTATTTTTTAAAAAATAAAAAAAATAAAAAAATAAAAGATAAAAAAATAAATTAATTAATTAATAAATAAAATAATATATAAATATAAAAATATACATATACACATATATATATATTTGTATATATATATAAAATTTATAAGTTTAAATTATTTAAATAATTTTTTATTTCTAACTTTTATATTTTAAAATTAATTTTATGTATTGGCTTATGTTTTTCACTGTATGATTTGCCTAACAGTGGTTTTATCTCTAATTTAATATAATATATTTATATATATATACACACACACATATATATTCATATATATATATAAATAGATAGATAGATACACATACATATCTCACATATATGTATATACATATATATATCATCATCATCGTTTCACATCCACTCTTCATGCTGGCATGGGTTGGACGGTTTGACATATATATATATATATATATATATATATATATATATATACACACACACACACACATACCAGAGTAAGCACATAAATGTGAAACAAGATGAAAAAGTAGTACTCAAATACCAGAGGCAAAGTAATATTTATATTATATATATATATATATATTATATATATATATATATATATATATATATATATATATATATATATATTATATATATATATATATATATATATATGGTGTGGCTGTGTGGTAAGGCGCAGGTGTGGCTGTGTGTTAAGAGAGAGAAAGAGAGAGAGAGAGCTAACATTATTTGCTGGAATACTAATATAGTGTAGGTTAGCAAGAGAGAAATATATGGATTCATATATGTATGCAAAATCTTCATGGAACCTAAATGCACTGTAAAACCAAATGCATTTGGCTATCCCTCTGTACATCTATTTATTTATGTCTTCCAGTTTTGAAAGCTTTAGTTAAAAATTCTTTTTACTATCATCTAAAAGAATATTCAATACTAATGTATTTTTATGTTGTTCATTGGGGTAAAAGTCCAGTTTATCTCACATAGAAATATTCTTAAAAAAAGATAAAGAAAATATAAACTTTTTCCGTTTTTTATCTTTGTAACAACATTGAAAATTATTATGGTAATTATTTTCAAATATTTTTTATCTTATGAGACCGTCTTTTTAAATGTTAAGTCTTTTCTCTCAATTGTAGTTACTTCGACAAAATGCTGATCTTCGGGCACGGTTATCTCGTATTCATACTGATTCTTCAGTTCCTGACTACAATACTGGAATGGTTTCTAATTCACCTTTACCGTCCCCAGCAGATAAAGTAAGAAAGCTTTCTGTATTTTGTATTTTACAAGTGTTTGAGTTATAAATGTTCCAAAACCAATGGCATTATTTTATTGATGTTGTTACCTTAGTTAAATGGTTGAATATCTCAGAAGGCTCTGTGGTTTCCTGTCAAACTATACAGTTGCTAAAAAATGAAATACATTTGTAATAGGAAATATAGCCATAAACTGAACTGCAATTTCTATTATTTATTATTGCTCTTCTCTAATTTTAAACATTTTTGGCTGTATCTATTCTAGAATGTCACCATTGCTATTATATTTGTTTTGCAGAGATATTTAACAGAGGAGGGAAATTTGTAGGTACAGCCCATTGCTGTACTTCATAAGATATAATTAAATATTGTTACTTCATGTGATACTGTTCTCATCAATTTATCACACAAATTTTCTAAGTCTACTTCATGTAAATTTCTTGTATTTTGATTTATGTTGACTTTTACATTTTACCCTATTACAATACCAGATCCTTATCAGGATCTAATATTTAGAATGGTAGGCTAGAGGTAGGTGTTGTTCGGGAGGAAGGAATTATTTAAGCATGATGTGTTGTGAATTGATGCTGTTTCAAAATTGAACAAATAAAGAGCTCACACTTTGCTCCAGTCATCATATATCACTTGGTAAGCCACATTATTTGGCTTGTTTCAGATAAAGTTATCACACTGAAGAGATGGCCTCATTTGGTCAATATATCTCTCACTGGCCAACCCAATTCTAAGAAGGTATCAAAGTGTGTAATACTACAACTTTGTAACAGTGGCAACATTATAAAAACAATTAATGTTTTTGTTCTTTTAGCTCATATATATATATATCATCATCATCATCATCATCGTTTAACGTCCGCTTTCCATGCTAGCATGGGTTGGACGGTTCAACTGGGGTCTGGGGAGCCCGAAGGCTGCACCAGGCCAGTCAGATCTGGCAGTGTTTCTACAGCTGGATGCCCTTCCTAACGCCAACCACTCCGAGAGTGTAGTGGGTGATTTTATGTGCCACCGACACAGGTGCCAGACGAGGCTGGCGAACGGCCACGCTCGGATGGTGTTTTTTATGTGCCACCGACACAAGTGACAGACGAGGCTGGCAGACGGCCACGCTCGGATGGTGTTCACCGACACATGTGCCAGACGAGGCTGGCGAATGGCCACGATCAGATGGTGTTTGTTACGTGCCCACAGCATGGAGGCCAGTCGATGCGGTACTGGCTACGGCCACGTTTGGATGGTTTTCTTATGTGCCACCGGCACTGGTACCACAAAGATACAAATTCCATTGATGTTCATCTATTTTGATTTGGTTTGATTTGAGTTTCACTTGCCTCAACAGGTCTTCACAAGTGTCACAAGAAGGAAGGTATACACAGGTGGACTGACTACGTCCCAGGTAGGGCCACGGGTTATGGCTTCACTAGTCTTGCCAGGTCTTCTCACGCACAGCATACTTCCATAGGTCTCAGTCTCTAGTCATTTCCTTGGTGAGACCTAAAGTTCGAAGGTCGTGCTTCACCACCTCGTCCCAGGTTTTCCTGGGTCTACCTCTTCCACAGGTTCCCTCAACTGCTAGGGTGTAGCACTTTTGCACACAACTATCTTCAGCCATTCTCGTCACATGACCATACCAGTGCAGCCGTCTCTCTTGCACACCACAACTGATGCTTCTTAGGTTCAACTTTTCTCTCAAGGTACTTACACTCTGTCGATTATGAACACTGACATTACACATCCATCGGAGCATACTGGCTTCATTTCTTGTGAGCTTACGCATATCCTCAGCCGTCACGGCCCATGTTTCACTACCATGTAGCATGGCTGTACGTACACATGCATCATACAGTCTGCCTTTTACTCTAAGCGAGAGGCCTTTTGTCACCAGCAGGGGTAAGAGCTCTCTAAACTTTGCCCAGGCTATTCAGAGTTTCAAAAATGAGGTGCAAATTTATTTGGGTAAGCATTAGCACAACAAAAATGCTTTCCATGCATGGATAAGTATCCATTAACCCCTTAATGGATCAATTATTTCGAAATGGCATTTCATTTCAGAGCATATTTTTATTTCCTTTTTTAATTATATACACTGTGTTAATTATAAAAAAAAATTTTTTATCTTGTTTCCTTTATTTTTTATTATAGAAATTAAAATGTACTTTTACTCATTTGGATTTAAACGATTAACTCGGACATTAAAAACAAACATATAACTTAACTATCTTTGATTTGTTATAAGATGTATTGCTTTTAAATCAAAGGAAATTTTTTTAAAAAATGAGATAATCAGTTTATTTAGAATGATAATTTTTAAAACAAGGAGTTACACACAAAGTTATCTTGCAGACATCACACATTTATCTGCTTTCTCTTCGAATCTTCTTTCCTTCAGCATCTCTCTTCTCTGTGCATTTTGCACACTGTCTTGTAGGGTTCTTTTTCTTATCACTTGGTGGTATTTCCATAGGAAATTGACCAGCTGGGACAAATATTGTTTGATGTGGGATCGATGATGGTCTTCCTGGTTTTGTGGGAGGCAATAAGGGCCTATATTTTTCAATAATCTTGGTGATTATTTGCATTCTAAATTTCAGCAGTTTCATAGCAGAAGCTGAAGTTCCCAAAGATGCTTTATACAAAACATAAGCATTCCAGATAGCCAAATCCATCAAATGAAAAAATACTTTTTTTTTTTTAAATAATGCGAGTAAATTCATGATTGCTAAAAAATGAAGTGACACAAAACAAATAAACTTGAGTGCTAAAATTGAAAGTTAATTTTGACCGAGTATACTCGTCTGGTTCTAAAAAGATACATTTGCGATGCATGAGTAAACTCAGGATAATCCATTAAGGGGTTAAAACTCTATATATACACTTATGTATGTATAAAGTCTATGTAACATTTTCAGAGGTAATTTTCAAATATTTAAAATTGTGAAGTATCACCTACTTATTCTCCTGATTTCAAACAATGTGTATTTTTACTAACATTACATGTCATTATTTGCAGCTAATTTGTTTTCTTTTTCTGTTTCTGTTAGGAGGGCACTGAACATAATACGCTTACACAATCTTTCTCAGCTGAAAGCTGCTCAATGTCAGAATATTACGATGCTCCTGAAGCACTGGAATCCCAAAGTGACACTACATCTGAAGTAAGTTGGTTTTTAACTATTTTTTTATCAATCTGATATCAATGATACATTATTTTACTGGTCATGATTCTGTGTAGTTTAACCTTATTGGATTTACCTTCATTATTCCTTCCTGTGTCTTCATCTTCTGTAAGTTCCTTGATCACTTGGTATTTCTTTGCCCAACACTCATCCTCTGTATGAGCACATGTCCATCCCAGCAGAGTTTCCTCTCTTGTACACTACAACTGATTCCAATTACATCCAGTTTTTTTTCTTTTTTTTTAGCTTCTCCCAGTTCATTTGTACTCCATTGTTCATGCTCACTAACATTACACATCCAGCAGAATATGCCTTTCAAGATTTTGCTCACTCTCTATATTTAATGTCCATTTTTTGATATGATGCAACATCCACTACATATGCAAACATGATAAAATCTGCTCTCAACTTAGAGAACTTTTTCCACTCTCTTCTTTTGGCTAACATGGTTTCAGAATACCCACCTTCACTGCTAATTTAGTCTCCTAGGTAACAGAAATAATCACCTACTTCTGAGGACCCTTATAAACATTTGGAGAAATTAATTTTATGGGTCCTCTTACATCACTAGCTAGTCTTATGCATCTTCTACACTCAAAGTCCTTGTCTATTAGTTTGCTTGTGATCCTGCTGTTCCTTTTGTGCACCCATAAGTTACATGGACATACCTATTGTGCATATTGAGCAGGGTCACTTCCAGAATGCATTCTTCTCTCTTGCTGTCAAAAGCACCCATAAGTTACATGAACATACCTATTGTGCATATTGAGCAGGGTCACTTCAGAATGCATTCTTCTCTCTTGCTGTCAAAAGCTTTTGTCTTTATTTTAAGGTCCTGTGATTCTATGCTTTGCTTCCATGTTTGAAATTTCTCTTTTAATTCTTCAACACACTCATCATCATCATCATCAGTTATGAGAATTAGGTCTTCATCATACAGAAGTTTCCACTGCTATCTCCTGGATACCTATCAATGATGAACAGAAGGGATTAAAACAGGAGTCCTGACAAACACCTGTTTGAATACTAAATTCCTGATCAAACTCATAGCTAACTCTCACTTTACTAATAGCATCTCTGTACACAACTGCCTTGGCTCTCACAAGCTTTTCATCCACTCCTAACTTTCTTAGTGCTTGCCTGACTACAATGTGGAACTCTGTCAGGGGTATTCTATTGGTGAACAAATGCTAGATCAAAATTCTTTGTTGAGTTACCAATCAGCTTTATGAAAATCCCAATAGAGATTGTTGTCCACCTTCTCCAGCACTGTTATGAACACCTAGAATGTTTAAAACCTTCAAAAATATTTGAACAACATGGACAAAATAACTCACAACATGCCTTGAATGCTGTGCTGTGTTTCCCTCTCATAAAGATTGCAAAACAGTACTAAACCAGATAAAAGCATGACAGATATAAGTCATAAGGCTAACAGGTTTAAACAGTTTTTGCTTACTTTCATATCAAGACTGCTCATGTAGAACTGATCATGGCTTTTCTGTAATAACAGTTCAATATTACTTATGTTGTCATCATCATTGCTGTTATTACCAACATCATTATTGCTCCTACCAACACCACCACCACCATCTTCATTTTCATTGTTTCCATCATTATTGGCTTTATCATCAACACTGTCATTTCTGTCATCATTGTCAACATCATCATTTTGACTAACATTAAGGACTTCCAATATGATAATTCAAAAGGGAAGCTTTTCACTCATGTTTAAGAGAAATTATTTGAGCTAAATACACCAACATTGTTGTAGTATTAGTTCAGAATATTTGCAAAGATATACAGTTATTTCTTAGAGATCCTCTCTGTAAGTCACAAATAACTCTACTTCAAGCTTCCTAGCTGATAATAACAGCCAAAAATAACTGCCACTTCTACCTAGTGACCAGTCACAACAAAAGGACATTTTACATTTATCCACGTGTAAATAGCTAAACTTCACAAATGTATTTGTACTTTTACTTATGTAGCAAGAGTATAAACGACTAAGATTTGATTTTAATCTTTTACTCTTTGATTATGTTTTCTACTCTTACTAATTACTATTACTAATAATAATAATAATAATAATTCTTTGTTACACTACTGCCTCCTTACTCAATTAGGACTGTTAATACTATGTACTTATTAATGGTGTTCTGATAATAATTTCAATGTTAGTCACCTGTAAATTAACCGTTCAAATTTTATTTCGGAGTGAATCTATCCAAGCCAAGCTAACATAGAAGTTAGTTTCCAGTTGACTTTCATTTTCATTAAGATTTATCTTAGAATAATAAAAAAGAGTTGGTTCTTATTTCACAGGTACACAGAATCTGTAGAATGATAATTCTCTACAATAGAAAAAAAAAATTATCAAAATTTGATAAGTTAGTCATAGAAAAAGCAGTAGTCTAGAACTGTATCTGCTTGTTAATTGTGAATACAGTAAGGTTGCATGTATGCATATATATATGTATGCATATATATATGTATGCATATGTATGCATATATATATGTATGCATATATGCATATATATATGTATGCATATATATATGTATGCATATATATATGCATGCAAGTGAGTGTGCGTATATGTGAAGTACCACAAAAAAACACCTGGAACATACTGCAGTCCTCTGACTCATGGGTCCTATTAAAAAAAAAACATATTAAATGCCAATGGCGATGTATATATATATATATATATGAAGATATTGAGATTATATGTCTATCATTTTTAGGTATTTTTGATGACTTTAATTCCTACTCATACCTTTAAACACATTAATGGTTGTTTTATTCATTATCAGTTATCAGCCTAAATGAATCAATGATACAAATACTAGATCAGTTAAAAACAATTCTCTATAGGAATACCAGACTATTAAATGGTTGGTATAATGATTGATTGGGTCAGAGCCAATTGAAATGGTATCTTTCTAGAATTGTTTTGTTGTCATCACTTAAATTTGTCATAGAATTTCAGGTGAGTTAAGTATCTTGTTCCAACATCTATTTTAATAACTTCACTAGGATACTAGCTTAAAATTGAAGAACCAATAGTGGGAACTATTCTACCTTATTGAGTACAAAGCAGCCAATACTGATTGGTCAAAACATGTTCATGTAGGTGTTCATACCTTTTATGACAATACAATTCATTTCTCAAAGCTGAGAACTATAGTCAGGCCATGCTTTTACACTTGGAATCTCAGATGGTGAGAGGGTTAAAAAACTAGGGAGAAGTCTTGTTGCAGAACAAATAAACTAACAGACTTCATTTAAAGAGCACCTGTTTTCCAGTTTCCTTACCAGACTTCACATTCTTCACCTATATTTATTGACAAGACTCAACACATATACACACACACACACACATGGATGTGATGTGTTTCTGCACAGTTTCCATCTGTCAGATTCCATTCACAAAGTATTAGTTAACCTAACACTACATTAAAAAGAAGCTTGCCCGAAGTGTCATGCAGTAGGGACAAATTGGAAATTACGCATTTATGAATTAAATTTCTCACTCTAGCCAAGCCTGTCTTGTTACTAAACTAAATATCATTGAAGCACTCTAAATATTATGGATATTAAACAGAATTTTACAAGCACAGGTGTGGCTGTGTGGTAAGAAGCTTGCTACTTAACCACATGATTCCAGGTTCAGTCCCACTGTGTGGCACCTTGGGGAAGTGTCTCCTACTATAGTTTCAGGCTGGCCAAATCCTTGTGAGTGGCTTTGGTTGCCAGAAACTGAAAGAAGCCCATTGTGTGTGTGTCTTTGTGTCTGTGCTTATCTCACCCACTGTTTGACAACTGTTATTGGTGTTTTTATGTCCTCATAACTTAGCAGTTCAGCAATAAGTAACCAATAGAATAAGAACCAGGCTTAGCAAAAAATTTAAGTATTGGAGGTCAATTCATTGATTAAAGATTCATCAAGGCAGTGCCCCAGCAAGGCCACAGTCTAATGACTGAAACAAATAAAAGATAAAAGATAAATACAAAAATATAAATAATGTTTTTAACCATTAGACACAAAATCTCAGCTATCGTATGACAAAAGACAAATGTAACTAAGTGCATAAACATGACAGGTGAAATGATATCAAACAGGTATCAAAATTAGAGCAATGGTCTCAATTTACTGAGAAGTTATAGTCCCTCCTGCATACAAATGCCATTAAACTAAATACGATACAGGTAAAAATGATAAAAATTTAGTTCTTTTTTTAATTTTTAAAGCAGTAATAATGTTATAAAATAAAAATATCTAATGAGAAGTAAAAAGTTTTTTATTAATTAACCTTAAATTATAATTTCAAACATACTTTGTGCTACAGTTATTTCTTGGAGATCTTCTCAGTAAGTCATAAATAACTCTACTTCAAGCTTCCTAGCTGAAAATAACCGCCACTCCTACTTTGTGACCAGTCACAACAAAAGGACATTTTTTAGTTATTCACATGTAAATAGCTAAACTTCACAAATGTATTTGTACTTTTACTCATGTAGCAAGTGTATAAACGACTGTAAGATTTGATTTTAATTTTTTACACTTTGATTATGTTTTCTATTCTTACTGATTACTATTACTAATAATTATAATAATAATAATAATTCTTTGTAACACTACTACCTCCTTACACAATTAGGAGATAAATCTAATGTTTAAAAATGTTCAATCATAACTGTTAATACTATGTACTTATTAACAGTATTCTGATAATAATTTCAATGTTAGTCACCTGTAAATTAACTGTTCAAATTTTATTTTTTAGAGTGAATCTATCCAAGCCAAGCTAACATAGAAACAACACATATTAAACAATCAAATTCATAAAGCAGAAATTTCCAAAGAAATTTAAAAATGAAGCCATTATATATATTTAGTTAATATCAATGTTAATTTTTTTTCTTTTGTGGTTGCAAATTAACAAATTACATAAATTTCTCTAATTTGTTATAAACTTAACCAATTTTGGTCATTACCTTATGAAGAGATTCATTGCTGTTAGAATACAATTATTTCTGTTTCTATTTATGTAACATTCTTTTCATTGATAAAACTTTGACTTGTATTCACACCGAAACAATGTTCATCACTTGGAAGTCTATTTAAGTTTATGGTGTAGCACTGTAGCCCTCCTTCTCTCTTTCTCTCTCTCTCTCTCTCTCTCTCTCTCTCTGTCAGTGCATTACTATCATTTCCAACAATTTGTTTTGTATGCCGGCCTGTTGTTGCTTGGCCTGGTATTAGCTTGAAACTGAGTGGGGTTGCTTGCTAAACCAGTTTCTGTGTCATAGCTGACACTTGCTCTGTACTAAAATTCTTTCCTCTGATATATCTTCCTCCAGTGAATTACATTCAGTGGTTTATCCCAAACAGACTAAAATCTTACAGGAAAGCTCTCTTTACTAGTAATACTTGGCTGGCAGTTTAATTAGTAAGAAGCTTTAATTACTATTCTTGTTTGCTCTAGGCGGTAGCAAAATGTTATAAGAATACTTAACATGTTGGGGATGGGGGTTAAAAGCCAACTGTTAATATTGTCTAATTTATTTCTTACAGGCCTCTGATGAACCTTCTAGTGAGATCTCTGATGAAGGCAATGAAACTGATTACAACAGCAAAATTAGTAGTAAGTATGCTTGGATTTTAAACTATCTCAGATAATTGTAATTGTGAGTACACTTTATGTAAAGCATGTATAAGGATAGATACATTAGAGCATAATATTCATTTAATTATATCCAGAGATACCTAAAGAATGTTCCTTTGTTTAGTGATTCTTCTTGTTTTATCTCTAATTAGATTAAACAGATTGTTGACTCAAACCTGGACAGTTACCTGGAACATGAACCAACTCTTCAAGACATTTTTCTTAGTTACTGGTGTCTTAATTAAGAATAGTGTTTATTAAGGTTCTCAGATAAATTCCTCAATAGTTGTGTATGTATTAGAGAGATTTGTTTAAAATTAATAATCACCTAATACTTAAATGACCTAATAAAACTTCATGTGTCCAGTATTGGTCATAAACAGAAAACTGTTTACTGACATCCCTTTATTTATCACAGTTCTTAGATACAGTGTTATACAGTAATATCAGATTCCTTTGTTAGGAATATGAATATTTAGCAAGCAGTATTATGCAAAATTTCATAGTATTGCTAGCTGGGATAACTAACTAAATATATATATATATAATATATATATATATATATATATATATATATATACATACATACATACACACACACACACATATATATATATATATTGTTATATTTCGGAATGGTCATTATGCCAGTTTAGCCAATAATTATACAGGCTAGACTAACATTTTATCACTGACCTAGTTAAATATGACATACTCTGGTTGAACCATGTTACCCTGTCTTGGCTTTCTACCTCTGATTTGTATTTCTGTATGTGGAATCATATTCAACATTGATAACTTTTTAAAATGACTTGTAGTAAAATAGTCAAGTTACAAGCTAAATCCTATATTTTCTTAATTTATAAGATTGACATCATCCTAAAGGGTCTCTCTAGATAGAAGTGTAGCTTGTCTTGAAGTTTGTGACTTAAAACTACAAATTTTACTTCTACCAACTGCTAAATGTTTACTGAAAAACAATAAGCATGACATCACAGCTTGTCATGATGCAGTCTTCTAACTTGACAGTTCTTGTGAAACCATCCTATCCATGTTGCCAGCTTGGAAAGTGGACATTGAATGATGATATGGAATCTTATTTGATATATAAAACTGTTCTGAACATATTTACTATATTGTTGTATGGCTAAATATCTTTGAAACATACATGCCTTAGATTAAACATTAAACTCAGTTCCACTAACAAACATTTAATAATTTATCAATACAAGGTTTTATTTAAGATTTATTATCTTATGTTTGTTGTGCTAACAATTAGTGTACAGAAGACATAACTAGATCACTTAAATCTGTAGAAGTTGAGGAGTTATTCATTTTCTTATCAAGTATACGTTTCCCAGAAGAAAACTGAATTTATTTATAATGATGATGTGAATGATGGTAATTTATCTGATTATTAAATATTGACTGACTGAAAATAGCTGTAATGCCATTGACATAAGACCATTTCATTTCAGTGTCGGAAGGAGAGTTGTCTCGGTCCTTTCAGACAGGTCGACGTTCCAAGCTACCAGTTCCAAAACCCGATACAGGTGATGTTAGTCTGTGGAATCTTCTATGCAAAAATATCGGAAAGGATCTTACAAAGATTTCTATGCCTGTCACTTTAAATGAACCATTGAGTTCTTTACAAGTAAGTGTTAATAATAATTTAAAATGTATACTTACATACAGCAAGGTTAAATGTATAACTTATGTCTATCTTCACTATACACATGGACATTGGTAGTTACTGCACAAAGGCTGTCATCAGTATTAAATTAAGGTTAGGCCTGGTTTTCTCTACAAATACACCACAAGATGGAAAGTTCGCTTTTTGTTATATAAGACAACCTTCAATTTTGGTGTGATTTTGGGGCTCTAAAAGGTTGTCTTTTTGAAATATACAGTACTTAAAACTTTAAATACATGTTGTCTAAATACATGTTTGCATTGGTTGTACTTTGGTATATATAAAAAATGGTACTAAAATGGATGTTTCCTGCCACTTATATGTATATTCATATATAGTTATATTTTCAAAAAAACTATTTAGCTGTCTCACACAGCTCTGATTCTCAATGACTCTCCCTTACCTTTTGGCATTCCCTTTCCCATACTAACAAATCAATCAACGTTTTATAATAATTGCTCTTATTACAGGCACAGGTTGTATTGTTAAGAAGTTCACAGCTGCAAGTGTCTTCTACCACAGCATTGAGTTGACCACTAGCTCTTCAGTGAAATTTGGTAGACATAAAGTGTATGGAAACCCTGCAAAGAGACTAACTTTGTTTTGTTTTTTTTATCTGTGACCAAGTTTAACACTACTCTCTGGCCCTTGGGTTCCTTCACTGCAGTCCAGTCAGACTAGATCTGTGGTATGAAGATAACTTCTTCCTCTTACCATTTCAGAAGCCTTAAGTCATGGGTCTTAGCCTTCCTTCTATAACCATATCACAAAAATATCTTTAATCTATTTGCTGAGATATTAGAATAAATACTAATACATACATATTTATGTTAGAATCATTTAATTGATGGATAGCAAATAGGTTTGGTTACAACTATATTCATTTTTAGTTTGATTGCAACTATACTTAATATTTGGCTTGGACTGGCTACAAATATCCTAACATTTATTTATGTATTTGTTTCAGCGATTATGTGAAGAATTGGAGTATAGTGAGTTGCTGGATAAGGCCTCTGAATTTGATGATCCTCTAGAACGAATGGCAAGTGGTTTATATTATCAAAAAAATAAAGAATATTACAATTCTAAAATTGTGAAACAATATTTAAAGTGTCACTACTTAATAACAAATGTTACTTTTGTTGTTTAAAAATTATCTCAAATTTGTAAATCTGTTTCATAGTTCTGAAATATGGGTGTAAAAATCTATCAGTAAAGCATCAAGTCTTTAATGTATTTGGCCAACATGCTTAACAAATGTTCAGTATCACTTTAAGGAATAAATTTATGTAAAATTAAACAATTTCTCTTTTTGTTAAAATAAAAAGGAAAAGTCTACAAATATTGTTTGATAAAATGATTTAATAATTTTTCGATAAATATATTAGAAATTGTTATATGTATTTTCTTTTGTTTATTATCCAGATTTATTTAGCAGCATTTGCTGTCAGTTGCTATGCAAGCTCAGCACATCGTGCTGGTCACAAACCATTTAATCCAATCCTAGGAGAGACATATGAATGTATTCGAGAAGATAAAGGATGGCGTTTTATTTCTGAACAGGTTAACTCATCTCACTTACATCATTGCTTTATTGAAAGTTCAGTCTTAATTTTACTATTCTCTGAATCTAAATGAGATCTGTAGAGTGCTCTAGCTTCAGATCATAACTTTATATTGTGTGTACATTTTTCAGAACTCATTTTCCAAAGCATAAGTCAACAAAGTATTCTGTCAAATGCTGAGTCTATTTAACATTCTCATGTCAGCTGCAACACTCCTTTAGTTAAACTGATATAATATGAATCATAAAGAGAGTAAGGCTATGTTAACTTTTATGGTATTAAAAGTCCAACAACTAATATCATTTCTAAAGCTAACAACTAATATCATTTCTAACACTATTATCTCTGTAGCACATCAAAGCAGAATCAGTATTCAAACTATAATGTTATAAACCTATTTATTCCTTCACTGTAAAGTAAGTAGCGTTCTGTTGACCTCTTATAGGTATATATCAGCTAACATCTTACTAAACTGATCACCCAACTCAATTGTTTTCTTTGCATTAATTTATCTTTAAACCAAAATAACAAAGAAAAAGAAAAACAATTATGGAAGAAAGTAAATGCTTGTTAAATGTTTAATTAGTAAACTAAATGAAATACAGAATAGTCAACAGTTGTTTGGTGAGATAATAGTGTTGTATTTATTTATTCATTTATTTTATTCTGT
Source organism: Octopus sinensis (assembly GCF_006345805.1). Lineage (NCBI taxonomy): Eukaryota > Metazoa > Mollusca > Cephalopoda > Octopoda > Octopodidae > Octopus > Octopus sinensis. Next base: position 34,509,840 of record NC_043005.1, read on the forward strand.
CTATTTGTGTCAATGTCCTACCCATTCTCTTTTTGTCTTTATATAATTTCTCTTGAAGTATCTCCATATTGTATCATTCATTTACCTAGGAGAAAATTCAATAGAGTACAAGAAATGTCAAAGATAAAATCAACCCCTCTACTACAAGGCATTAATCTATGTCACATAAAACATTCAGTTTTGCTCAATGTTTTTTGGTATTGCAATATAATCTTTTACTAGTTTTAGTCATTGGATAGCTGGGACATTACCTTTAATCTTATCAACCCTGGGACACATTTAATGAGTATCTATTTTAATAAACCTGCTAAGTTATGGGGTATAAAAGGACACAACATATACAACACCAATAGGTTTTAGACTAGGTTTTAACATAAACACACACATATGTATAGGCAATTGATATCTCAACTGCTCTATCACATTCCACTTACAAGGGGGTGGTCATACCATGACTAAAAGATACTTGCTCAAGGTGCTACCTGGTGGGATCTTAACCTCATAGCCATTGCACCTTTCAATATATTGCACTTAAAGACGATTAGAAATATTTGAAGATGCTAATAAGTCTACCTTGATACAGAGAAATCATGAACAGTTAGACTGAGATAACTTTGGGCTGGGAAAAAATATTTCAAAATTGATATGAATTATTTATATTAATGATTATTTGAATTAATTTCAGGTTAGTCACCATCCTCCAATATCGGCTTGTCACTGTGATTCTAGAAATTTTATATTTTGGCAAGGTGAGTTAATAGAATTTTTTTCATTCGTAATAATATTCTAAATTGTTTGACATTTGTTTTCTCTATGACTGAATTTAGAATTTAATATTGAAGACCATGGCTTCAAATATCACAAAATTTATACAAATCATCTATAGTGATATCAGGGTTACCATTTTATAGTTGTAATGTCAATTAAATGATACACTATAATTTAATGAGTATGAGAGAAAGAGGGGTCACCATCTTGTACATAACAAGAAAATAGAAATTTGCGAGGTGTTTGTGATAAGCCATAACATATTTATTACTGGAAGGAATGCGTTAACACATAAGGTTAATTGAAGTGAAGCTTGTAACATTACATGAATATATTCTGTTTGCAATCACATGTCTCCAAGTAAGTGAGGCAAACGTGCATGCAAGCTGGTATGTAAATGCAATGGCTTCACCCAATGCATGTTGAAGAATCAACAGGCACTGAATGGCATGAATTTAGAAATTCCTTCCTTTATATAGGGGATGAACTGGAAGTCTCTGACTTCCACATAAACCGGAAGCTTCCAGAATGTTCAAGAATGTTCTAGAAGGTTCAGGGAGGTTATTTTCATTAAATCCCTTTTCCGTTTTGCTTCCTGACTTGACTGCCAGGGTTCACTACACATCTCTTATTATCTCCCATAAAAAATGGCTGGAACACTTGCATTGAAATTTGCAAAACTGTTTAAATTTATTTTTTCTTTTATATTGGTATGGTAAAAAAAAAAAGAATTTCATGAGCAATATAAAAAGGAAACTATTCTACAGAAGATTGCTAATTCAACATAGTTTGTATATTCTTAAGTATCATAAAATTTTCTTAAATATTAAATAATTTTTTTAATTCTTTAAACTTGTTTATCTTTATTTATATATCTACGTATATCTACATGTGTGTGTATGTATGTATGTATACACACACATCATTATTGTATCATTTATATTTGTTCGTTTTTCTTTTCAGATGTGCGAATAAGAACAAGATTCTGGGGGAAATCAATGGAAATACAACCTATTGGAAATGTGAATGTCTTTCTACCTAAGTAAGAATATTTTGGAGTCTTTGTCTTAAAAAAAATGAAGGGTTTAGAAATGGCAGGAAGTGATATTGTACACTATATATATTTATTTGAGTTACATATTCAATCTTTTGCTTTATGTTTGTTTTCCCATGCGAGCATGGTTGGATGGATACATATTATCGATGTGTTGTTTTTACAGTCAAATGCTCTTCCACCTCCTAACCATTGACTGCACTTGTCTTTGAAAGTGCAGAGATACCCAGTGATTTAGCAAGTTTCCATGTTAAGTAAAAATATAAAGATACATACTCACATATATGCACATCCACATATATACATATAACCGGCTTCCACACAGTTTCCATCTACCAAATTCATTCAGTAGACGTTGGTCAACCTGGGGCTATAATGGAAAACACTTACCTAAGGTATCATGCAGTGGGATTGAACCCCAGACCATATTATTGTGTTGTGAACTTTTTAACCAAATGGCCACTTATGCACTATTTGACTTGGCTAAAAATATTGACAAATAAATACAAGGTGGTATCAAAAAGTTCCTGGACTAGTTCTGTAGCAAGCCAGCAGATGGCAGTACATGGTTGCATGTACAGTGAAAGCTAGCAGTGACCTCCATGAGGCAGTGTACTAAGTGATATTGCTGTGTGTTTACTTCACAAGTTGTGAAATTTGTGTTTTTGTGATCACGTGTATGCTGTAGTCTGTGATTTTGTATGGACAGGAACAAAAAGACAATGTGAAATTTTGAGTTAAACTTGGGAAGTCTGCTGCAGAGACATTGAGCATTCTTTGGCAAGCTTATAACAATGAGGCAATGGGTTGTATGCAATGTTTTGAGTGACACAAGCACTTCGAATGCAGAAGAAAGTCCCTGGAAGATGATGAGCAATCGGGAAGACTTGCAATGAGTGTCACCCTGGAAATGTTGAGAAATGCATCAGCTTGTGCATGAGGATTGTTGGAGGACAATCAATGACATTGCTGATGTTGTTGGTCTGTCATATGGGACTGTGCAGGCAATCCTATGGTCTGAATTGAACATGCAGTGTGTCTCTGCCAAAGTGTCTCCCACCTGCTGACTACTGAGCAGAAAGAACATTGCTCTAAAGTCTGTCAAGATCTCCAACAACATGCCACTGATGACCCATTCTTCATGTTGAGGATCATCACCAGTGATGAGAGTTGGGTCTATGGGTAAAAACCCTGAGATGAAGCAGCAGTCATCACAATGGAAGAGCCCTTCATCTCCACAACCAAAGAAAGCATGACAGAGTTGCAGCTCAATCAAGAGCATGCTCATTATTCTTTTCAACATCAGTGGTATTGTACATTGAAAATTTGGCCCCCAAGGCCAGACCATCAATCAAGAGTTCTACTGCTACATTTTTGAAGCATTTGAGGAAGGACATTTGGCAAAAGTGACCAGATCTGTGGAGTATGAAAAATTGGCTCCTTCATGATGACAATACACCCTGTCACCAAGCTCTTCTCACTCATGAGTTTCTCACCAAAAACAACATGATATTGCTTCCACACCTGTCCTATTTGCAAGATTTAGCACCTGCAGGCTTCCATCTTTTACCCAAGATGAAAATGCTGCTCAAAGGTCACTATTTTAAAACTGTTGTCAAGATCAATAGTGAAATGCAGGTTCTTGAGTCAGTTACAGAAAATGACTACCAGGCCAGATTCCAAAAGTGGCAGGATGCTGGGACCAGTGTATTGTTGCACAGGGTGACTCTTTCGAAGGAGATGGCGTTAAACCGTATGTAAATAAGTTATTTTTCATTAAGCATAACTAGTCTGGGGACTTTTTGATGCCATCTCATTTAATGAAAAAGTTAAGGTGAAGTTTAACACTGATGTCTTCGAGTTGTCATGTTCCTTTCATTCTTATTTTTGATAGACTCATTTTCTGAGTCCATTCTAACTTGGAAATGTTCACTTTCTGAGTTTTAATAAAAATATAAATCAATATACTGCAAAAGTTTGAACTCTGAAATAAACTTTTTTATTCATAAAGGATGAAAATAATAATAGTAGTCAAAACTGAAGTGGTACTGATATTTTTATAATCAACACAGTGTCACAAAAATGAGTCATGCAATTAATAATGACATTCAAATGTTTAACAGTATTTGATAGTGTTTGCTGATTATTAAAGGATATACATATATAAATATATAGACGCATGCATGCCATCAATCCAAGCCATCAAGCCATCAATCCATCCATGCATACAAGCATGCATGTTCCTGCATAGCTGTGTGACACCTTGGGCAAGTGTCTTCTACTATAGCCCTAAGCCAACCAAATCCTAGGGATGAATTTGGTAGATGAAATAGAGATACTTTGCTTGAAAAACAGGTAAAGGTTAACATCAGAAAGGGTATCTAACTATAAAATAAATGTCCCATTCATATATTCACCTAACCCATCCTGGCATAGAAAAATGGGTGTAAAAACAAATGAAAAATTATATGTATGTATGTATGTATGTATGTATGCATGCATGCCGACATGCAATGTCTGTGCAAGACCCTGCCTCAGTAAAGCTGGACTCAAGAGTCATCTTCATAGTCATAAAACAAGACAGATGAGTGACAACCTGGCCACTGGTGGTGGTGTAACACACCATACTAATCATATCTGTCGGTGTGTAATTCGGCAGGAGGACTTAAACAACATTCAAAGGTACATGAAGCCCAGTTACAACTACAGCCGGCTATTACCAGTAAAGGTTTTAGTTGCCAATTTTGTACAAGACATTGTAGATCTTTAGCTGGGCTAAAAAGTCACATTCGATCACCAGTAACAGTTAAGCTTTGTGCAATGGCCATACTCAATAACGAGGGGTCGCCATAATGCATGCATGTATCAATCAGTGGGTTTGTTTACATTTGCTTTCTTCAAAAATCATAACGAGTGGTGTTAGTGTTTCTTCTGTTGTCAACAAATCATCCACTCATTTTTCCATTTTGAAAATGTGTGAAATAAAAGATCCCTTACTTGGAAAATCAATGAGTACTAGTTACAGAAAGAGCATTTGGCTGTTAAACAATGTCAAAGTAGCATATTTTCTATGCTTGCATAAAAAAAAAAAAACAGACATAAAATGAAAATTTGATTGAATGAAGGATTTATTATATAGATTGGCATTAATTTATTGTATATCATATGGATGGCATCTTTGTGTAATATTGTACATTTACATAGTGATTCTCTCATGACTATTTTAGCATGTAGTACTGTGAAATCTATGCTTTGCTGAGGAAGTCTAATAATATTAAAATGTCTCCCGTACTTAGAAGACTAATTAGAACAAAGATAGTCATTGATTAATATTCACTTTCCTCTACTTAGTTTTGATTCTAACTCATGCCAACATGGAAAGTGAATGTTAAATGATGATGATATTTTAGTATATGAATTGTTTAGAAAACTCCCCAAAAGTTGCTGACTTTTGCTACCCAAAGTAATTGAGGAAATGTGTAAATTTTAAGTGATGTTAGTGGAAAACATTTGGAGAATGAGAGCCATTATCAACAATACTATTGTATATAGGATTGCATTGGATAATGTGATCTAAAATAATATTATGTCTGTACAACAGATAAGACTGTCAAAGCTGAAATGTTTTAGTGATAGGTTTGCTGAATCAGTGCTGACCTGGAGTTAAACAATAACACAGGTAATGATTTCTTTACACAGATAGATGTGAATGACAGCAAATTATGTGACTGGAAAATTTCTAGTGAATGTAAACAAGCATGATTTGAGGTGTGGTAATAGCACAACTGTATATTAGTTATTGTTTAGCTCCAGGTCAGCAGCCCTGGTGAGCAGGCCCATAATCAAAGGTATCCCCAATGTGACAATTCAGACATCTTCCTCTTAAGATAGCAGGGTGTGAAATGCAGGACATCTGGCTGAGTCAAATGACTATTCAGTCTTTAGTTCAATGTCTGTAGTATAGTAGTGTCAGTGGTTACAAACAGATACAAGGGGAGATTACTATGTAAATTGGTTCAGTGTGAAAATGTTATGTGATGCTAGAAAGATGTGAGCTCATTAGCTTGTTTAAATTTAAACAAATTAGAAAGGAGAGAATTTGATAGAAAGTTAAATTCTTTTACCTTCTGACATTATTTTAGATTTGTTCAACTCCTGTTAAATGACTCAGTTAAAGATAATAAACAATGTTATCACATTGGCTCAAAATCCACAAAATCGCAAAAGTGTCTAATTCATTGAATTATTGTTTGTACTCACCTGTATCTTATGTTATTAGCCCCTAGAAGTATAAACTATAATATATATAGGAGACAAGCTACTATGTTTCACAGTGAATATTTACCTTAATTAATAGTGTGCTTACTTCAATAAATTCCTATTTCTCATATTACTTGTAGAATGCCTCTTTCTGTTCTTAGAGATAGCTGGGCTGTCAAGAATAATTAAATATTAAATGTACATATTTTATCTTTGTTAATTGTAGATATAATGACCATTATCAGTGGAATAAGGTTACAACATGTGTGCATAACCTACTTGGTGGCCAACGATGGGTTGACCAATATGGAGAAATGCACATGAGGAATGGAGATATTTCCTGCAAAATTACTTTTACAAAGGTATGTATACATTTTCATTTCAGATACATTTCACACACACACTAATAATAATAATAATCTTTTCCACTCTAGGCACAAGGCCCGAAATTTTGTGGGGAGGGGGCCAGTCGATTAGGATGAAAGGATAAGTTGACCTCAGCAGAATTTGAACTCAGAATGTAAAAAAAAGGAAATACCACCAAGCATTTTGCCCGATGTGCTAATGATTCTACCAGCATGCCACCTTAATGATAATAATGAGAATTAATTAGCTTATGTTTGAAGAATTGGAAAGTAGATCTCTACTCAGGTGACACAGTCTTAGGGGAAGTTAATATCAAGGGAGGAAATTTTCCAAGGTGACTCATTATCCCCTTTAATATTTCTTTAATCCCTCTCAGTTTAGTATTAAGGAAGGCAATGGCAGGGTATCAGCTCAGAAATAATAAAGGGAAAAATTAACCATTTGCTCTATATGAATGATCTAAAGCTTTTTAGTAAGAATAAAAAAGAGATAGATTCCTTAATACAAATTGTAAGACTCTTCAGCAAAGATATAGGCATGGAATTTGGTATAGATAAGTGTGCAATATTAGTCATAAAGGGAACAGGTAGTCAGCAGTGAAGGCATTCAATTAACACATAACCAGGCATTAAAATCACTGAAAGGAGGGGAGAGTTATAAGTATCTAAGAGTATTAGAATCTGACAGAGTACTAACTATATAAATAAAAATGAAAATTGAGACAGAGTATATTAGAAGAGTGAGGCTAATGAAGTCAAAGGTAAATGGTCCGAATCTAATGAAGGCTGCAAATACTCGGACAGTATCATCACTTAGATACTCAGCAGATTGGACAAAATCTGAATTAGCAAATCTAGACAGAAGAACAAGGAAGGTATTCAATATGAATGGAGGACTTCACCCAAGAGCAGGAGTAGCAAGATTATACTTACCTAGAAAGGAAGATGGTTCATATCAGTAGAAGGTTGCATGAAGTTAGAGTAGGTATATAGTTAATAGTGAAGAAAGTTTATTAAGATCTGCTAGAGCCATAGAAGGACATAGGGAAACCAAAACACCATATATGTAATAGTGAAGAAAGTTTATTAAGAGCTGCTAGAGTCACAGTAGGACATAGGGAAACAAAAAAGCCAAATGAGGTTAAAAACCACAGAAAAGAAGAAAGATTATCTGACTGGCAGAGAGGGCTTTGCATGGTAGATTCTCAAAGATAGTTGCAGGAAATAGTAACAGTGAGACATAGTTATGGTTGCAAAAGGGAAGGCTGAAAAGGGAAACAGAAAGTTTGTTAGTTGCAGCACAAGATCAATCATAGAGGACTTATTGTATAAAAGTCAAGATAGACAAAAACCAGGTAGATTCCCAATGTAGGTTTTGTAAATCAAAAGAAGAAAGTGTTACTCATATAGTAAGTGAATGTGGCATGCTCGCACAGAAGGACTACTGCTAAAAACGTGACAACCTAGGGAAAATAATCCACTGGGAGTTATGTTGAAATCTAGAATTTGACCATAATGATAAATGGTATGAACATGAACCCTGTAGAGTACTACAAATATAAGATGTTGTGGGACTTTAACATTCAAATGTACATAGTAATAGAGGCTAGAAGGCCTGATTTAGTAGTAGTAGACAAAGAGAATAATTGACTTTACAGTCCCAAATGAAGAGAATGTCAGTATGAGAGGTATAGAGAAATGCGACTAAGAATTTTGTCTAGCATGATAGTGATTCTGCCACCTCACTGCCATAATAATAATAATAATGATAATAATAATAATAATAATTATAATAATAATAATGATAATAATAAAATAGATAGATATAAATGCTGTCTGGTTGACTCCTTCACTGGTTAATAAATACATTTTTGACAGATAAGCACTAACTTTCAAAATCGTAAGGGATTTAGTTTTAATGACATTAGATATTAACTGTTGCTGGTTGCAGACATTTGGCGGGAACCAGTAAATGAGTATCAAAATGGTGTATTGAACAAGTTGAACGTATTAAATATTTTTAATTTTATTGATTCTCATTAATTTTTTTGTTGTTCAGGCAAGTTATTGGTCAGGGAAGAGACATGAGATCTACGGTCAAATATTTAATCAAGATAACAAAGTGGTCCATAATTTATTTGGTAAATGGAATGAAGCTATTTACTGTGGTGCTTCTGCCCCCTCTGCTCGCTGTATATGGAGACCTGGTAAAGTCATGTTTACTTTTTTATTATATTTATACATGTGTATGACATTGCTATCTTTAGAAATTGTTGTGTGTATATGTTTATAGATGTCTGGGGTGGATATATATGTTTGTGTGTGTGTGCATAGATTTGACTGTTTCTTTAAATGCTTTGGATATATATATATATATATATATATATATATATATTCTATTTTAAATCCTATCTTGTATGCACCCACTAGGAGATGATTGCATATCCAATAGGTTAAAACATAGTATATATTTTAATATTACAGATATTAAATTTATTAACCGCTCTTCTCAGACAATTCATCAGCTAAATATTACTTGGGAAAATTATATTTTTTGAAAGAAACTATCTTTATTATTACTTTTCCCCACACATATTTTAATGTCTAAACTTGGAGAAAGTAATTCCTTTTCTATTTAAAGAAAAGTATCCACATTATTCTGTTTTAAATGTCTACATTAATAATTGTAATATTTTACCAGGTACCATGACTGATGATCATGCTCTTTATTATGGGTTCTCACGATTTGCTATTGAACTCAATGAACTGAATGAAGAGGAAGCACGTTTCCTTCCTCCCACAGACAGTAGATTCCGCCCTGATCAAAGGTATTTCCTTCCACATTATTTATTATTTATATATAGGGTAAATTAATAACTAAATAAATGTTCAAGACAGTGTCAAGGGCCATGATAACATTTCTTCTCTACTTAATACAAGAGAACCTGGAGATACATGGCAGATACCTCACATACATGTAGTCTCCATCCACCCATCCATCCATCTATATATATATATATATATATATATACAAGGGGAAGTCAAAAATTATCTGCACTTTCGCCATAACATCTTTATTATTGTCACCCTGCCTTCTGCACATGCGTGCTTATAATTGGTACTATTGTGGTCATGAGATTGATGTTTGAGCCTGATAGCCCTATTTTTCTTTCTGGCTTTATAATTTAAGCATGGCCGCTCCACTAGCAATGTGCACCAAAGGAGAACAAAGAGCAGTGATCTGATTTCTCTGGTCGGAAGGTGTGTCAGTTGCTGAAATTCACTGGAGGCTTTTAGCACAATATGGGGACAGTGCACTATTGTGCAGAAGTGTGCATGAGTGGATCAAGAATTTTAAAAGTGGCCAGACGAGCATGACCTACTAAGAGAGAACAGGATGCCCATCAACCTCCACCACTGATGAGAAGATGCAGTAAGTTTGAGAGATGGTAATTGTGAACCAGCGAGTTATCATTGATGAGGTAGCTCATTCTCTGCAGATTAGTCATGGTTCTGCTTATTAAATCATCCACAATGAGCTCGGCTTCCATAATGTCTGTGTAAGATGGCTGTTAAGAGAGCTTACTGCAAAGCACAAGCACAAATGTCTTGAGATCTGCCAACATTTACTTGATCACTACTACAATGAAGGCAATTTTTGAGCAGGATAGTCACAGATGAAATGTGGGTCCATCATTATGAGGCAGAATCCAAAATACAGAGTATGGAGTGGAAACATCCTGGCTCACCAGCGATGTAGAAATTCAAGTCTCAGTCTTCTGCAGGAAAGTTGATGCTTGCTAACCCTTCTTTGGGACTAAAAAGTGTACGGTCAATGGTGCAAGATACAGTGCTTTGCTGGCCAACAAACTGAAGCCAACAATTCACACCAAATGCCGAAGCCTATTGAAGAAAGTTTTATTGTTGCATGACAATGCATGCCCACACACGACCTCCCGGACTGTTGAAACCATTAACCAATTAGGTTTTGAGGTGCTGAAACACTCTGTCTACAGCCCAGATCTTGCTCCTCCTAACTTTCATATCTTCGGACTGCTCAAAGATGATTTACAAGATTGTTGATTTTCTGTGGATGAAGATGTGAAGGAAGTGGTGCATAAATGGTAACATGACCAACCAAAAACCTTCTTCTTGGAGGGAATACATAAGCTTGTGGACTGCTGGAGCAAGTGCATTGAAAAGGAAGAAGACTATATAGAAAAATGACGTACTTGTTTATCCCATGCTTTTGTGTAAATAATTGAAAAGAATGCATATAATCTTTGACTCCCTCATATATATATACGCTACAATATTCAAGAAAACAGTTAGGGATGTGATTAATATTTCTAACTGATTGAGTGACCAGCTAGATGCTCCCTATTGCTACTGTTATTGCTGTAGTGGTGGTTTAGCTTTAAGTAAGTTCTTATTAATGAGAATTATGACAAAGGACATTCCAATCATGATCATCCTTTTTTTTTTTCTAGACATTATGTATTCCAGACTGCACAATCCAATATATTCTCTTTTTAAGACAGTAGGGTGTGATTTGAGGGTGATTTAATTGTTGTTTATTACAGGTCGATTAACATGTACAGGCTCCACCTTGGAGTAATTTTGGTGAGGGTGTCATGACTTCATGCTAAGATTTTATAAAATGACTTTTCAGCATAATTTTGATTCCCACTTGAAACTATTAATTATTGTAATGGTCTTGAAGTAAATACAGCAACTTTATTGCTTGATGAGCCATCACAGTGATGTATCACAATGTGGCATATGTCAAAGATGTCAGATGATTGGAAGGGAACAGTCAAAAGACCTGACCAAAAGTGGGAGAAGAGTTACAAGGCCACTTTTGGACTCTGGGTATTGGTTAAAACAGATGTGTAGTTAGAGTCTTTGCATATTCTAGCTTCCGGCCAGTGGTTGGGATAGTGAGGGTCTTTAAATTGCATAACAACTTTAATTCCTTAGCATTTAAACTGGCCATATCTGGCCAAAATATTCTACCTGTTTTAAGTTCAAACAGGCCAGACTTACCTACAGTACTATTCTAAAAATAAACATCCATGTCATTGTAATTTCAAAGCTATGAGATAATGCATAATTAATTCAAATTGATGTAAATAAATGAGCATTACACTTGATAGAGTAATCTGAATGCTAAAGGGTTTTGTCAGTGATTGAGGAGATCCCTTCAAAGTTGTTTCCAGAAATTAAGGTAAGAGAATTTTTATCCATTATACTACACATAATAAAATATGGATATTAATATTTATTTTATTTTATCATATATTTTCTTTGTATTTTCTCTACAGACTTTTAGAAGAAGGGAAATTGTCTGACTCAGAGATAGAAAAAATCCGAATAGAACAGTTACAGCGAGATAAAAGGCGGCAAAGAGATGATATGAAAATAGTATATATGCCTCAATGGTTCAGGTAAAAATTTGTTTAGAAATAATTATTTCATGTTTCAATAGAAATAATATCTTAGTTACTGCTCTGACATTTTAATTATAAACATTCTCATAAAATATCTACTGTTTAATAAAGAAAATACGTTCTCCATATTATCACTAATTAATATTTATTCTTTAATATTGTTACAAATTAATAACTAAATGGTATTCTAATCACTAATGTAGATTGCAAATACACTTTCCTCTCTCTCTCTCACTCACACACAAGCACATATACAAATTTTTTAGTATAAAAGTCAGCTATAGCAAATATGACATTAAAAACTGACATTTTCTTTTAATTATCTCTTTTATAAGCAATTTTGTTTAATGGCTGAGGTTTAGACACTGGCCTACATATACCTTATTTACAAAAAAGGTACCACACATACATCAATGAATAAGTGAACAACTAACATTGATGGTTATAGGAATCTAATGAACCAATCATTGGTTCAATGATGTGTGAGTGATGAGGGATTTTCTGTATCACTCAGCATGCAACAAACACCACACATTATTTTCATTTGAGAGTGCCTGTTCTTCATTTTTCTTTCTGATGTTTACATTTACCACTAATGGATATATATGTGTAACAGTAAAAGATGTAGGCCTCAATATCATTGAAATAGAAGAGTATATTTAATACATCATACAAAAATGAAACACTTATATATATAGTGGTGCAGGAGTGGATGTGTGGTAAGTAGCTTGCTAACCAACCACATGGTTCCGGGTTCAGTCCCACTGCGTGGCACCTTGGGCAAGTGTCTTCTGCTATAGCCCCGGGCCGACCAATGCCTTGTGAGTGGATTTGGTAGATGGAAACTGAAAGAAGCCTGTCGTATATATGTATATATATATATGCGTATGTGTGTGTGTTTGTGTGTCTGTTTGTCCCCCTAGCATTGCTTGACAACCGATGCTGGTGTGTTTACGTCCCCGTCACTTAGCGGTTCGGCAAAAGAGACCGATAGAATAAGTACTGGGCTTAAAAAGAATAAGTCCCAGGGTCGATTTGCTTGAATAAAGGTGGTGCTCCAGCATGGCCGCAGTCAAATGACTGAAACAAGTAAAAGAGTAAAAGAGTATAGTACTTTGATTTTCTCTGCAAGAGAACTTACCCAATTTCCAATCAATAATCAACATACATGCCATCATTTATCAACTGTTGAATAGGAGTACATGTGTTGAGATACTGGTTGGAAATCAGATAACTTCATACCTGTAGCTTGCCAGGAAACTCTGAGTGCTATATGTGAGTGTTCCATGTATGTATAATATATTAGATATATGTAGATATAAATTTTTATTGTTTGTTTTATGCTATTTTAAGTCATAGGTATAGCTGTGTAGTTAGGAAGTTTGCTTTCCAACTACATGGTTCCAGGTTCATTACCACTGTATGGAACCTTAGGTAATAGTCTTCTACTGCATCCCAGACCAACCAAAACCTTGTGAGTAGATTTAGTTGGCAGAAACGAAAGAAGCCTCCCTCCCTCTCTCTTTCTCTCTCTCCCCCCCCCCCCACACACATACACACACAAAGCTTTTAGTTGAAGGTCAAGCTATCATATGTACATTAGATTGTTGCACAGTTATTTACCAAATTCCGTTTACTGTTGTTGTGAGACTCAGCTTATTTTATAAAACATTTGCACAAATTACTATGTATTGAACCTTAAATCACAAGCAAAAATTTAAGCACATAGCCATACTGACTAAAAAGTAGGATTAAAACAGTAAATAGATATAACTAATAAAAATTAAATCCCAATATGAAAAAATATTTGGCTTATATTTAATATTTGTCTTTGGAAAGCAGCTGAATTCACACCTAATTTCAGACAGGTAATTGTAAACTTATATGTAACAAAAGAAAGATCCTTTTTATAGTTGTTATTTAATAAAAAATAAATAAACCTTAAATTTTTTGTGTAACATGGTGTATATTTTTCTGCATTATTTTCTTACAGAAAACTTGAAGTAAATGGAAAAGAATTTTATGAATTTACCAGAGAATATTGGGAAAAAAGGAAAGAGCCTGGTTTTTCCAGAATGTCCCTTCCCAAGTTATGGTGATGGAATGAACTCAGCAGGGATTTATTGATTATGGCTGTGAGCTGATTGACTGAATTTCTATTAATCAACCAACAAGTTGAACCAAAAGATTTTCTTTCTTTATAACCATGTGATAGAACAGATGATGACTGTTGTGGTTTGCTCATTTCTTGAAGAATCCAATATTAGTTTCTTAATACTGCAGGTTAAGTCCAGTGGGGCTGTTAGTTGAGAGACCGTCACTGTCAATTATACCACAGGAGGACTTTCTTCAAAAGATGTTTCTTTGGTTACCAAGAATGGCAATCCATAAATGTTGTAGAAATATTATTGCCTTGCTGGAAAGTTTACAAATGACTGCCTTGCATGCACTCTAAGAATTTTGGCAGAGCCCTTGGCCAACTGCTGATTCCAGTTAGCTTAAAGAGCAATGGCAGATAATCTGCCATTTTTAAATCCCAGATTTATTCTTGTTTGGGCTTTACTGCAAGACCACTTTGAAATTAAAGAAAAGAAAAAAAAAACAAGAAAAGAAAAATCATGACAAATGAAGTTAAGAGACAAAAAAAAACCAAACACTTCTGAAAATGTTTGGAGACTTAGTATTTAGCTACCAGATCTTCTTGCTCTGCTCTGGTTGGTTAAATCATGTGAAATAGCGACCAGCTTTTTTTAAAACTTTATTCTGGATATGAAATCTGTACAGACATAGGGTGAATACATTATCTATAAATTGTCAATTAAGTTTTGCTTTCAGGTACATTTTTTTTAGATGCCCATGTTACTAATAGGTCTAAATCTAAGATATTAATTTTGTAGCCTCCTCTATTAATGACATTTGTCGACTAGCTCAGTGTCAACCTTTTGTTGTTTTCTTCAAAACTAGTCATGAAGTAGATTTAGTAACAATACCAATATTATTTGATAAGATGCATCTCCAACTGGTGTCTTTTTTTTTCTCCCTAATCTAATAGTTTTGTTGCAGTCAATATCAATATAGCGGCCAATGGTACATGATATAACTTATAATAAAGTAGCTATTTGCTTTCACTTTTAGATACATTGCACATTTTGGGACTTGTATTAAATTTGTCGAAATATTAAATTAGTGAAACTGTCACATTTCTTTAATTTGGTATTTTTAGCTCAAATCATTTGTTTTTAACATTTTACTAAATTCAACCAAAACTCTTTAAGTCCCTTAATACTTTTGCTATAGACATTCAAACTATGTAAATTATCAAATCTATGAAACCAAGCAGTGATTGACTGTGTTTTAGCTGTCTTGAGAACACTTGCCTATACAGAGATATATCTTAATCAAATGAAGTTACCGTCCCATTCTCTATCATTTTATTACTGTTTTTCTTTTCATTTTCTCTGTTATAGACTCGTTTCCAAGTTTCAGTCTCTGAAACCTACTGTAAATAGCTTATTTTTTGGTTTCTTACAATGATATTGGAATTGATAATATAACATAGTTGTTAAGTTGCCTTATAATTTTGTTGTTGTCATTCAGTATAATAACTGTTTAATGAGATATATCTACAACTACTAACTGCTGAGTGATTTAAATGCTATGATATAAGTGATATGGAACAATTATTTGGGTGGGTGGGGGAGATCTGGATCAACAAGTTTATTCTACTGAAACTTCTAACATATCAAAAGATGGAAGGTTGCACAGCTACTATGTTATTGCCATGATTTCTGTAGATTAGTCATGTTATTATTATTAGTTCATATTCTGCCGAGGTCAACTTTGCCATTCATCCTTTCAGGGTTGATGAAATAAGTACCAGTTGAACACTGGGGTCAATGAAATTGACTAGCACCCTCCACCCCACCAAAAATTTCAGGCCTTGTGCCTTTAGTAGAAAAAATTATTATTACAATTATTATTTGATAGTGATGATGGTAATAATAGCTCTTGATAATATATAATAATTCTCTGAAACTTTTCACTTTATGTCTCAGTGCTGAAGGCTGTATCTGTCTTTCTGTAAATGATTTTCCAAAATTATATCTGTTCTTCATTTTTGTGAAGCAGTTTTGAAATGTGTGAGCAATCAGTTTACTGAACAATGTTAATTAATTACTTAGCAATAAAAATGAATATTGTAGAAATGTTATTTTATAAAAAAAAAATAATTAATCCTACTTCTTTATGCCATTTCATTTAACTCTTCAGGTTTGGAATTTCATTAGACTAAATTAGAAATAACTCTTTGATGAAACAAGTAAACCTTGAGTAGGAACAAATATTAGTAACAAATATTTTACTACCAAGGTAGACTTAACTTTCCATACTAGGGTCAAGTAACTGACTACGTTCTTCACCTAAAAATGTGTGGCTTTGTACTGAAGTAGAAAAAAAAATCATCAGTATCTTTATGTTTTTAAAAAGGAAAGAGAGTATTTGGAAAATTCAATTTCTTTTGTGTAACAATTTATCAAATACCTGATATCTATACATCTATTCACTTCTTACTCTCTATTTACTTTGTTTTTCATAAACCTTCATTTAGAATTGTATACCCATTTTTACAAATACCTTTTGTTTAAATCTTTTTGCATGGAAGCCTTTATTTTCTAGTGTTTTTTTTTTTTTTACAAAATATCTTAACAAAAACAGGTAATACTTCACTCCATATTACAATATTGAAATTAAATGCAATTGTCCAAATAAGAATTACATATTTCATTAGCAGATTGTTATACAACTATTAATGATAATACCCTGACCTTTGGTATAGTCAGACTCAAAAGTTTTTTGTTTTTTTTTATAATCAGACTGTTTGTAATTTATATTCATATTTTGGTCCTTTTTTTTTCAAATTGATAAACACAATTGATATTGAATAATTAAACTTGAATACCTCAGTGTACAATTTTTCTCATTTTCTTATAACGCCTTAACTGAATGTAACTCTTCTATTATTCCAAATTATAGTCTCTTTTTTTTTTTCGTTTTTTTTTTCTTTTCCATTGGTATTCTAATGAGAATATAGCATAATTCTTGCCTTGCCAAATATTAATCCTACATTTCTCTGTTGAATTTTCTGATTCAGCCATTCTTTATCAAAACTGTTCAAAATCCTAATGTTGTTTTATTATAATGATAGTAATAATAGCTCCAGTCATGAAATTATTTCCTAGATTATAGGATCAAACTTAACTATTGATTATATTATTTATTAATGACCTCTGGTCTGTTTTGTATATTAATCATGGCCCCAGGTCTTTTGTAATTTAGTTCCTTCCACAGATGTCAACAGGGGAAAATGGACGAAAAACAATGGAATAGAACACTGATTTGTTTTTTCTAATGTTTATTGCTAATATGCTGGATTATTGGCTATTGTTGTATGTACATTAACAATATCTACATACATGCAGACTTACATAACATGTGTGTGTGTGTATACATATATATATATGCACACACACTACATACATACATACATACATACACATACATTCACACATTTTAGCTAATAATCAGAAATGCTAAGTCACTTTCAACATATTGTCTAGTTTAGCACTTCAGCTTTATGTTTTTGTTTTGTTTTGTTTTTCAAATTGGTTACTGACTGTATATAGTAATGGTAAAAATTGTTCAAAGTTGCCCATATTTTAGAATGTTTTATATTTTGTATCCAAGAGAAAGTAAAAACAAATATTTCATGCCAGATTGCCATTCTATTTATTTGTAGCATACTATTGGGGAAGACAGATGGGAATGTTTAACTATTGACAAATATAATTAAATGTTAGAATTGATGGACATAGTTTATTGTAGTTAACGGAAACTGTGCAAACATAAATTCTAAGTTAATAAGAAATTGTTTCTGGGTTTCGAAGTTGAAAAAATTATAATCTAGTGATCCCTTTTTTTCCTTTTTATTTTAGTGGCATGTGTGGGGGATTACTTTTTTATTTTTCTAGGTTCTAATATTGATAACAATTTCAGAAACAAGTTTTCGAATTTTGATTTTATCGTATATGTATTTATACTAGTTTTGGCCTCTGGCCACCATTACTTTATGGACTGTCCTTAGTTTATAAAGCTTTTTGTCTCCATTATCAGTTTTGGGATATATTTACCCACAACTGAAATACCAAAACTGCAACTTAGAACTGAGTTATAGGTTTTCAAAAGATCCCTGAAATAAGTATGTATATATGAGTGTGTGTGTGTGTGTGTATATATATATATGTATGTATGTATATATGTATGTATATATATATATATATATGTATATATATATATATGTATGTATGTATATATATATATATATGTATGTATATATATATGTATATATATATATGTATGTATGTATATATGTATGTATATATATATGTATAGATATGTTTGTATATATATATATATGTATAGATATGTATGTATATATATATATATGTGTGTGTGTGTGTGTGTATATGTTAGTTCTAAAAGCATTATGGAAATACATATACCCAGGACCCACACCAAATATGCCCCTATTAAGCCTTCCCTATCTTCTTATCTCCTTATTACTCATCCCTCCATTACTCTTCTAACTACTGTATTATTCTGCAACTGTAAATGAGATCAGAACCTTTTTGTTCTACCACTATCTCTTCTCCCATCAACGTTCCCCACCTTTGTTCACCCCTATATAACCTCTGACCTTCTCCACCCTTGTTACTATATGCCTCTTCCCCTCCCAACTCATATTCACCATTGACCACTCCCCTTTATTCACTCTAACCATTTGTCACTCTCCTCCCTCACTCACAGGAGTGGGGGAGGAGGAGAGTGAGAGATGATTAGAAATGGGGTTCTGGTGAATGTCCCTACTGTTCTTCTGTTTCTATTCTATTCTGTTTCTATTCACTGCTTTGCACCTTGAGGGTATACTTTGACACTTTATCTCTCTTTCTAGTGCTATCCCAATTATTCCCATCCTTATAAAATACAGGGTAGCCGTATATATTTCATCTTCAGCAGCAAATATCTTCCTGTCCCTCTACCATAATTTACTCTCTCAACACCCAACATAAAGTCACCTCCCTCTCTACTACACTTCCATTTAACCAAGAAGATATTTTAGCCTTGCAAGCTATATGACGACTTCACTAGTCCTGGTGTCACAAAAGAAACATCCTGTGCACACTGTGAAATGGTTGGCATTAGGAATGGCATTCAACTTTAGAAACCATGCCAAAGCAGACATTAGAGCTTGACGCTGTCCTGTACCTCATCAAATCCTGCCGAATAGCCAGCAATAAAGATGAATGCTAAATGATGATGAGAGTATGTGTGTGTCACTTAGAGGTCTTCAATAGCACTGAGAAATGAGTAGAAGCATTCAGTCCTTATAAACAATTAATTTCTTTATTCTAGTTCTGATAACATCTAATATCCTATCAATATTTCATCTTAACAGACCAACTTTTATTATATATATATTTTTTTTAAATTTTAGTGAAATATACTATCTTTGATGAAATGCCTTTTATCTTTTAGATATTTTCCCAATAATAAAATTGTGCTACAATGTTTAGTAAGGTATACAATAGTTCCAAAAGTTTTAATTTCCAGTATTTACTGAGTAGCTGCAGATTTCTTTCAATGGAAGTGTTATAAACAAAGAAAATAATGAATCTATGCCAGGACTCCAGCTTTTTTTTTTTTATTATGTTTATTTCTTTTTCTCTCAGACTGGAAAAAGAATATTTCTTTACTACTAAAAAAACAATGATACTTTATAAAATTAATCAATTGAACCATGATTTGGTTTAATTGCTTTGAGATCATAAACCATGTTGGTCATCCAATCCCAGTGTAAGAATGTTGTTCCACTACTTAAACGATGGCAGCTTGATTGAAACAAAAAAAAAATACAACAGAAAGACATGAAACAATAGTTTAGAAGTTTGGGATAGCCTCAACAGGCTAAAACATTATTGCCAAAATTAGGTAAACCTATTGGAAATAAATAATTTGCAAGAAACGATTTGCTTTATTGACTTTTTTTTGTGATTTAAATATTGAATGGTTATTGCTTTGTCTTCTGTGATAAGTAATTATTGTTTTTGGAATAACAGCTTACAATAATGTTTCTCACCATCATGTGACTGGATTATACACTGTAACTTTATTATAATGCCACTCTGCTTACCATTATGAATTTTATTGTTGGATCAAATACTTTACTTCTTCTATGCCACCTTTGGGAGGTTTTACATCAAACTACAATTTCTTTTGAAAGCTATAAGGTTGGAAGGAAAATCTGTTGCATAATAGGAAAGAAACAAATGCTTCTTTGGTATTAGTTGAGATATTTAATCAAGATAACATTTCTCCTCATTATTGATAACATAATCCCATCTATTTGGCAAATTTTTAACAACTGGGCATAAAATTCTTCAGGTTTCGAAGCAAAGAAACACTCAATACCATTTTTAACCTCTTCACACTTAATAAACAGTTTTCCCTCTAAAAAATGTTGCAATGATCTGAAAAGATGATAGTCAGTTGGAGCAAGATCAGGAGTGTAAGGAGGATGAGGCAAAAGATCCATATTTATAGTCATAATCTTTTCCTGGTTGACTTGGGTAATATATTGTCTTGCATTATCCTATAAGAGCAACATTCCTTTACGATTGACCAGTAATGTGTGTATATTCTGCAAATGTTTGTACAATGATTCCAACAATACTTTGCATTAAGTATTTTGTTTTGGTTTAACACCTCAAGATAGATAACACCCTTCATATCCCACAAACACTGAGAGTAACTTTCTTCATGTGTAGTCCTGGTTTTGAGATGGATTCTTATTTTTCATTAGGTGCTAACCATTGTTGTTTTTGTTGAATATGATTATAAAAACCTTACTTTTCATCTTTTGTGATGATTTTGTCCAGGAAAGGTTTAGTAGCAATTCTACTGTTCAATGACAATCTGAAGGCTACTCTTTGATTAAGCTGAGAAGCAGTCAGCTTATTAAACCCACTAAGTAAATTTAAACATTTTTCCTTGTTCATGAAGGTGTTTCTATGACTGAAGTGTGACTTAAATTGAACTGTTTTGCAAATTGTTGTATGCTTTGGATTTTCCTCAACTACAATTTTCAGAAGCTGAATATTGATCGAACTTATTCGTCAAGATAAGGAAGATTCTGTGAGAGGAAAATTTCCCAAGCAAAACTGGTCAAACCGTTGTTGACATATTTAGACATTTTAAGCTTCATATAAAAAAAAAATAGAACAAATATTTTTTGCTTCTTCCATTGCTGAAGAGTTCGTTTTGAATTTAGACAGCATGCTGTGTCTGATTTGGATCTGGTCTAAACTCATTTTAAAAGAGTAAAATTGATATGAATCTAACTACTATGGTAATCTGCAAAGAAAGAAAAACATTAGAATGTAAAAAACAAATGTGTATTTTACTGTAAATATTGAATTGAAAGAGTATCTCAAAGCGATTTGTGTCAAAAATCTAAGAGGATTTTCTTTCCATCCTAATACATATGATTAAATATCTCATTATTTAGTCACTTGACCTGCAAGAAATAAGAGCTATGTTTCCCTCAAATCACCCCTACCATCTTAAAAAAGGATATTGCACAAATTAGGCTGGGGTACAGTATTACGTGAACAAAAAAAAAACAATTACTGGATGGTCGCAGTGGAACATCTTTGATCATAAGAAGTCCATTCAATCAGAGTTAACTTGGAACTAACCATCACCAACAATATTGCCTACCTCTAAATTCATACATTAATGTTTTCTCCTGAAACAACTTGGGCTATATTTCTCTTATCTCACATTATTAGTCATGGTCTTAGGATGTAATGTATTGGTGCGTTGGATGGGAACAACTACCTCTACACATTTATGGATCTAATAAACAATCTCATAAGCAAAGGAGATTGAAATATTTTCTCCTCAGATAAGCGCAGGAACATTCACTGTAAAAGGTTAGACAAGGTAAGTGTGTCTTAGTTTAGTAAGAACTATTATCCTTGGGATTCATTTTGACATAGAAACATGTTTGGGAGGTTATCCAATCACAAAATCTCAGTTCCACAAAATCTCAAATGTATGCAGAATATAGCTGAATGGTTAAGAAATTTGTCTCACAACCAGGAAGTTCCAGGTTCAAGCCTACTGTATGGCATCTTGGATAAATGTCCTTTTCTATGGCATTTCTATGGATTGACCTCTACTTTATGAGTAAAACTGAACTGACAGAAACTGTATAAAGGCCTTTCAGGTTGATTGTACCTGTAATTCAAATGTACAGCCTTGTCACTTGTGCAGCTCTGATTCTGTGTGAGATTTACCTTAAGGATACATTAGTCTGTGCAATACTCTTAGCAACTTACACTTTAATTCAGGAGCAGATAATTCAGTTAATTAAATGAGTGACTCTTCGTTGAAGGAGATCTACCTCCACCCTGATGCCAACAACCATCACAACAGTCTAATGATGTCTACTTCTGTTATATATAGAACAATACAGAAAACTGCAGTAAGTGTATTTATAAAATTAATTAAACACTTTGTTTTCAGGAAATTTATATTTGCAAAATTGTTTTGTTAGATGAAAACAGTTTTTTTCCTGTTATCTTTCTAATGATGTTATATTTAAAATTTAAAACAATTACATCTTACTCTCTTAATTCTTTTTCTTTCAAAACTATTAACTTAGAGCCATTGAAATCTTGTTTATAACAAGAATTTGGTCTCTATTTTCCACTTAAATCAGATTTTTCAAAAATATAATCTTTTCTACTCTAAGCACAAGGCCTGAAATTTTGGGGGAGGGGGCCAGTCAATTAAATCAAACCCAGTACACAACTGGTACTTAATTTATTGGCCCTGAAAGGATGAAAGGCAAAGTCAACCTTGGTGGAATTTGAATTCAGACATAAAAACAGACGAAATACCACTAAGCATTTTGCCCGGCGTGCTAATGTTTCTACCAGCTCGCCACCTTTTTTCAAAAATATACGTAGCAACAACTGCAGTTCTGTTAGTATCTAAGATGTTGAAAATCTTAACAAGACAAAAAAGATTTATATTACCATGGCAACCTAATAATCTAGCAGCATCACTAACTGTAACCAAAGAATTAGGATTTTAAAGTTTCTGGAAATTCATTGAAGCAACATCTCACACAATTCCTGTTTTTTTTTGTTTTTTTTCCATCAAAGACACCTGAGACTCATTCTTCACATAAAAGTATTACACCATTCTTTTTACACCTAATTTACAGCCTTTCAATACAACCACAACCCTGAACATTTAACAACCATTACTTGTTTTCGATAAGAACATCACCAGAATGAATTAACCTAATTCTTATTGAATATTTGTAAATCTTTCCCTCCCTAACTTAGACAGGTCTGTAATCAAAACATTATTTCACATTTATTGGGTGAAAATGATCAATTTTTACCTGATGATTTCAAAAATTACAAAGAAATCATCCTATCATGCACAACTTCTTCACAGGATCAATCATTGCATTTTACCATTATGCCCGAATTTGACAATTGGTTTTTTTATTATTACTATTAATTGTCATATTTAAATAAACTATAATGGTATAACTAATAGACATAATTTTAAAAAATAAGCAACTGGCAATGTTTAGACTGCTTCAGCTACACAGAGATCTGTGTGAATCACTAGCTTCAATCAACTGCAAACTGATGAGAGAAAGCCATGCTTTTTACAAGATCACATTGCTTAGGTTAAAAACATATTTTATCTCAGTTACTTCCTCATACCTTTTTTTCAATATGTATTTGCTACAACCATTATCTTATTGTATCATATGTTACATTTCAATGCTTTAATGATAATATGTTATACATTGAGATGGTAACTCAAATATATGCTGTTAAAAATGTGCAGCAAGCCCAGATAACTTTTGTTATATTTGTGGAAAGTCTATGACTAAAAAACGTCATTGAATTTGTCAAAAAAATCTTACAGGGCTACTTCTGTGTAAAACAGGAGACCAAGATAAGTGAGCTCCTCATAAGGCCTACTAAATTTGTGTTGAAGAACTAAGACAATGAGCAAAATGTACAAAGGAGTTTTTTGTTTGTTTTGGGGTTCTAATTATATGGAGAGAGCCTAGAAAATCACAGTAATGTGATGACAGTTACTTTTGTTAATGTGAAGGGACACAATTCAAAGGTCCCGGTCTTAAATCCAAGAATGTTTTAGCTCCTCATGCATCATTCTATTGATATCATAACCACGAAAAAAAGAATTTGTTCCTTATTTGCTCAAGAAAAGGATTTGGTTTATTATCCTTTATTTTCTACTTGTTTCAGTCATTAGATTGCAACCATACTGGGGCATCACCTTGAAGAATTTTTAGTTGAATGAATCGACCCCCAGTACTTCATTTTTTTTAAGCCTTACTTATTCTATTGGTCTCTTTTGCCAAACCACTAAGTTACAGGGATGTAAACAAACCAACACTGGTTGTCAAGTGGTGATGGTGGTGGTGGTGAAACACACACACACGATGAGCTTCTTCCAGCTTCCATCTACCAACTCCACTCACAAAACTTTGGTTGCCCCAAAGCTATAGTAGAAGACACTTGCTGAAGGTGCCATGTAGCAGGACAAAACCTGGAACCATATGGCTAGGAAGCAAGCTTCTTAGCACACAGCCATACCAGCACCTGTTGTACAGATCCATCAGGACTAATAGAAAAGTTTGACAAGTTACAGCCCCGATGAATGGAAACTCTTTATTGACTCTTCAAAGAGGTGTTTTAAAGCTGTTCCACTACATAATGATAATAAATATGCTTCTGTCCCTGTTGGTGATCATGAAGGAAACATGAAAATTTAGTTTCACTCTGAATCAAGATTAAATACAAGGATCACAACTGGATGATTTGCAATGACTTGAAAATAATTTGTGTGTTGCTGGACAACAGTTAGGCTACACAAAATTTCCTTGTTTCTTGTGTGAATGGGGTAGTAGAGCCAGGAACCTCCATTGGTTGAAAAAGAATAGCCAAATAGATATATGCTTATGCCAGGAACAAAGAATATCCTTCAAGAAAGTATGGTTGATCCAAGAAGGGTTCTTTTGTCTCCTCTTGGGTCTCATGAAGCAATTGATAAAAGATTTGCCTCAAGATGGAGAGGGCTTCAAGTACTGAGCAAGTTTCCTGCTTTAATCAGGTGCTATGGTTGAAGAGGATATATTTGTAGGCCCAAATATAAAGAATCTCATCAAAGATGAACATTTTGAAAACTCTCTTAGTGATTTAGAAAAAGATGCAAGGATTAGTTTTAAAGATGTAATGAAGAACTTCTTAGGTAATCACAAGGATCCAAACTACAAAGACGTAGTGGTAAGAATGCTGGGAAAAGTTCAAAGCCTTAGGATGTAAAATGAGTATTAACCATTTTGATACCAACCCACCTGAAACAAACTCTAGCTTTATACTACAAATATGTTGTTTTCAAAAGTTCTGAATTAAAATCTTCCCCCAAACCTTAGTCACAATTTATGATCCTAACACTAGCTGAATGATAACTAAGTTATTTTACTAAATTCTTTGTTATATTTAAAATTTATTGAAAGAAACACAGAGCATCTCAACAGAAATATGGTAACAAAAAGGTAAGTTCATTTCCTACATGCTCATTTGGATTTCTTTCTGGAAAATCTTGGAGATGTGAGTAAGGATTTTGAGGTGCTGAATCTAAAAAATGAACACACCATTGCAAAAATTTATTTTCTCATCTTTCAATTGCATTTGTGCCTTTATATTTTGCTAAATAAGGTATCAAATTCATCTTTATTACTTTCATTTTGTCCTATCAATGTGGATTTACCTACAAATTATGATATATTTTATCATTAAATTGATAGAAAACTTTGGGTAAAAGTGAAGAGCATTTTTGATATTTCCAGTCAGCACCACAACAATGTATAAAGTAACATTGAATTATCAAAACAATTTTCAAAATGTCCCATTTTGCAAACCCATGTTATCAAAAGATTTCAGCTAATCCCTTAAAAAATTACTGAATGTCTAACCAAATCTCTCTCTAACTACTAAGCATCTATTTCTTTAAAAACAAAATGTAGATCTACAACTTCCAAAACAAGGTCTCATCCTGATTTACCCCATCAGTTTCCTATTTCACAACTAATTTTCCCATTGCAAGTATTCATCATGTCTTCCTTTTATTTCATTCCTGTTGTCTTTATCCATAAGAATGATTCTGTTGGAAACATGGAATACTCCACTTGCCACTGCAATTTTGCAGTACTTTTTCCGTTGTTTGTTTTCAATAAGTCTCATTGATGCAGACCACCATCAGTTACATGCTGTTCATGTTTAGAAGGGAGGGCCAATATTTTCCTGTTATGTATAGTGATTGTATATTTTTTTGCTGTTGAAGGAGACAGCATTGACTCCATTGGATTCATACCTGTCATTAAAAAGGACGCACTTGATGGCACTACTCCCTCACTATTCAATGGTGCACCCTCAGTTTACAAAAATCTTCCTGCAGTACAAATTAGTGCCCACCCAGAATATTCTGAAGCACCCCCTAACACCAAAGTCTAGTGATGGGCATGATTGGACTGTCATGGTCTTTGTTCATAGGAATGGTAGAGTGAGGTGGAGAAGGTTAGGGAGGTGCCATCTGTATAAAAGTAAGCATTGTTGGAGATGATGGCCAATAAGTTGATTTTGCTTAGAAGAAAAAGTGTTAGGAACAAAACCAAATCTTGTGGTAATCCCCAGTTTCACGTGGATCAGAAAGGGTTCCAATTGCACATCTTGCAAACGTCTGATCTGACAAGAAGTCATCAATTCAAGAAAAAAGAGACAAATGATGGGTGGGCAGTGTTTCCAGATTTATTTGTTAAACATAGCCTTGTTGTTGCTTTTGAAATTAGCAAATCCAACAATCACCAAATTTATTGAGGATGAGACCCATTGATGAGTGACGTAAGTGAATGTATAAGTTGATGGTAGCAGGAAAACATGCAGTGAGAAGAATTTCTGAGCGTCAACGTCAGACGAAAAAGGACATAATATAACAATGATCCGTCGTTAAACTGTACTGATAGGAGGATATTGTGCACGTTTGAACTGATTAATTAACCAATGGTAGGAGTTAATACATATACGCTATTGGATAAGAGTAAGAGAGAGAGAGAGAGAAAGGAAACCGTAAGAAAGAGAAGGAGAAAAGATTTTGACAGTTAGAGTTAGCTCCCTTATAAGAAATTACTAATATGGCGCTTCCTCCCAAACTTGATACTTCGGCTGCTACTAAGGTAAATAGTCCTTATAATATATTATTATAATTTACAAACTATTGCAACTTCACTACGTCGTACAATACCTTCGTTATTTATTTCGGGAAAAAAATCTGAAAATTTACCTTTATTTCAACTCGAAATTGTTCTGTTTTATTTTATACTTAACTTTTCTTGTAGTTAACTCCGAAGTATCTAATGTCAACAAAGTTGTTGCTATCTTCAGAAAATATAGGGCAACATTAAATCTACGCTTATACACACACACACTTATATATATAAGTACATATATACGTAGTATTAATAAAATAAATGGAATAAAAGATTTTATTTAGTACGACACATGTTTCAACTTATACATTTTGTATAATTGGCAAGACTTCCTTTTGTACTCCACCCCCGCAAAAAAAAAAAAAAAACCCTTTCCATATATATGAAAACATTTGTATTGTAACTTTTGTATTATGCGTTACTAATATACACCAGGACAATGCGGCGAGCTGGCAAAATCATTAACACTCCAGACATAATAACTAGCGGCATTTCGTCCATCTTTATGTTCTAAGATGAAATTCCGCAGAGGCCTACTTTGCCTTTCATTCTTTCGGGATCGATAAAACAAGTACCAGTTGATCACTGTTGTCGATGTAATCGACTTACACCCACCCGGAAATTGCTGGCCTTGCACCAAAATTTGAAACCAGTATACACTAAGACATAGTCTGCCTTGACTTTGCTAAGGCTTTCAACTCTGTGCCACACAAAAGGCTTATGGTGAAACTCTCTGCAATGGGTGTGAGGGATGACCTTTTTAACTGATTGAAATCCTTCATTCTCAACCGAAAGGAGGTAGTCACAGTTCTAGGACAGCATTCTACACCATATGAGATGTCATCGGGTGTACCACAGGGATCTGTCCTTGGTCCCCTCTTGTTTGTGGCATACATTAATGACATAGATGCAAATTTAAAGAATGCCTCAGTATTAAAATATGCAGACGACATCAAGCTGTACCTTGAAATCAAGAGGACAGATCCTGTTGTCTACAGCTCTTTCCTGCAATCAGACCTGGACACAATGCAGCAATGGATCACAGACTGGCAACTGAAACTGGCTGTGAACAAGTGTACCACCATGCATTTTGGGAGAAAAAACCCTGCGTCCACATACTCCCTCCACAACACTGATATCAAGAAATCCTTTTGCGAGCGTGACCTAGGCATCACTGTCAGCAGTGATTTGCGTTGGACAAAGCATATCTCTAAATTTGTCAAGAAGACCGAGGGTGTCTTGGCATCACTCAGCAAGACTTTTGTTAACTGCTCTCCAGCCATCTATTTAAAACTGTATACAGCTATGGTACGACCACATTTGGAATTCGCATCATCAGTTTGGAACCCCTATCTTGCTCAGAACATTGACCTCCTGGAATCTGTTCAGAGACGTGCAACCAAACGCATACCCTCCATCAGACACCTACCATATTCTGAGCGCCTTGTTTCCCTGGGCATGGATTCACTGAAGCTCCGGCGTCTGGCGACGGACTTGGTGAACGCCCACAAAGTTGTCAACCACCTCACCAATAACAACACTGAACACCTTTTTGATCTCCATGTGTCTAACACACGTGGACATGCCTACAAAGTCAGAAAACAACACAGTTCCCATGACTTTCGGAAACATTTCTTCACGCTCAGAGTTGCTGAAGCATGGAATAAACTGCCTGCGTCAGTTGTTGACTGCCATGACACTGCATCCTTTAAGGCCCTCATGCTTTCCGAAATCCGTCGAAACTACACCTGATTATATATGCACTTTAGATGAGTTGTAGTGCACCTGAGCACTGTACACAATGTTTATTATTGTTATTATTATACAGGATGGGGAAGCAAAACTTGCAAAATTGCTGTAACATTTGAAACTTTCTCATTGCACGTCAATAGGTTTGGTAATTAAAAAATAGGTTAATAACATTCACGTATAAATACAAAGCGAATAATTTATTCTATGTGGCTTGCAATGATGGCCTCCACACAGTCCTGGAACCCTGGTCAACACACCGAACATCCTCATAGGCATTGCAGCCTTCAGAGAATTGATGTTGGGGTGGGAGGTTTTGTAGACGGCATATCAAAAATGCCCCACATGAAATAGTCCAGAGGATTGAGATCTGGGCTAGATAGAAGTGGGCCAGAAAGTAGCAAAGTTGGATTTGTAGAAATTCTGTACCTTCTTAGTGGTATGGCTGGGAGCACCATTCTGGGTCTACACGTTGTTGCCCTGTTGATAAGAGATTAAAAGTATAGAGGAATAGAGATAGGTGTCTAGCTGTAGAGGAGATACATGGATATACCAGTTGGAAAAGAAAGGAAAGGAGAATGAGTTAGAGAGTAAGACAAAGAGAGTGGGTGAGTCAGAGTAAGATTGAAAGTGCAGAAGAGATGGTGGCAGTGATGTGCTGGGACATGCTGTCAAGGGACAGAGGGGATGATGAGAATAGATGAGGTGATACAGAGGTTTGGACTGGATGAGTAGGCAGGTGGATAGAAATAACAGTAGTAAGTGATGGAGAGATATATAAGAGTGACTTGGGGGCATGGGTTGCAATAGATTGTGAAGTGAAGGCAATTAGTGAGGTGTTGATGATAAAGAAGGCACAGGCAAGTGGTGATTGGTAGAGGCAGCATGCAGGGGAAAATATGTAGTTGGGGTGGGAGAAAGAAATGGAAGTGGTTGGGGTGGGAGAAGGTAACCCACATCTACCAAAATATTGCTGTCAGCAAGAGTAATATCAACTCATAGCTACCAAAATATTGTTGTCAGCTGCAACAATGTAACTGAAAAGGCTAAGTTTATGTTGATGGTAGTGAGGCTTACTGAACCGAGAGAATGGTAGTGAAATCAATAACTTCTGAGAACATTAATGTTAGTAGTGCTGTTGTTGTTTAACCTAAGGCCTGCTCCGATCAAGTAAACATAGGATCAAAGTTGTTCTACCTGTGAAGATCCAACCTCTTTTAAGACATGCTCTATATACTACAGAAACTGAAAGATTCTAGCAAATCACACCAAAATCTGCCAAATAGCGCTTTATTTAGAAACTATATAATAGCTATATCCTTTACAGTTACTATGTATAGGTAGTATAAAAATGAAAAGTGTTTGTGAGTATGTCACTAAAAATTTCCTGGTGCATCCTAGAGAAAAACAGATTTGATTTTCAAAATCCGTATCCTAAGGAGAGAGTTTTTGGTTAATAGTAATCAAAAACTATAATTTGCTATGAGAAATAACTCAACAACCATATCGTCAACATTGAATTTTTTAGAAGCTACCATCTTAAACTCATATTTACCTGGGTATGTGTACATTGGTATATATATATATGTGTGTGCGTGTGTTGCATCCTATAGCTGTCTGTCTATCTACCTCTGTCTATCGGTCTCTCTCTGTCTTTTACATTTTTCCTTTCTTTATATATATTTACCACACTCCCTCTCTGTATATGTATATCTCTCATGCATGATTTCTCACTCTCTCTCTCTTGATATGACATGAAATGCAAATCACTCACAGGAGATGAGTGTCTGTCTATGTACTTCTGTCTATTTCCATACTTGTCTCTCCCTCTGTCTTTTACATTTTTGTCATTGTGAACTTCCACCTCTCTCTATATTTACCACACACTCTCTCTCTCACCCTTTCTCTGTATATGTATATCTCTCACACTGAGTGTGTGTATGTTTGTATATGTATGTATGTCAGTGTGTGTGTATGCATGTGCATATGAATTTCATTAAGGTGACAGAGTTGAAAAACTCTCACAAAGCATCAGCAGTGAGCTTAGGAGACACCTGAATAGAGAAGGAATAAACTTGATAATATGCAAACATAGGCTTCTCATATGGTCTCAGGAGATACCTGAACATAGGATCCATTGATTAGATGATAAACGCACAAGAACCTGCATCGCACAGATTCAGGAAGTGATGGCCCATTTCAATTCAGACAACTTCAATTTCCTGTGAGTCTTAGTTTTGTCTCAGCTGTCAACAAATCGCAAGGGCAAAACATTTTTGGTTGCTGGTTAATACCTTGAAGAGCCCTGCTTCACCCATGCTCAACTTTACATAGTAAGAAGTAAGAAAGATCTTTACATCTATGCACCAAATGGAAAAGTAAAAAACTTTGTTTGTTGCAACCTTATAAATACCAAATAATGCGCAGAAATTTGTCCTGATCAACAGGCTTATCCATTGGAGAAAACATGGTTTGACAAGGAATAGAAATAACTGAAATAAAGGAATTCTATTGTGGAAATTGCTCCGCAATGACACGCTAGTGTGAGTGTGTGTGTGTGTATATATATATATATATATATATATATATATATATATAGTGTGTGTATATATATATATATATATATATATAGTGACGCATATTTGCCATTTGAATATGGCTAACCCCTAAGGGTGGATGCTACTGTAGTTTGTAGCTCCAGGAAGATATCTCCTCCAGCTGGCTATAGACACACTATCTGTACCTTATCAGTATTTGTGAAGGGAAGTCATCCTTCCCGTCTTCAACTTATGATACACACGGACTCGAGTTTCAAGGTGTTTACCTATCATCAGCGTGTGACAATCATAGTTGTCGATGAGAATTCAGTTTCCCTCACAAATACATATACTTTTTCCAGTGTCGATTGACACTGATATTGAAAAAGTGAAATCAAACAATGATAAATCTCAGAGCGAGTTTGTCAATCGACACTGGAAAAAGTATATGCATTTGTGAGGGAAACTGAATTCTCGTTGACAACTATGATTGTCACATAAAGATGAAACAGAGAAACTGCCAGAAAAAATATACTAAATATTACATAAAGAGCACTTTTCTCATGCTTTTCAGGCCCAGCTTCATCAGAACCAGCCGTATGATGAATCTCTGGAGGTTCCTGATGCTGATGATGTTCCTAGTACCTATACTCCAACACCAAGATCACATAATCCTCTTGGTAAGTCAGCTGTTTATGCTTTTTAAAGTCATGTCATACCTGTTACGATGCAATGACACTTTAATTTCACTAGCTTGTTGATTTACGGGTGTGGGTGTGTTTTTGTTTGTGTGAGTGTGTGTCTGATGTATTTTCTATCATTTTCATTTACACTCAAACTGAATATATGTAAATGATAATGATGGGCCATACACCACATACACACACACACACACAGTACATGGGTGACTGCATAAAGTATTGGACCACTATCTCACAGGTCTTGGATTCGACTCCATACAGGTATTGCCTTGTTCAATATTTGGGGGATGGTGAGGCAGGAGCCCTAATTTACCATATTTCAGTTACTGTAAATTGGCAGAGACAAAAATCTTCCAGTATTTATTTACATCTCTTTAGGTCAGTCATGGACAACCTGTGGCCTGTAGGACTTTCTGAATAGCATCTTCACTGAAAAATGACCTTAAATTTTTTTTGTAGTAGTGTGGCCCACCTGATGATGAGTCGTGTCTCATGTGGTCCACTTTTCGAAAAAGGTTGCCTATACCTGGTTTAGGTTCTGAGTTCAAATCACATTGAGGTTCACTTAACTTTCACCTTGTCGAGTTTGATAAAATAAGTAACCATGTTGTACTAGGGTCAAAGTTATAAACCAGTTTTCCTATTCCCTATCTTTCAGGTCGGATATCAAACCCTGGCATTGACCAGTCTGGGAGTCCCCACTTACTGGCCACCTCGACTGAAGATGCCAAGGTCAGTGGAGTTTTTTTTTTGTTATTACTTCCATTTAAAACTTGCTGATGTTTTCAGTGGAGAAACAATTGATATTGAGTGTTATTTATTCAATTCATTAATCAATTATCTATTTAATTATTCATTCATTTATTTATCTCTGATTTGTTGAACAGAAGCTTCTTGGTAAATCTTTAGGCAGAAGCAGTAATTTATCTGATGATGATGATGATGGTTCTGATCTGAGTGATGATGATGATGACGATGAAGAAGTACATATTGAAGGGTAAGTCTTTCTTAGTATTTGATGTCACTTAGTTTCCTCAAGACATAACAATTCAATCAGATGAATTCTGAGCAATAGGACGCAAAATTTGTGCCAGGACTAAGTATTTCTTGCTTCTTGCCATTTAACAGCAGCATACTTGAAGAGTTTAAAGCAAAATTATATAAATTTATCGATAATCTAAAAGCAGAACCCCTGTAAAATATACAAGCAACATTGTAAAAAAGTCCCCCTCTGACAGGAGTTAGTGTCATTTGGTCTGTACAGCATTATCATCTATTATATCAAAAGGGTAAGTAGATTCATGTATTTTGAGGCTGTTAGATTATCAACAGAAATTCTTTGGCTGTTGGCTGGATCCTATACTTTTAAGTAGATTTAGCTATCAGGTAATTGACTGAAAAAGAACCACCATTGGCCAATCATCTGAAGGTTTGTGTGTTAAAATTCTGTCACATGCTTAGTACTGTGGTCTCAAAATATTTTAAGTTTATGTTGCTTTAATATCAATCAAAGACTGAAGAAAGAATTTATTCAATGACCAATAATTGCATTGTTCAATACTTCAAATAATAGTGATCTGTTTTTAGGTGAGTCTTCAGTTATGTTACACTTGATTCACCACTACCCCACCCACCCCACCTTCCTCCTGACTCACTCCAATATTTTACAATCCTTTCTCCATGACTTCTTCATAACAAAATAGTCAACACTCATATTGGTTATGTTACATAGGGATCAGCCATCAGCAAAGACTTCTAAAAAATAGCAGAAAAATCTCCTTAAATCACACCCTATGTTATTAACAAACAACACATTGAACAATATGGTCCTGTGGTAAATAGAATATGTCTTAAAAATTGTCTGCATGGTCAAAGATGGAATGTCTTTAATCATAGGCCTGCTTGAATAGGGCAGGTCTTATGCTAAAAGAGAATAACGATTACAACAACAACATTCATGCTATCAGTGGTTATTGATTTCACCTTCATTCTCTCAGTTCAGTTAGTTTCAATACCAACAACAGAAACTTGGCCATATTAGTTTCATTGCTGTAACTTATAACAATATTTTGGTAGCTGTTAACCAACTTTACCCAAACCATCTCTCATATTTTATTAAGGACTGGTTGTTGACTTCCTTTTATAAAATCCAATGCATTGTTTCTTCAACAGAGCATATGATCCAGCTGATTATGATAATCTCCAGGTGAGCTCGGATATTAAAGATTTATTTGAATATATCTCAAGGTAAGAATCAAGAATTATACATTATTTTTGCCATGTTTTTATTTCTTTTCTAAAGAATGCAGAAAGGAATCTTGTTAATATAGAAGTGGGGTTGGATTTTGCTACCTTGTGGTCTTTTTGTTGTGGTCTTTTATGTTCTGAGTTCCAGTGGGCTGACATTGACTTTGACTTTCATCATTCTGGGGTTGATAAAAGAAACCACCAGTCCTATTAGTTGGCGTAATCTACTGTACACTTCACCGAAATGTCTGGCTATATGTACTAAAGAAAGTTCTACTGATCAATAATCATATTAGCCAATTGATAGCAATTTGTTTTAGGTATAGTTGTGTGGTTAAGAAGTTTGTTTCTTGACCATGTGGTTTTGGGTTTCGGTCCCATTGCACAGCACCTTGGATAAATGTCTTCTTCAATAGCCTGACTATGCTAACCAATGCTTTGTTAGAGGATTTAGTTGATGGAAACAGAAAGAAGCCTGTATATATTTATATATATATATATATATGTGTGCGTGTGTGTTTCCTTGTCTTAACATCACAGGATAGTTGTAAAATGAGTGACATTGTTATGCAAATGGGATTCTTCATGTCTAATTTTTGTGGAAACACATTTGGCCATGGATAAATATTATCTTTGCAACATGAAGGATTTCAGGTCAGAGAAAAATCTGCCTCAAGAATTTTGTCTGACCCATGTCTGCATGGGTCAGACAAAAGTGTGGATATTAAAACAACAATGATGATGTGACTGTGTGCGAATCCTGCCTAGAATGACTTTGGTGGACATGTGCTGCTACATCAAAAACTGTCTGGTCAATATAGAATAAGTCTTCTTTTGAGAGAAGTTTTATCTTACTGATAAATTATAGGATTAGTCTTTTGTACACCTGTCTCTCATGTAAGAATATAACAAGATACAGGCATTCACTTTGGGGAACTGTTTTCTATAATTAGTTAATCAATCATTTGATTACTTTCATTTAATTAATGATCTTTTTGTGAGTCTGTGGTGATCAAGGATGAACAAATATAATTTTTCTTGTCGTAGATATTCTTATCAAGTGATTGAATTGGAACACAAACTGAAACCTTTTATTCCTGACTTCATTCCATCAGTAGGGGACACTGATGCATTCATTAAGGTGAGTGAAATTGCTGAGAGAGGAGCTACCTGAGTGATTAGGTAATAAATGTATTTTTAATGTTGAACTAATTTCTGAGACTATCAATCTTGTTACTGTCATCATTTAACATCCATTTTCCATGCTGGCATGGGTTAGATGGTTTGACAGAAGCAGGTAAGCCAGAGGACTGCACTAAGCATTACTGTCAACTTTGGCATGGTTTCTATGGCTAGTTGTCCTTCCTAACACCAACCACTTTACAGATTGGACTGGGTGCTTTTAATGTGGCACCAACTCCAGTGAGGCCACAAAGTAATTTGCAAGACAAAACCCTTCAACTGAGGGGACGTAGTATTGAGGGAGGTGGCTTTATGCCTGGTGATGAGAGCTTGAACTATGATAGAGGGACAAAAACAGGTGCCTTGCTGTAGAAGAGTTATGTGGATACTCCAGTCAGAGGAAAAGAAAAAGAGAGGATTGGACAGGGTGAGTTCATGAGAGTGCAAAAGGAAAGAGGGGAGGAGAAGGGGGATACAGTGAGTGGTGAATATGGGTTTATAAGGGAGTGACAGGATAGCAGTGATACAATTAACAGGGGGATGATCAGGAGTAAGAGATGACACAGTGGCATTGGGCTGCGGCTGGAGGTGAGGAAGAGATTAGCATAATGCATGAAGAGATGTAGTTTGGTTCACTGGGGAAGAGTGAATTAATGTAACACGTGAGTAGAGAACACATAATACACAGCACTTACAGAACTCAGTTTTCTTGAGGTGGGCAGGTCTTCTCAAGAACCTCATATCACCATCTCAGTTCATCGTTACCTTTGGCCTGGCCAGGACTGTGTACCAGCTGCAGATTTGTTCTGTAGCCCTCTGTAGGTTGTCTCATGGGAACTTCCAGTTGTCCTCTAAGCTATATGCCTCCTCCCCTTCTTCCTTATCAGAAACTGTGTTTGGTCTCTGCGAACATCACTTGACAACCGATGCTGGTGTGTTTACATCCCTGTAACATATTGATTCAGCAAAAGAGACTGATAGAATAAGTACTAGGCTTATAAAGAATAAGTCCTGGGGTCAATTTGCTCGACTAAAGTTGGTGCTCCAGCATGGCTGCAGTCAAATGACTGAAACAAGTAAAAGAATAACCACACACATGTGCGCACACGCATGAATACATACATACATAAACATACACACATATATATATACATATGCATAGATGTATACAGCTTCTCTACCCTTGTATGTATACATGTGGTGCCAGGAGGGAATTACACCCAAATATCATATTTATACATACAAGTGGGGGTGCATAATGAGTTGCCAAGGGAGAAAATTCATGTTTTAATTGTAAAAAGTGGTGGTGTTAGGGAGGTGGGTTACAAAGAAGCTGGCTACCTTTAAACTCTATGAGAATCAGTGTACTCATCATTTTGTAATGTTTAATTATTATTAATACTATTAGAAGTATATATTAACTCATTTAGTGATTGTATATTTATATATTTAACTAGTAGTATCGCCCGGCGTTGCTCGGATTTGTAAGGGAAATAACTATATAAGCATTTTTAGAGATGTAATGTATAATAGCCATCTCAATATGGCTAACCACAAAGTAGGGGGTGTTACTGTAGCTTTTTACGTTCTGAGATTTAATAATAAGTTTTTAGAGAGTTACTTCCCTTATATATGCCAAAAATGCATTAAAAATGGAAAAAATTGATGGTAAAATTTTTTTTAAATCGTAGACCCAGAAGGGCTCGATATGAATCACAACTATAAGATACCCGGTTTTGGTTAAACTGCACCACAAAATGTGGGAGTAGTTAGGAATCTAAATCGTAGGAGACAGACAGCACACAACCTCACTTTTATATATAAATATATATATATTTCTATATACATACATATATATATATATTGCTGAATGTGGAGAATAAATGGGGGGAGGAGAGTCTGCCAAAAGTTGACCCAATTGAGGGACCAGCTATCCGAATCAACAGTACCCAGGTAGATAAAACAATTAAAGATATGAGGACAGGGAAAGCGCCTGGCCCATCAGGAATCACCGCTGGGATGCTTAAAATATCGGGCAGTGTGGGTTATGGTCATGTTGCCTGCATTGTAAATCAAGTAGTTCATGAAGGAGTCATACCCAAAGACTGGTCTAGCAGCACCATAGTCAACTGCTACAAGGGAAAAGGTGATGCTTTAGGTAGAAATAACTACAAGGGTATCAAATTATTGGATCAGGTGATGAGAGTTACTGAGAGGGTCATAGCCCAACTAATTAGGGAGAGAGTTAGCCTAGATGAGATGCAGTTTGGTTTTGTGCCAGGCAGAAGCACCACTGATGCTATATTTCTGGTAAGGCAACTGCAGGAGAAATACCTAGCCAAGATAAACCTCTGTACTTGGCTTTTGTTGATTTGGAGAAAGCCTTTGACAGGGTTCCCAGATCCTGTATTGGGTGGTCAATGTGGAAACTGGGGATAGATGAGTGCTTGGTAAGAGCTTACAGCAAAATATACAATATCAAGAAAGTTTCCACCTTATGTATAAATGCAGGCTGCCTTAATTTATATTCTCTCTCACCTTAACTTATATTGCTTCTATAAACCTCATTTATAATGTTTTTTTAATTCAACTTGGAAGTTATCTCAATTCACTGTTTATTTCTAGATACCAAGACCCGATATGAAACCTGACATGGTTGGTCTGACTGTTTTAGATGAGCCATGTGCTGCACAGTCTGACCCAACAGTGCTTGATCTACAACTGAGAACCATTTCGAAACAGACTACTGCTAAACAAATGGTACGTATTCTTAGACTTTGATACTTTGATAGAGTTGTCTTGGAATTGTTACTACCTCTGTTGTTGCTGCTTAAACTCTACTTTGGTTATTGGTATAATGAATGTTTGACTTTGCAGCATTTACAAATTAATCTGTATGATTAACATATAAGTTTTAATGGAAATCCTTTAGTGATTGTTTATTAAAACATTGATTAATAAATTTTAGAAACTTTAACCTTGCAGTAACCTTATATTAGTTCCTTGTCATCTGACAAGGACCAAGACTTTTGTAATTTTCTGTGCTTGAGAAGACACATTAAGCTTAGTAAAATCATGGCCATCCATATATATGGAAGGTGAACATTAAAATGATGATGATGATGATGAGCATTACAACCTCTTATTCTTCTGACCTGTGAAAGTAAATGATTAGCTAGCTGGCTTAAAACCTAAAATAGCTTGCTAATCAAGTGGCTACTTGTGTAAATATTAGACTTAGTAGCATGGTTCACTGGTCCCATGAATTCACTCATTGTTCCAGCTAGATTTCATATTAATCTACTTTAAATGTGCATCAAAACCCAATATTGAACACATCAACCCTCTGTACCTATTCCGTTCTTGTTATAATGTCTTACTTAGTGTCTCTAACCTTGTTAAAACATGGGGTACCTAACAACCTGTCATTACACTTTTTCTGTTAACTTGCATCAGGCTCAGAGATGGACATATTTCATGTTGATTTAATTCTAGGTTTATTTGGCATTGTTCCATCATTATTTCTTTCAAAACAGGGATGGGGAAGGGCACAGCCATTCACAGAAGTATTGTGGCTGTTGAGAGTTTACACTAGAACTCAAGTCGTAATTAGAAAGTTAGTTGCAGATTTATATTGCTTCATTATTTAAAGAATTCTTTGAGACACCTCATCAGCTCATTAAATCACTCATCATCTCTACCATATTTGGTTAGTACTTTATTTCCAACTTCAGAATGTTGAAAAGGAAGTTGACCTTTGGTGAGATTTGAAATGAGAATAGTAAGGTTTGGAACTAAATGCTAGAAGACATCTTGTCTGATAATTCTTCCGATTTGCTATTTGCTTCCTTTGTGGCTGTGACAAACAATAATCATGAAAAGATTGGAGATACCTTTTCTTCAATTTTTGTTATTCATTCCCAAAATTTCTCTAACATAGAAATATTTTACAATATGTGTTTGCTTGACCTGAACCATGCTAACCTTGACATGCTATCTACAATATGCTGGATTAGATTTTGTTTGTGTCTGATTTCTCTATTGATTCTTGTCAAACCTGATTAGCTCTGCCAGAGTTAGTGATCCTGGATATATGGAAGATTATGAGAACACCATATTTCTTGTCAGCCTTTAATCATTGCATCTGTGTTCATGCTAGCATTGGTTAAACAGCCTAACACCACTTCTGTTACTCTTTTGTTTGCTAATCTTTGAGAATTAACTTTCTGAGATCTAATCTTACCATTACTTCCCTTGTTTTCCTTGGCCTTCCATTGTCAGCACATCCTGCCAATACGGTAGTTGATATAAGTATTTGGTAAATGTCCACAAAATACCCTGAGACTTTTTACCACTTAATTCAAAAATGTTGTTTGCAGAATTGTATGTTTTCTTTGTTACAGGTTGTGAAAAGTCTAGAACAAGCTGAAAAAGACCCGAAGCAGATTGATAACTGGATCCAGAATATTGATAAATTACATCGATCAAAGCCCCCACCCAATGTACACTACACCAAGTAAGTTGTTGATTCATTTTAGAATCTACTGGAATTAACTCTCAGTATCAGTTCCTCCTGTATTCTCGAGCACATTAGGTGACAAGTTGACACCACTGATTTCTGTTGGTGGGCAATTTTCTCTACATCTAGCCATGTGATATTAGCCTATCTTATGTTGATTATCAATGTACTTTTTGGTCTTCCTCTCTTTCTTTTTCTTTCTGGTGGTGTTCATTTGAAAGCTGTTTTACAATAATGTTGTTCTGGTAGCTGGACTTGTTAGTTTTTATCTTCATTCTGTGAATTTTCTGCTAAGTGGCCTTGTGTTGACTCTCTAGAATGAATTCATTGATTTTGTTGTCTTGTCAGTACATTGCTGGGGTGGAGGAAAAGATGAAGACTGAAGACCACAAACTACTACTGTGCATGTGCGTGCACACACACACACACACAAACACACACCTATATAAATGATAAATTTCTCTGCAAAGCCAGTATTCAGCAGTACTTGTATCAAATATGAGAAATAAATCTCTCTAATGATGGAATGCTAGTTTTTCTCTTCTAACTCATCCTCAAAATTTGATCACTATTTTCCAACAACTTGCTCAACTGAGGCATATTACAATGGTAATAATAATAATAATAATAATAATAATATCATGACAATAATAATTACACAATAAGAAGTGCAATCTTTTTATTGTGTATTTACCTTCATGAAGAGTTATATCAATTTAATTAATTAATTAATAATAATAATAATAATAATAATAAGAGCACAAATCTCTGCCAAGGCAAACAAATAATCCAGAATCCTTGTCTGGTTCTGGATTGATCCCAAATTCTAATCAGATCGTGCCAGTCACAAGGCCAAACATCTCTGAAAGTTTCATCTGAATCCATCTAGCGGTTCTTGAGATATCTTGTCCATGGACAAACAAACAAACAAACATGACTACAAACAATACCCCTACCTTCGCTAAGGCAGAGGTAATAATAATAATTATAATAACTATTGTTGTTGTTGTTATCATTATTATTATTTCACAAGGTTACATATTTAATTTGCAGTTAATTAAACCAACCCTAGAATGTATTGTACCCTGAAAAATAAAAGGCTATGGACAAATTCAACAGAACCTCCTTAAATTATTTGTTAATTTGTAGTGTTTTCTTTTATATATTCCAGGAATATGCCTCAAATAGACAGCCTGATGCAAGAATGGCCATCCGA
This sequence comes from Octopus sinensis, assembly GCF_006345805.1. NCBI lineage: Eukaryota > Metazoa > Mollusca > Cephalopoda > Octopoda > Octopodidae > Octopus > Octopus sinensis. The sequence goes on from NC_043005.1 coordinate 34,551,330, forward strand.
GTTGGAAGAATTACTTAAAGAAGTAGGTTATCTTTTGGTCATCCTTACCATTTATATTCTAAGACATGTCAAACTGCAGACACACTTGCAGTTATTTCTGTCATATATTTTACTTTAACCCTTTTTATACCAATCCCTGGTTATATGATTCAAACTTCCTGTTTTAAAGTGATTTGAATTAAAATCTTCCATGAAAAATTTCACTTGCCAAATGATGACAAAATTATTTTACTAAATTCTTCATTATTTTCGAAATTGATTGACTGTATTTTAACAGAAATATTATAATAAACTGGTTAAATTTTTGAACTCTTAGAATTTTGTTTTGAGAAATGAAACCATATTTAAATTCAATGTTGTCTGTGTAGGCAGTGTTTTCATTGTGTAAGCTCCATCATCTGGTGCTATGTTTTTGTAAATATAAAACTGTATGTTTAAAACTTAAGGATATAAGGACAATGGAAGATTATTTTAGTTAAACAATGAAGTAGAAAAACAAAAAAATTTACCACTTTACACTGATACTTTCTGCAGCTAACTTGTGAGATTATCTTGAACCTTAGATGGCTTATAAACATCTTCCATGCTGCAATTGTTAAAATAATCTGAATATTAAATAACCTCATAGGTGTGGCTGAATGGTTAAGCAGTTTGTTTTACAACCAAGTGGTTTCAGGTTCTATCTTACTGTACAGTTTCTGGGGCAAATGTCTTCTACCATATTGTTGGTTTACCGATCCTTTGTGAGCGGAATTTGGTGGATGGATAATGTGTGAAGCCTGCAACATGTATGTGCACATGGATATCTTGCCAATGCAATGTACAGATGTAAACATCAGTATGAAAACTAACAAAAATGGTACTGGTCAAAAGAAGTCCTTTATATTTGTAGTGCACTAAGTAACAGATACTCCCTTATCACTCAGGAACATTCAAGGTATCTATATGACTAAGAAATGGTTAAAATACATGTTGTAAATGGCAATATTAATGTTGTAATGTTATGTGTTTCTTGTGTCAAGGCCTTAGTCTTCCTGAACGGTGCATGGATCCTGGATTTTTCCTAAAACTATGTGATGTTTTGGTGCAGCCATTTTGTCATCACTGATTCAACTCTAACTTATTTGACATCAGACATTGCATTTCCAGTGGAGCACACTGGCTTCATTTCATTTCTTTCAAACCTTCACATATCTTCTGCATTTTCAGAACTAGGTTTCACTACCATGTAGCATAGCTGTTTCTATGCAGGCATCATATAGTCTGTCTTTCACTCTGAGGGATAAGCCATTTGTTACAACAAAGGTAATAGCTCTCTGAACTTTGTCTAGACAGTACTTATTCTAATAACAATGCCTTCAGAGCATCCTCCTCCACTTCTAATTTGGTCTCCTAAGTAGCAAAAACTCTAAGGATCCTTCTGGGTATCTATTTCCTCTGCACCTCTGCCACATGCAAGGGCTACTTTCTCTTCTTAACCTTCTCGCAATTCCACTACATCTCTTATGTGTCCATACTTTGCACTGGCTACACTGAAGGGATTAGTAATTTGTCTGCTTCCCTGCTTACTAGCCTATTTTTCTAAAATGGTAATTAGATTCTAATGAACCTGATGATATTACTGTCCAAAGATAGTAGTGATATTACCTCAAAGAACCAGTTGTTTTGTTCATTCATAAATTCTACAATAATATGATTAATGTTCAAAATGTAAAGATATTTACTACATTTTCTTTCATAAAGATTTAAATTTAAGACTAAATCTGGGAAAGTAATTAATGTGAACAGAAAGTTTTATTTATTTTCTTTTACATCTAAAACAATTCCTGTTTCCATTGTATTGTAGGTGTCATTACCAAGTGCCAGCATGGATACCAGCTTGGCCGACTATATTCGAGCTATTTGTTGTATATTAGACATACCAGTGTATCAGACCAGCCACAACAATGATATGATCCAAGCCCTCCATGTTCTCTTTACTTTGTACAATGAATTCCAGAATTCTCAAGTGAGTTATTGTTTCTATCAATCTTTAGTCTTTGATGATCCTTGTTTGTTTAGTTCCAGGACATCCCTGATAAAAGGGACTTTTGAATAGTCATTCCAATCATCATTTTAGGAGTGTCCTTTACTTTTCCAGCATTGTGATTTGAGGGAAATTAGGCTGCTATTTTTAGCAAGTTAATAAAGCCTCTGGTGACTCCATCATTATCTTTATATTTTGGCATGGCCGTTGCCAGCGCCGCCACGACAGGCCTCCGTGCTGATGGCACGTAAAAAGCACCATCCAATCGTGGCCATTGCCAGCCTCGCCTGGACCCCGTGCCAGTGGCACGTAAAAAGCACCATCCAACCGTGGTCGTTTGCCAGCCCCGTCTGGCACCTGTGCCGGTGACACGTAAAAAGCACCCACTACACTCATGGAGTGGTTGGTGTTAGGAAGGGCATCCAGCCGTAGAAACATTGCCAGATCAGACTGGGCCTGGTGCAGCCTTCTGGCTTCCCAGACCCCAGTTGAACCGTCCAACCCATGCTAGCATGGAAAGCGGACGCTAAATGATGATGATGATGATGTTATGGTACTGTGTGGTTGTTTTATATTAGTGATTAAATCTAACAGTGTACAAGATATTTTTTTTCTACATTGCAGTAAGCTGTCATTGGCAATGATAAATAATACACTAGAGATGTCTGTCAGTCACTACTGACCAAATTCTCTGCATCTGTATGTACATGCTTGGGTAAGGTGTTTTTGTGGAGGACTGACAATGGCTCAGGAATGCATTTTGGTACCTGTTTCACTGCAGGCATTGTTATCAGAAAGTAAAGGGTTAAAGCAGACATAACAGTGTACCATATTCAACAGTCTATCAATTACACCCCTTGGATTGGTTGCCTTATATTTTGTTGTTTGACCTCAAGTACAGAGTCAGAACATCATGAAGCATTCTATCCAACATTTTAACAGCTTCTATTTGATGCTTTGTAATGCTGTAACCTTTGTAACACACCTAAACAATAAGTAAAGTTAAGAGTTTGAGACACACTATTAAAAATAAATCTAATTTATATTGCCATGATGCTTTAAATAGTTGACATCATTAATAACAACTCAAGAGCTAAAGCCTTTAAACTCTGTCAAATATAGCACTGTGTGGTTGTTTTTATTTTCTAAGTCATCAGTCATTCAAATATCCTTACATAGGTTCATTAATTTTAATTATCAATTAGTTTTGTCATCTTTTGCATAGGAAATCTGAAAAAATATCTTTTCTTTTATTCTGACAGCATTTTCAGACATTGGCCCAGGAATACAAAATGAAGAAAGAAGCCAATCCCAATGAACAGTTAGTCTTGGATGGAGATAATGAAGCTCCAAATGGCAATTAATCACCAAAGAAAGACATGTAATAGATTTATTATTTTGCAATATTCAAGGATGTTAAATAGTAAACCAGATTTTTATCAACATTACAGGGGCCCTACTACTAAAGATAAGAAACCGGAGGAGAGTTTGATAAAGTTTAATGATGACTGGCTACTGAAGTTGACCACAAACTGCTACAAATTTATTGATGTAGATTATCACTAGTTTCTTTACATGGTATCCTTATAAGCAACAGTTTACTCGCATCAACAACAATTTCACTTAATCACCTTAAGTTTTCTCACAAGTTAAGAAGCCCCCAACTACCTTCCTGCCATTTACATAAAACTGTTTTGTTTTTACTTCCTTCCATTTCTCTCTCAATAATTTAGATCAGTTCTGCAAGCAAGAATGAAACACTTTGCTTTCCTCTCAACTTATTTTCTAATTAGAAGCCTTTCTAAGCCACACTTTCATCTCAACCCTACATAAGTTCTCATTTCACTACATTTATAGAAATGAATCCATCCATTTGTATTTTTTTAACATTATTATTTCAGTTGACTTTCCATCTGATCCAACCTCACTGATATTTATGAAATAAATTATTCTAGAACTTTCTGGAACCCAAGTATATTTCTTTTTCTCTGTCAGATAATAATTTTAAACAATGGGTTAACAACTATAGTAAAACAGATAAATACTAATTCAGTTACAACTGATGAGTTCTTATTTTAATAACATTTCTTAAGATTTGTCATTTGTTTAAGTGAAACATCACTTTTATTGGGGTTTCTTTGTTGATGGAAAATAACTCACAAAAGATTCACATAACACACCAGCTTTGATTCAGTATTTATTCGACGTCTACAGAATTTGCCAACAATTATAACTTTGAAATCTTTAAAATTTAGATTAATTATCATAATCCAAAGTAGTAGCGTAGAGGTGGTCCAGGAATGTCTTCATCTTCCTCTGATTCCAGAGACACAATTAGGTCGACATACGTTTGCTGTGCTAATGGTTTGATTAGTTTTATCATGCTGAAATTAAAGAGATGAGAAAACCTTTAGTTAAACTTGGTATTAAAAATAGTTTTGATAAAAGCACAGCTCTCCCTTTTCAAGTACAAGTTAAAATAATCTGAAAGCAAATTAAAATAGAAGTAAATTAAGTAATGCTGTCCAAAGTATTTCTGATGTCTTTATCTAATGAGTAATAAATTTGTTTCATTTTGACTAACAAACATTTGTTGAAAAAGGATCAAAACATCTTTGAGTTAATGGGAATCATTTGAAGTCAGGACTGTGACAATCAGCTGGATCCCATCTTTAGAAAAAAAATCCCAACCCACTTTAATTTTGAAAGAACCACTTCTTACTGGGTCCGTAAATAGTCTATTCCAGCCATCCAAATTTGCCTTGTAGTTTTTGGTACAGAACCCTCACTTAATTCCTTGGTTAAAACTTCATGATTGTGACCTGGTATCACTACTCCAAGAATGACTAAATAAACACAATGATGAAGTAAATTCACATTTAACACCAATCAATGTAAGTTCAGACAATTCAAAACAAAGAGTCTACTATAGTGTTATCAAAATATATTTAATTTAATTTGATCTGAGATTATTTTAATTTGCTTTCATTTCACTTATACTTGAAAAAATGTTTAACACAAAACCATTGGAAATAGGGGACACACAGAGACACATATGAATAAGAGAGTGAATGATGGAAAGTGTATGGAAGAAAAGGGGAGAGTGACTGAGAGGGATAAAGAATGTGTGTGTGTGTGTGTGCATAAAAGTTGATGGAAACAGTTTGACATTACCTTTGGTTTAATCTTTTCTTATGGCCAGGCAGGATAGGAACATAAATCATTTTAGCCCCATGTACAACCATGGAGGCATTGTAGCCTGTCTTTTCCTGGAAAAAGAGGTAAAGTCATGATTCCAAACAAAGATCATGGTTTCAAACAAAGAATCATGGGTTTCAATTGCCAGACCAGATAGTGCATTGTGTTTTTGAGGAAAACACTTAATTTCACATTGCCCCAGTCCACTCAGCTGTAAATGGGTTACTCTGCACAGACTGGTATTCCATTTAGAGGGAATGTGACCTGCTCACCAAGCTAGTTGGTGATATCATTAAAATGCTACAACATGAGGAAGTGCATTGTGACCGGTGGTATATAACATCTGATAGTCTGGTTTATGTTTAACCCTTTAGTGTTCGCATTATTCTACCAAAATTAATCCTTTTTTATCCACATTGTCTTGAACTAATCATGCATTATCTTGTAGCTATGAGATTCTAATGAGGTGGCTGTTAATTTTTTAAATGATATTGTAGGGTTGGTGTGAGAGACCAGATCTGGCCAGTTTGAACATAAAACAGGCAGAATACTTTTGGCCGGATATGGCCAGTTTAAATGCTAAAGGGTTAAAATTGATTAAGTAAAGATAGATCAATATTGATCATAATAAGGTTTCATTGATACTGCCTTTACAAAGATAGACTGTCACAATAAAGCTGCAACTTAAATGAATCAGTTTCCTCTGGATTGGCTACTAGTCTATCAACAATTTATTACCCATGATGACTTTCAGCCATGAGCTGAGTAACCCTTCTCATTTTTCAAATAACCTCTCACTTTTACATTGCTTGCCTTATATTTACTCAGCCTTGTAGTGTTTATCAGTTCTAAAAGAACAGAGGACCAAGGTGTATTAGATTTGAACCACAGAACTTTGAAATTTGTTAACTGCCCTTGCTAAATGTTGATAGAATATCATAACCGCTGCTATCATGGAATAACTCATTCAGATGTTTCTGATTTTGGATCAACAAAGCTGGTTTTATTATTTCATCTACTTCTGGAAGAATGAAAGGCAGCATTAACTTTGACAAGGATTTCAACCCTTAAAATAAAAAACTGGAACCAATACTGTTGTGGATTTTGTGCAACACTACCAATTCTGCCAACCCAACATCCTGCTGACAATCAAATAATATTTCGATAATGGTAAAAAATCTTACTTTAAAATGATTTAGAAACATTTCCAAGGTGAAATCTTTGGTGCCTTCAATTTCCCATCGATCCCAAACAGTCAGTGATAATTCATCGCTGAAAAAGATTTTAACAACTTTAAAAGGTGCTTAATTACATTTTTAATTAATAAATTTGTCATATCTAATTTTGAAACTGAGAAGACTTATCAGCCAAAAAGGAACTTCAAGTTCCTTTGAATACAGAATTTGGTGTCTGAGATATTAGACCTGTTTTTTCTCCAACAGATCTGCTTATCAAGATATGTTATACTCCTAATTGTCATGCATACAACCAATTGTGTACAAGGACTGATGGCCACAAACCATCATTGTTACCTCTTAGATTAAAAAAAATAGTTTCATATAAGAAGAATAAGCTTCTTAAGATTAAATTACATCTGTAGAATCAGATAATAGTGAAATAAGTGTAAAAAGCTATCAGTGATACAATGCTCATTTACTTGGATATCTCACAAAAGTGGCATTTCAGAGACCTCCTGTGTGAGCTACTCTAAGATAATCACATTGAATGGTCCAGCATTAATCCACTGTCATATGGGTATCCCAATGTTCTTGGTATTTTTCTTTCATATTTCTTCAATTTGGATGAAATTGTTCACCCTGTTCATCATTTATGTCACCAAAGTTGTCTGGGAAATAATTCAAGTGGCTGTGAAGGTAATGCACTTTGATGCTCACATTATAGACAAATTGGCAGAAAGAAGAGAGCATCTTCTCCATTAGTTCAGAGTAGTTATCTGCTTTATGGCTCTCAGGGAAATTTCTTACATTAAGAGTAAATGAAGACCATGCATCTGCCTAAGAATTGTTAACTGAATTTTGGAAATGTGGGGCTTTCAGAAGTTCCTTGATTTGTACCTTTGCTTGGTTATCTTTTTTATCTTTTACTTGTTTGAGCTATTTGATTGCAACCAGCTGGGGCACCATCTTGAATGGTTTTTAGCCAAACAAATCGACCCCAGGATGTTTTTTCCACTTACAAGGTTTTGGTTGGCCTGAGGCTATAGCAGAAGACACTTGCCTAAGGTTCCACACAGTCGGATTGAACCCAAAACCATGTGGTTGAGAAACAAGCTTCTTACCACACATCCATACCAGCACCTAAATTATTTCCATGTTACCAAAACTCTCCTCCTTTGTCCGAATTGTTTCATTAAACCTAGTTTGATGTGCAGAGGTGGTAAAATAACTGTATCTCTGTTAACAAGTGTTCTGTGATTACATTCTTTTCTTCATCAGCCATGTTTCCTCTCAGAGACCATTGTTTTTCACTCAGTGCTCATCTATTATCCAAAAGATAAAGCAGGGATAAATTCACCATCTTAAGATCCACACAGATTAGCCATTGGTAATCATGGTATGGTACTTTCTGTAAAACCAGTATGATTTCTTTTTACCTTGCCATTCAATTATCTTAGTTGAGTGACCAACTGGGATTGATCCATAGTTATTGCATTTATTGGTAAGTACAATATCTCAAAAACTAGAGCTGCTAGAAACAAACGAAGGTCACATTTTTATTCAGTGGCATGAATAATACCCAGAATCAAGTCTAAAAATTTGAGGTGCCAAAAAAATTTTTTTAATTTATTCCCCAGTGTAACCAGTGATGGTGTTCTTACAGTGAAAGGTTGTGGGCAAGGCTTAGTTTAAAAAAGATAAACAGAAAAAGGTGGAGAGAGAGACAGAAAGGGTGTGTGTGTATGTGTCTGCAGCTGGTATGTTCTGAACCTTTGAAGTAATTTATAAAAAACAACAGAGTAAAACCTAAAATAACTGTAGACGAACCTGATTTTAGTGTTGCTGTGGATTGAGATAGGAGTATTGATTAAAATTGAAAATATTAATGGCAGTAGGTAAATGGTTGAGACAACAGGCTACACCATAGTTAGGAAAGTACTGTTATTTTCATTTAAAGATTTTCATGCAACAATTTGGGTGATATTTAGTAACCTTGCTTGTATATAAGACTGAAAATGAGGATAAAGAGTGAGTGTATATGTGATAATGAAAGAGTGTGAATGATGATATGTATGTGCAAATGTGGTTGTATGATGATTTGTATAAGTGAGAGGAAGTAAAGTAAGGTTATCTAAAAAATGAGTTAAAAGTCATCAATTAGAATGTGACAAAATATGGATCTGAGGAAAGGAGATATATATTTTGAAAATGGTATTGAACCGGAGATGACATGGTTAAGAAATTTGAATCCCAACCATGTGATCTTGGGTTCAAAGCTGGTGTTTCCATTATTTTGTCCAATTCCTGTATGTGTGTATGCATATACATGTGTATAGATATGTCTATATATATATATATATATATATATATATATATATCTGTGTATATATGTGTGACTATATCAGTATGTGGACACAATGGTAGGTGTGCTTGTATTCAATAGAAATTTGTGGCAGCATTTTGACCCAAAACTGATCAACATAACATTTAATTTTTTTTTTCTTGATCTATTTAATTCTCCTTTCCCCATTTTTTATATACACATACATGTATATGTATATATGAGTATATGTGCATGGATATATGTGTATGTTTGTGTATCTGTATATGTGTGTATGTATGTTCATAGTTCAACAGCCTTATTTATACAGTGGATAACAAACTCTAAAATATCAGTTTGAAAACTGCTTTGTAAATACTTAATAAATTTATAAATATCTTATTATTGAAATGTTTTATTTCAGCCTCCTTTGGCCTTGTTAATGATATGTACTTGCAGCTGCATGATAAGATGAAACTTTTTACATCCAATATATAGAAAACAGTGAATAATACATGCTCTGATATTGCAAGTAGCTGTAAGGTTGGACAAAAAACCCAGCATATGCAGTTGAAGCATCATTATATTAAAATAGCCATTTATGTATTATACTTAACATATACACACTGTTGACAGGAAAGATACTGTAGATTCATCTGAGATGAAAACATCTTATAGATGTGCTGTGTTAAAGACAATATATATCAGAGGAAGACGAAAATCATCTCAACAACAGCAAATGAGAACGGTAGATGCATTTCAGCCTTCTTGTGCCTTGTCAATGATGTACTAACAGCCACATGCTGCTCTAATTGTATACACCAAATTTTTATTCTGTCAGGGAGCTATTTGCAACATCACTATTTCTTATCTATTCTAGGTGACAAATTTTGTCTTGATATGTGGCTGTGTAAACACATCACTGACAAAATCCATAATGGCTGAAACGCATTTGGCATTCTTACTAACTACTGCTGCTGGGATGATTTTTGTATCTATCCCATATATATTATTCTTTTACACAGCATATCTAGAAGAGATTTTATCACAGACAAAAACTGCATTTTGTCAATTGCATATATACATTAAATATACTTGGTTAATTTAATGCTGCTTTCATAGCAATGACTGAGTTTGTGTGTGTCCTTGTCATCCTTGTCTTGAAATCACGTGATGGTTGTAAACAAGAAGCACCGTCATACAAATGATGTCAACATGTTTGGTCATGGAGAAATATTACTTTGCTTGGAAACAGAAAGAGCATCCTACCATAGAAAATTTGCCTCAGTGAATTCTGTTTGACCTATGCAAGCATGGAAACATGGTTGCTAAAATGATGATGTATGTTTGTGATTGAAGGAAATGGATGTTTGTAAAGTTTTGGCAAATTACTGTTTGTGACAAAATTTCATATCTAAAAATATTTAAATAGTTTTATATTTAACTAAACTTATTTGATAATGGAAGGAACTTTTAATAGTAAATATATTTTCTAAATAGAAGTGTGTGTGAAAGAACGATGTAAGTAAATGATTTGAGTTCAATTCTCCAACAAACGGTATTACATTTTTGACTGGCAACTACTCACTTGATCTTCAGAGTTTCTGCTGCTCCTGGTTCTGACAAAAGCATCATTGGAAGAGCAAGGTTGAGGAAACAGTTGCGATATTTTTCCAGAGGATGCTTATTAATTACTTTAAGAAGTTCCACTGCTGCCTGGAATGAGACAGAAGTACCATTGCAAGACGTTAAAATTGGTCTGTTATGTTACAGCTGAGGAGACAATTAATAAATGTGTGTGTAAGAATTCTTCAATGGAAGACTTCACAAAATATTGTTGAAGTGAAATGTAATGGGAGTTAGAAATATCATAAAATTTAAAATCGCAAAAAATTTACAAATCTGAGTTGATTTTAGATGAGAGTGAGAAGAAACCGTATGTGTGAGAGAGAAAGAGAGAGGTGGGGGGAGAAATGAAATGTCTGAAAATAAATTGGAAAATATAAATTCTCTGAAGTTAATGAATTCCAGTTGAGATGAGAATATGGTTAAAGGTCTCAAAGAGTTTGAAATATGGGTTTTGATTCACTATTGTACCATTATATTTCATTTTCTCTTTCCAAGACCATGTATCTGTATAAAATTCCACAGGATGAAAGGAGATGGTACAAGGAAAGGTTCTTGGCAAACACAATCAACAAACATGATTTTTGTTTCTAGTTAGAACCATTTCTTTTAAGACTTTTCCCATGCCACACAAAGAACACATAGACATCTACGTGTCTGTTTACATACATACATACACATACCCACACACACACTGAAGAAATCTAAATTTGTTAGGGAATGGTGAAGAAAATTTAAGAAACAAGAGGAATGGGAATTTAATTTTTTTTTCTTTTCTTTTCCCCCAAATAGAAGTTATTCTTGTTAGCTAGTTAGGAAGGAAGTCACTATAAAGAAATACATAATGATATCTTTGACTAAACATTAGACCTGTTTTATATGAGAGAAGCCATTATAAAGTATAGGTATTATTTGTATGTGTGTGTATTAGATAGCGAAAAAGAGTTGATCATAAAATTTAAAATGTAATTCCAACAGAAATATAGAAATACTGTATGGCAGTAGCTAGCTTAACAGTCTACTGTCTCTAATTTCCTTGTCCTGTAAAATAATGATATATTTGAAGCTCCCAGAAACTGTTGCCTCTACATCACTAAGGCTGATTATAGTACTGATCTTGGAACTATCCAAGCAGGGGACACTGTCAGAACTCTCTGTTGCCTGAGACAACCACAGCAAGGAGGCGAATAAGAGTAAGAGGAGGAAATATGCTGAACTGATGGAGTTATACCAAAGCAATGGGTAGCTAACAAATTGTGATATATTCAAGGTGGGATGTAGACGGCTTACAGGTCAGGTCCTCTGGACATGTTACAATGTGCTTGGCATCACAGAGTCCAGTAGGCAGAAGGCCATCAGGTTGACTGTAGAGGCAGGAAAGATTGCCTCAAAATGGCTGTGGATCAGAGGTGCAAACCCTTGAAGGGGTGGTGCTATCTGGGTTTGATCAACCCCAACTGGGTTGTTTGGGTGAGGGTATCTGATGTTGAAAGACCCAAAATCATGAATGACCCCCCCCCCCTTCCCCAGAAAACATCACTGGCAATGTGTCCAAGTACATCACAGGATGATGTATGGAAAAAAGAAAGTGAAGAGATAATTCATTATTAGGTAAATGATTGAAATGAAAGAAATTAGTGATTTAATTGATTTCAAGAAAGTTTGTGTACAGACCAGTCCTGATACAGTTGCTGTAGTTGTAGCAATGGCAGGAACTATATGACCTGCGATACGTTTCACCTTCAAACGGTCAGCATTCTCTATGTTGTACATGGTTGCTCGTAGATTCTGAAACAGAGAAGATCATAAAATGAAGTTCAAACCACAGTGGAAGATTGAAAGAAATATAGTGTTAACAATGAAAATTATTAAGTAAAGCAGTAGAAGGAGACGATATTGATGATGTGTTGGAAAATACCAACAGAAATAATTCAACTAGTAGAATATATTTTACGTTGTGAAGAAATACAGAAGTCAAACATTTCAGGAAGAATCTTTTTATTAGAGACATGGACCTGTTTTAATGTTTTGCCTTTCCACTCTTACACATAACAGACGATTAGCACATTCAAATGGTCAACAAATGTCACTCTAAACCAGAGGTAGGGAAGCCCCCACCTGTGGGTGCAATTGCACCTGTGGGCTTGTATATTTGTATGTACAAAATATAGTAAATTTTTCAGTTATAAAATTTATGCAATATTCATATGCCTATTTGCAACATAGGCTGCCTTTCCACTACAACTTAAAATGGTTAGACTTGAACAGAAAATCATCCAGTAATTGCCATTTGTATGGAAATTTTGTTTTCACTACAAAACACATATTGCTAGGTCTGTACCATCCCTTTAAGACCCAACTACACTCTAGCTGAAAAATAAAGAATACCTCATAAGTAATATAAACATCCTAAATTCAGTAGTTGCATTAACGAAAATGTTACATGTTAAATTAATGTGTTAAACATTATCTTTATTAATGTATATCGAATTATACATATATATATATACAAGATTTACACAGAGTTAGAACTTGTGAACCACCTGTGAACCTTTTCAATTGGAAATTTTTGGAGCTGTTAGAATGATGGAAAGAATGTCTTGCAGTATTTGGTCCAACTCTCTTTGCTCTGAGTTCAAATTCTGCCATGATCAACATCACCTTTTATCCTTTCAGGGTTGATAGAGATGTACTGACCCACCAAACTAACAACTGCAATGACATCAATTCCAAGTTGTATTGACTGAATTTGGCAGCCTTTTCCATGGACAAACGGTGTCATGGACAAACGGTGTCATGGACAGGAAAGACTTCCATGCAATGACAACATCTGTCAAATGTAATATTTATTCACATTGCTTGGAATTAATCCTGTATTATCTCATAGCTTTGAGGTTTCAATGATATGATTGTATATTTTTAGAATGACATTGTAGGGTAGGAGTAAGAGGCCAGCCAGATCTAGCCAGTTTGAACAAAAAACAGGTAGAATATTTGAGCTAGATACGGCCAGCTTCAATACTAAACGATTAAAGGGAACAGGATGGTAAATGTGTGTACTTTGGTTGTTATCGTTAATGAGTCACTTGGTTCCATAGAGGCTCCTTTGTTGAACTTATTGCTTGTATTTATTCTATTGATCCCAGAAGGATGAAATGTAAAACTGACCAGCTAGAATTTGAACTTCACCTGTCAAGTACCAACATTAACTACTCCAGCGGCTTTAATGTTCCACTCTCTCTATTATTTCATCAGTTTCTTGGAAGAGGAAATGATAAAAAACTATTGCTTTGGATGGAGTGAAGGTCAGTTTGTCTGTAAATGATAATAATGACAGTATCCATCTCCTCCTGTGTTATCCCTGGAAAGAGATTAGTCCAGTAACACAAGGTAACAAAACAGGAAGAGAAGCCTCAAAAATGTGTTGATCTTCCAGTATTAAGACACACACTCCAACCTCTGTGGTATCTCTTCAGTTTGACTCTACTACTATTACTACTACTGTGACTTTTGTCATATCCAGTGAGGCCCACCCCTATACTCTTGTTCTTCCACATCCCATCACACATATTATAGCCACCAATCTCATTTTTTTTCCTCTCCAGAATATCAATATTCCAAAATTATTTCCCATATTTTTTTTTTTTTTCCTGCAGTTCTCAATTTTTAGCTGTGCAAGAATAACATAAACCATGTCAATTTCACTCATCCAGGACTCTGTGAGAACCATGGCTACATAACTCTGTCTTTTAACCAAGGCATTAAAAACACATAACTATTTACAGATTGGCAGAGAAAGCCATCAAGTACAATTTTGAGAGAGAAATTATCAACTGATTGTTTTCTCAGAAAACATCAACCAACTTTAATTGTTGGAATTAAATAATGTGTTGATATCAATAACATAAGTATTGTGTGGGATACAGGCTGGTATAAAGTATATCACATTGTCAAGTGAACCCTTTTGGACAGTAACATAACTTGATATACTCACTGCAGCTGTGGTGATGAAATCAATGTGGCTGTTGGTATCATTATCTTTTTCAAACTCTATCACAGTTAAAGTTTTGTTGGCTGCAAACATAAGACAAAGTTAAAATATGAGGGAGAAAGAGAGAGAGAGAGATTTGGTTATTGGGTTAGTGTGATTCCTTTCAATATCACTCGTGGGACAGTACTTATCTCCCTGTAATACATTAACATCATCGAACAAATTTTACACACACACACACAAGAGCAGTGAAATAAAGAACCTAACAAGTAAGATTTGGTAATAGGAAGTGCTACCATCTTAAGAAAATCTTGTCCAAACAACCCATGCCAGTATAGAAAAACTAGAAGTAATTCAAAATATGTTTTATATAATTTACAAATATAATTATAGTTAATTTGCATTCATATATAAGGTTCAGGGTTAGCTGTGTGCTTCCCATCCACATGGTTTCAGGTTCAGTCCCATTGCACATCATAGACAAATGTCTTGTAGTAAAGACTCTGGCTGATCAATGCCTAAAAACATAGATTTGGTAGATATCCATCATGTGTGTGTGTGTGTATGTGTCTTTACACCTGTGCTCTTTAAAATCCAATTGCTATGAGTAGTGTAGTTGCCACTTGTGTCAACAAACCATCTACTTGCTTTGCAACTTTTGAATATATGAAATAAAAGATCCATTACTCAAAAGACATGTAATAGTTAGCAACAAAATAAATATCCAGATATAAAACAATGCTAACCCATGCTAGCACAGAAAAATGGATGTAAAAGGAACAAGCATACAATATTAATAAAATATTAAAGCTGATCTCAGGAAGCTGAGCCTTAAGAAGGAGATAACAAAGGACCAAGATGATTGGTGATTTGCTGTGCCTGAGAAGACCCATCCATCACAGCAGAAACGATATCTTAAAACCAAGTTGGGTATGCTTGTACATGTGGAGCCTGGTCCCTCCTCTCCATGTCTGCTTTGTCAAGCATTTAATCTAAAATATACTCTCCTTCATTTCCTACAATGCTCTTACATCTATCTGGTAGACTTGCAAGGCCCCCTCTTCCAAAATTCACTTGTCCATGATGAAAAATACTCCTCCAGTACTGTTCTGACCTCGTATACAAAATTCATATTTTCTCTGTCAAATGATTTTGAAGACTGTGGAATAAATGATAAACAGATGGGGCAATGTCCGACGAATATGGTGGGTGGGGCATCATTTCCCATTCAAACTGCTGCAGCTTTTGGAATGTCATCCTTGTTATATGTGGCTGGGCATTATCCTGATGGAAGAACACCTTTGTCTTGAAACCAAAGCAGATCATTTTTCTTGTAGTGCTGACTTAAGCCACTCAAGCTGCTTGCAGTAGATCTCCTTTGTTATTGTTTGGTTTGGGTTTAAAAGTTCAAAGTGGTCTAAACCTTTCATATCTCACCAAACAGATAACAACCCCTTACATGGGTGAAGACCTTCTTTAGCCTGGGGTGCTGGTGTTTCTCCTTTCCCTACCCACATTCTTCGGTGCTTGACAGTTTTACAGAGAACCCATTTCTCATCACCAGTCACTATTCAGTCCAAAAAAGGTTCATTTGTGAGACGTGATAGCAATGAAAAGCACACATTCACTCTCTGCATGCAATTAGACTCAGAACGTTTGTGAGAAACACGTTGACCCAATTTGGTGACTGTTTTGATGGCATGCAGGTGTCACTGAATGGTTGAATGACAAAATCCAAGCTTCTCTGCTAGTTCCTCAACAGTTACGATGGGGTTTGGAGGCCATCCTCATCGAGTTCTACAGATCTTCCAGGACGAAGTTCATCTTCTAGGCTGTAGTTTCCAGCTCGGAATTTCAGGAACCATTCTTGACACTGGCTTATGCATATTGTCCGATCCCCATATACTGCACTAATATTCCTTGCACTTTCTGTTGCATTGTTGCTTTTATTGAACTCATAAAGCAAAATATGCCGAATATGCTTCTCTGTCCCATTATAGCTTTGAAAAAATAACTGTTAAAATCGAACTGCACTTTTCAATCAAACAAGGTAAAATTACTACCTGCTTTTATAGCAAGTTGATGCAGGTAGTTTATCCTGTCCCCCTCCAACTTTTAGTTCATGCAATTGTAAAAAACCACATTATTTATGAGATGACCCAATATTCATTTCCAGTTCTTTAAACTATTCCAATGATTGGAACATCACTATGAAGACAATTCTTTGTCCTTGTAATGTTAACATTTGACCCAATGGAACACAATCTTTGAGGTTGACTGAAGTGTTGGGGACTGCTTTGGTACCATTTCAGCATTCTGTTAAGGCATGTAGCTAAATGGTTTGGGTATCTGGCTCATAACCTTACAATTGTGAATTCGAAAACTGGCAGTGTGTTGTGTTCTAGAGCAAGTAACTTTATTTCTTGTAGCTCCTGTCTCTTCAGCTGGCGAAAATGAGTTGTACCATCAATTCAAAGGGCCAACCTTGTCACCTCCTATGTCACACTGAGTTTCCTTGAGAACTATGTTAAGGGTACGCATATTTGTAGAGTGTTCAGCCACTTTCGTGTTAGTACCAGTCAGAAAAATTTCCATGCTCTATTGTAATGTTGAAGGGACAACACCGAAAACCCAGTTTTTAAGGAAGAAATACAATGCAGCTGTATTCCATATGAGATGAAAATTTGAACTCAGCATTGTAAGCTACGAATTATAATCTCACTCACCAATACACACTAAAAAACCTTTTTTAGTTACAAATGGAGGTTTTACTTGATATTTTTAGGGTCATTTACTCAGTTTTACTCACAGGTTATTTGAGTCATGTACTCAGTTGCTAAATGTTGTTCATCAGTAGTGTGCAGCTCATTGGCATCCACTTTCTTTACTGCTTCATCAGTTTCAATTTGCTTTGAAAGAAAGAAATAATTAGTAATTGATTACAGATGAGAGAAGAGAAAGAGAGAACATGAGAGAGAAAAAAGTGAGACTGAAGAGGGAAAAGAAAATGAGAGAGAAACAGTAATAAGGAGGAAGGAAGGTGGAAATATATTAAATATATAAAGAAATATTTTTAAAAAAAATTTGTTTGATGTTATTGTCTGGTCAGTCACTTGGTAAGTGATTTATGAATAAACATGACTGAGACTACAACAGTGTAACTAATGTAGGAAATTATGATAAAGAAAATTTACCATCCTTGGTGGGTGTGTAGTGCTCACTGAGCATACCCAGATATATGACACTGAAACTTGAATGCAAATGTTTTAGTCAGAAATGAAACAAAGACACTAATGGAACAAAGCTGATGTAGGTATACAAGAAATGTAGAGTTTGTGATAGATCAAAGCCAACTGGGGCTTTTTCTAGAGAATAACATAAACCATGTCAATCTCAGTAGATCCCAAGTCACTGAAGGCAATGGCTACATAATCCTGTACTCTAAACAAAAGAATTAAAAATAAAACAGCTATTTATGGATTGGCAGAGAAAGCCATCAAGAAATGTTTCTCTCAGAATACAGGTAAAAATTAATATTTGTAAATCCATTCAACCTATAGCAACATGTTGAAAAATGAAAAATCAAAAGGTGTTTAATAGGTGGAAGGAGGAAAAAATAATGAGGATTCAACCTAATGGAAGAACAGAACAACAATAATCTTACTTTATGGGACACTTTAAATTCTGGAACTTCAATATTTTCAAGATGTCTCAGTAACGATTCTGTTGATAGGTCCTGAAAAACAAATAGTGATTTTTAAGAAAAAAACTTTGCATCAATTGTACATGAACTTATTTTATTGATGGCAAAAATTAGCTTCCACAAGATTTGAACTTAAAACCAGTGGGTACAAAATAACAGAAATTAAATAAAGGATAAATAATGGGTCACTATCTGCCCCAAAAGTATTGTTTAGGCAGTGAGCTGGTAGAATCATTAGCATGCTGGGCAAAATGCTCAGTGGCATTTCATGTCTTCATGTTCTGAGTTCAAATTCTACTGAGGTCGACCTTGCCTTTCATCCTTTTGGGGTTGATAAACTAAGTACTAGTGAAACACTGCAATCAATGTAATCGATTAGTCCCCTCCCCACAAGTTTCAGGCCTTGTACCTATAGTAGAAAGGATTATTATTATTATTATTATTATTATTATTATTATAGACGTTGCACAGTATACAGTATAGACGTTGATTGAAGATATAGTGTTTCCTGGGAGTTTGTACTATCTGTCAAGTCACAACAAGGACCTTAGACAGACAGTACTTTATGCAATATGCATGCAGTTCCAAGTAATGCCGACTTTTGCAATACATCTAGATTGTAGGGTATTTCTAAAGTTTTCAGATGTCTTTTCAGATAGGGTGGTATTGAACCCAATGCTCTGATGACAGTAGGGATAACCTTTATGTTTGACTGTTGTAGCTGGCACATCTTAGTGATCGCAATTCTCAGGTCTCCATATTTATCTACCTTTTCTCTTTCATGACAATATGTTGATTTCATGGTAGTGCCACATCAATTATTAGGCACTCGTTTGTCCCTCCTAAAGGTTACTATATCTGGCATTTGGTGATCTAACACCCTGTCTGTCAGGAAATTAAAGTCCCAGACAATTTTAGCCTTTCCCTTTTCGTCCATTACATTTTCTGGTGTATGTTGGTACCAAGCACTCATAACTTCATATCCATACTTATGGCATAGTACCCAGTGAAGGTTTTGGGCTACCTTGTCATGTCTAAGTTTGTACTCTTTCTGTGACTTTCACAAGTACTAACAATGTGAGTCACACTTTCGGCCCTCTTTCCACACATTCTGCAATCTTTCAATTATTATTATTATTATGTCAGAAAGCATATATATATATATATATACTTTCTCACATAATGATGATGATGATGATAATAATAATAATAATAATTGAAAGACCCTTTTGTAAATTATCCTCTTAATTTACAGCATTTATTCCCTCATAGAACCATCTTGATTCTAATCTTATTCTGTCTGAATAAACCCCACTAAAACATGTTCCCCTTAGCCTTCCTCTATCATTATAAATTATTGTGTTACACAGGTAGATAGAAATGGTATTTTTAATTCTCAAGTAGTTTTCATTTGTAATAATGATCCAACAATCAATTTTGAGAATTAATTACTTAAAGACACCATTCACATGAAAAATAGTAAAGTTCGAGTTGGTAAGTTAGTAAGCTAATTAGAAATAATTTATTAGAGGGAAAGATCAGTAAGTTTGATATGAGACAAGAACTAATAGTATCTTCACCCAGATATGTTCCTACACCATTAGACCTCTCAGTGGAGCAGAGATGTCACCTTACATGTTGGAATTATGATAAAAAAATTTGTTTAATGTTCATTTTCAATGCTAAGGATTAAATGACTATACAGTTGTAACATTGTTTTAAAGCTGAATGCCGTTGCTGTCACTTAACCCTTACCTATTTATTAAGTAAAGGATCTTTTAATCCATGTCTTTGAAGGCACAAAATGAGAGGATGATTTATTGACAGGAAAAATGACAACAATGTCACAACCTGCAGTTGAGGGATTTTCAATGAAGCACAAATGTAAACATACACACACACACACACAATGGACTTCTTTCAATTTTTGCCAACCAAATCCACTCACAAGGCTTTGGTTGACCTGAGGCTATCACTGAAGACTCTTGTCCAAAGTACTGTACAACGGGACTGAACCTGAAACTACTTGGTTGGGAAGTGAACTCCTAAACCACACAGCTCCCTCCCCATTTCAATGCACAATAGTATACACTGGATGATGTAGAATATTACAATATTTCAGATTAGTTTCTAACAAGACATACAACCAAACTATAAGTGTTTAACCCTTTAGCATTTGGATTGTTTTGTCAAATGTAATATTTATTGCTTCACATTGTTTTGAATTCATTATGCATTATCTCATAGCTTCAAGATTCCAATGATTGTTTATTGGTAGAATAACATTGAAGGATAGGTGCGAGAGACTGGGTCTGGCAAGTTTGAACATAAGATGGGTAGAATATTTCGGCCGGATATGACCAGTTTAAATGCTAAACAGTTAATATCCTTAATCTTTGTGATATTAAAATCTCTAGAAGAAGGAACAGTAAGAGACAAACCTCATCTTTCCATGGAATTCCATGAACGTCTGCATACAACCTGCTGGTGCTTTGGACGAACATTATGTGTCTAGTGAAAGAAATACAAAGTTAAAAGTGAGGAGAGATTGAAAAATAAATAACTGTTTATTTATACACAAAGAGAATAACTGAAGAAAATGACTTAGAGATACCTTCCTCAGGGTAACATAAGTAAGACGGGCACTAGCAAAGTTGATGGAATAAACCAAGAAATTTTACTTTAAGATTTATTTATACACACAAACACACATATATATATAAACCCCATCCACCCATATCTCTTGGTTACTTTTTTGCCTGAAGATGTTTACAAGGGACATTTGGAAGATACTTCAGCTCTCTGCAACAATTATTGATATTCTACAAAGCTTGCTCAGTTGAGGATCACAAGAGAGTAATTGCTCTTACATCTGGGATGGGTCTACTGCTACTACACACACTGACATCCTAGACTACATCCAGAAACTGGCCACCCAAATGACTGGTCTAAATCAATCACAAACATCCTCTATCCAGCCTCTGACCCACAACTGCATTGTTTCCTTCTCTCTACCTTTTCTACCACTATTATAATGGCCTTCACTCCTCTGAATTGGCTGGGTGCATCTCACCACCACTCAGACTTTCCTGATTCCCTCTTTTCTCTTCTTCTCATCTTACTAGTTTGGGAACAACCAGAAAGGTAATTGGTGTAACAGCTGACTAAATTATTAAACAAATATAATAATGATGATGATTCATAAACCATAATTTAATGAGAAGCATTCAAACATCATCACTATCATCATTTAACATCCATGTTTCATTCCTGAATGCTGTTTTATTTCACCCAGAGAAACCAAAAGACAAGCTTTCTGTAGTCTGTAATCTACAAAATATCTTGTAAATAGGTGTATGTTTCTAAATAGATGCTCAATGTAATGTTAAAGATCAATGATGAATTAATAGGTTACAAAATTAACACTGCAATAAACCAAATTTTATACTGTCAAATGCCTTGTGGACATTGTTTATGCTCTGAGTTCAAATCCCAGCTTGATCCCGTTGTCTTTTTCATCCTTCTGATGGTTGATAAACTAAAGACCAGTCAACTAAAGGTGTTGATATTATCAAATATAGTTCAAAGAAGAGGGAGAAATAACTCATAACATACAAAGGGTGATCAATGAAAAATGTGAGCAGAGAGGGATGGTGTAAAGAATGAAGAATGAATGCTTACACAAGATTACTGCTATCAAATATCAAAGGTTGTGGAGGTCGTTTAGGAGATTGCCAAAACAGTCCTGGAAAGAAAGAAAGAAAAAATATGGTAAAATGTTCATAACATATAAGTTAATGATGATAAGTGTATCACACTTTAGGTTAGGTTCAACAACCACCTCAAAATTTTAAAGGCCTGAAAACAGTTGTCATCTGAATCTACATTATTTATCTCTACTGTAGCCATAACCTTATTTCTCTCCTGCTTCTTCCTGTTGCAGTCAGTTTTCTCACTTAGATGTAAAACTCAGTTGTGTCTCATTAATTTCTCTTCTTTCAACTTTTCCCTGAAGTAGGACACTGTCCGAAATGTTAGATTTTCCACTCCCCACAGCTAATTCACTATACCCTTTTAGTAAATTTTTACAAAATAATATGTCTTGCCAATGCATACCGACACGAGTCTCTTTGGAGTCTGATTACACATCTCTACTGTAGCCAAAACCATACAAGATATCAATAATATATATATATATATATATATATATATATGAAAATAAAATGGACATCTAACCAAATAAAACTTGTTTTGATGTCTACACTATCTTCTATGCAACCAACTATTACAGTGTGGATATAATTAAGACTAAAGAATCATGTATCAGTGGTGTTAAACCTATTCAATTACATGTTGATCAACATATCTCTCTGTCTGCCTGTCTGTCTGTTTGTCTCTCTATCTCTCTATCTATCTATCTACACACACACACATGTGTGCACACACGCACACACACAAATCATTGTCATTGTCATTTAACGTTCATTTTCCATGCTGACATATGTTGAACAGTTTGACAGGAACTGGTAAGGCCAAGGGCCACACCAAGCTCCATTGTCTGTCCTGGCATGACTTCTACAGCTGGATTCCCTTCCTAACACCAACAATTATACAGAGTGTACTGGGTGATTTTTATGTGGCACCAGTACCAGTGCTTTTTATGTGGTACCAGCACTATTAAGACACAAACCATGTTATAAAAAACCTGGCTAACCATGTGTCTTACTCGCAAGAAACTATTAGTAGCTCTTATTTTAATACAACATACATTAAATGATATATATGAAATAGTGTTGGCTCCAGTAGAGATGAGTAAAGTAGATATAGCAGGTATGCTGATATAGTCTTACCCATGAGTGCATGGAAAACGTTAAACGATGATGATGATGATGATGATGTATGTTGGGTTTGGTAAGTGCCAATGCATGAAACTCTCGGATCTTGAGTCACTCTGTTACTTCTGCTAAATATTAATAAATAAATAAATATATCTTAACACACTACACATGGGTATAAAAGAAAGATGTGAATTCTACTTGGCAGTATATTTTTATGAGTGTGGATGGATATTGGTCATGCAATATCGTTGATCACATGCATATTTTGAGATATTCATAAATTTATGCAATGGAATACTGTCACTGATGAGAGCAGTAGGCATAATATTTTTTACTTTAAGCTTGAAACACGATCTGGTACGCAGTTAACCGAACCTTGTTGATTCACTATTTTTCTTTTGCTCACCTACAATATGGTGTTATTCTTGGAGATTTTAAGGGGGTAACAGGGGCTTCAGCATCTATTTCTTGCAGTGCGTGGCGAGGCATAATGCCAATCCCTTGTTATAATTATGTATATAATTATAAAATATTTTGTGAAATTTACCTATGGGGTTTTTATTTCCGCACTGACCACCTGGTAAAATTATTATTGGTTTTACCCTTTTATTATAATATATATATATATTCTTTTACTCTTTTACATGTTTCAGTCATTTGACTGTGGTCATGCTGGAGCACCACCTTTAGTTGAGCAAATCGACTCCAAGACTTATTCTTTGTAAGCCTAGTACTTATTCTATCGGTCTCTTTTGCTGAACCGTTAAGTTATGGGGACGTAAACACACCAGCATCAGTTGTCAAGCGATGTTAGGGGAACAAACAGACACACACGCATATATATATATATATACATATATACGACGGGCTTCTTTCAGTTTCCATCTACCAAATCCACTCACAAGGCTTTGGTTGGCCCAAGGCTATAGTAGAAGACACTTGTCCAAGGTGCCATGCAGTGGGACTGAACCCAAAACCATGTGGTTGGTAAGCAAGCTACTTACCACACAGCCACTCCTCCACACATTTATGAATTTTCGGAATAAACAGAGCAAAAGTACACACGAAGACAGAAAGTGTCACTGAAGAGGTTACAGATGTGTGATGAAAGATTTCCGGACAATAGACATGAGTTAGAATAAGAACAGTAATAAATGAGTGAAGGATGAATATATAGTGTGTTTATTTAGCAAAAAATAACAACAAAAGACCATCCTGAAATACAACAATATATATATATGTGTGTGTGTATACATACATATATATATATATATATATATATATATATATACATACATACATATATGTATATATATATATACATACATACATATATGTATATATATACATACATACATATATATGTATATATATATATATATATATATATATATATATATATGGAGAGAGAAAGAGCTAGAAGGGCACTCAGGTTGATCAACTGGTTATTTTTGTTCCACAGAATTGTTCAAACAACTTAAAACATACTCAAACTGTAGACATATCTGTTATATGGAGTCACAAAGTACAGAAATCAGAAACCTTATGTTAAAAGGTACTAACTAAAGATATGATGTCAAACTACAAAAATGTTTAAACTGATGAGATTAACCATCATAAGGAGTACAAGTATGTGATGTCATGAGAAGTACAAGTTTGAAAAGTTTGAAATGGTAATGAACCTGTCATGAAAAGTTTCTTACCTCCATTTGCTAGTTTGGTGTCCAAAGGAAAGGCATGAAGTAATTGTTTGGCCTGAAACAAGATATAATAATCATTAAAACAAATAAACTGGTGACTTACAAAATTGTATTGAAGATGAATACCTTAATAAAAGATATTTCTCTTTTTATGTATACACAAACACACAACTATTATATTCTAAACTTATTTTCACAGCACTGTAGTACCTTAATGATAATAATTACGAGCTCAAGGATTTGATTCCTAAACCAATATATATGTGTATATATATATATATATGACCACTAGCTCCAAAAGTTTTTTTATACTCTCTTTGTTTCTGGTCCACTAAAGGAGCTTTTTTGTGAGTACCACTGGATTAGGTAAATTCTAAATATTGTGCATTAAATTTATACACACACACAAACACACATATATATATATATGGTTGTCTGAGTCAGTCTTTTCTTTCTTGAATTATAGTTTTGTCTCTTTTCCCCTCTCTCCGTTGCTCTTGTTTCTTTGTCTTTCTTTATATCTCTCTACCCTTTGCTTTCTCTCTGCAACTCTGTATACAATACAATAAAATATTCCTCTGATGATACATTCTAGTTAAGCACCCAATGCACTTGGAACATCCAAAGCAGAATACCAAACAACCACAATGATGAAACATACATAGGAACAAATTATATAAGTTCGTGTTTATTTAATTTTTCCTATATACATCCATATATATAACAAAAATAAAAAAATGAAAGAAAAAGGAAATAAAGAAAGCTTCTAATAGTGCACAAAGTTTTACAAAAAACCTTTATATTTCATCTTCAGAAGGAAACAGTCCAGGAAATGCATATTTACATCAATTTTGTTATTTTATTTTAAAATGCTCATTGTTTGGATTAGCAGCAGCAGAAACTCTCCAACTGTTGCTAGTGGTCATTGTGAAGTTGGAGAGTTGCTGCTCTTACTAACCCAAACAACAAGCAGTTTAAAATAAAATAATAAAATTCAGGTAACTAGATATGTCCTGGACTGCTTCCTTTACATCTGAAATATAAAGGTTTTTTGTAAAACTTTCTGTATTGTTAGAAGCCTTTCTTTATTTCTCTTTTCTTTTATTTCCTACTTCTGGATTTCAATGTTTCCAGTCAACCATAATGCTTTTTTATATATATATATAACAGACAATCTTTGCCTCTACATCACTCTTATTACACCAACTTTGTACTGCTCTCCCAAAATGTTATTTAGACATTTAGATCTAACAACTTGTGAAGGTTCCTTTTATCTGAGACTGAGCTTACCTTATGGTTGAAATATTTTTCAAACTTGCACCTAGCAATAGAGATACACTGCTGCCAATTCTGTGGTGCATTGCGTAACACTCGAGACACTATATATGCACCTTCAACTTGGTCGTGTTTCATCAGTTTCTAGAAAATATAACATTACATATGATAGCTCTTTCTGCAATGAAAAGTCACAACCTTACAATAAACTCTTTCTTTCTTTCTGTCTCTCTTTCTCTCTCTCTCTCTACACACACACAATGTTGTCAAAATGATTAAAATAAAACAGTTCAAGATATATATATATATATATATATACCACCAAGATGCATTGTGTTTCAGTAAACTAGTTTATTTAGTAGTAAAAGCAACAGTCATGAGTATCATCAACTGGAATCAAATGAAGACTGGCCTGAATTTTTTCAAGATTAAATATAATCAGGACATGAAAGCCACATGAATTTAGTGATACTTAAGAATTCAAATCTTCCATAATTGACCACAGTAAGGCACAGTAAAGTGCAGCAACAAACATCGCCATAGATGTATTAAGAGCCATCAAGATATTTATATATTTATATAAACGACAAACAGCTAATGTGTTCACTATACTAGAACCATGAACATCAAATATGTTTAGCACACTAAAACCATGAACAACAATGTGTTTATTGTATTATAACAATGAACATCTCATATGTTTACTATACTGTAATCATGGGCATCAAATGTATTTTCTATGCTAGAATCATGAAAATATAATATGCTTGGTGGATAAGAAGCCTGAACATCTAATGTGCTTACTGTATTAAAACCATGAAGATCTAATGTGTTTCCTCTACTAGGACTATGAAGACCTAATGTGTTTTCTATATTACAACCATGCACATCTAATGTGTTTATTGAATTAGAACCATGAATATTTAATGTTTTTGCTGAAACCATGAACACCTAACTTGCTAAAAATCATCATTTGATGTCTCTTTTGAATCTGAATTTAGTTTTAAAACAAGCATTACTCTCTGTTAAAGAGTAACAACACATTTAGCAAGATATGAAGCAGTTACAAAACTCAGAAGAAATCTACAAAAATACTAAAAGAAAAACCATAGAAGTAATTTTAAAGTAATTTGTTTCGTTTTCAAATACAGTCAATAGT
This sequence comes from Octopus sinensis, assembly GCF_006345805.1. Classification (NCBI taxonomy): domain Eukaryota; kingdom Metazoa; phylum Mollusca; class Cephalopoda; order Octopoda; family Octopodidae; genus Octopus; species Octopus sinensis. The sequence goes on from NC_043005.1 coordinate 34,578,344, forward strand.
TTTATAAAAAAACTCATTCCAGTACACAAAACACAAGTAAGGAATAAGTTTATTTGGTTTAGCACTTATGAATTTAAATAATATTAAATAATATTGTTTTGAAAGTGGTTTGTGTAATCTTCCTTCACAGCTGAATCAGCTTTATGATTTGTGATAATGGATTAACTTTTGACAGAGACAGTTTTTAAAAATCCAACAAAGAATTTAAAAAAATGATATTTGAAGCTTACCTCGGCTACTGATTGAGCACTTTCATTCTTGGACCAAAATTTGTTGACCAGATTTGCTTTTTGACTAAAGGAACTTTCAAACTGAAAGCAAAAACAAAAGAAAAAGATAAAAATTGAAATTACTTAGTACATACAAAATAGTACCTACAAAGTACATTAGTATATACAAAAATATCAAAAATATATAAAGATGAATGTATATAAATACCAGTTATAGTAAGGTTTTATTTTAAAGCAAATTTTAAAATAACAGTAGCATATTTTCTGATAAACGACTTGATATTAAGAGTAGAGTCAAATTTATTTTTAAATTCATTTTGTAATAAATCTGACCCAACAAAATAGAATATATTTTAAAATTCATTTTGCTTGCTGGTTTATTCAAATAATCCAAGAGATAAAACTCAAAATCCCAGTCGAAATGAATTTTTGCAATGAAAATGAAAACATTAACATCCAATTTCAATCAGTAGAACTAATCCAGTTTCAAGAATGAGGTGTGTGATGAGATCTGAAGCAGCAACAAGAGAAACTCTAGAAAGTGTGATTTATGTAACTTAGGAAAAGGATTGAAGATAGGGATAAGATGTTACAGGAAAGTAGTTTGTTAGATTTAGTTTTTAACCCTAAAGCCATATCTGGCCCAAAATATTCCACCGGTTTTATGTTCAAACTGACTAGATCCAGCCTATCATACCTACCCTACAATGTCATTCTAAAAATAAGCACACACATCATTGAAATCTTGACGCTATGAGATGATGCATGATTAATTTAAAACAATATGATAAAATGATCATTACACTCGATAGTATAATCTGAATGCTAATGGGTTAATGAAAAGTTAAAATAACACATTTAGATACATTAAATCTAACGTAGACTGACATAATAGACATACTACTTTCTTTGGACAGTCACTGTAACATAGACTAATGTGATCAATTCATTAGAAATTTTAAGTTACAGCAGTCAGTTATATAAAAAAAATATCATACAATGAAAATGGATGAAACTTGTGAAAGAGAGAGAGCGCTAGAAAGACATAGGATGAAGTGGTGAAGACTGATCACAAGTGACACAAAGCAGAGAAAAAGGAACAGCAACAAATTGTGAGACATAGTGCTGGGGAAGAAGGACCTACTTTTGGAAGCATGGCAAAATGGATGTTAAAAGGTGGTGGTCATGGAGGTTGGGATGTATAATTTGTCTAAATTTGGGTTGTCTCACTCATTACATTTGTTAATTTTTCCATCTATTTCCTCTCACCTCTCTGTTACCACCTCATCTATTACTCACCCTCCCACCTATTCACTGCACCATGCCAACTGTGTAACAATTAACAACATTACTGTTGCTGACTTCTACCACCACCATTAACCACCGCATCTCTCTGGTGAACATGCTGTTATCATACTTCTTAATAGTTAATTATTGATCTCTCTCCTTCACATCACTTATTGATTCCACCACTCTCCTGGTTGCCCATCTTTATTGCCATCTCTCCTTTGCTTTATCACTCATTGTTGACATACATCACATACACTCTCTCTTACTTTCATAATTCTCTCTTTCATCACTTTGTCACCTTCCTATCATTCTCACTTCCTCAATTATGCTACTCACACTATTTTTCTATTCAATCTCCTTACCAACAACCATGTAGCTACCCATCACTGTTTCTCTTCCATTACTCCCTCCTCTATCACCCTCTCATCTTTGTTTCTCATACTATCTCGTCTTTCGTGTTATTCTTCTCTCTCTTTGACATCACTCTTTAAAGCAACCTCTCTAGTACTGGTTCCATGATAAAACTGACCCAGGAGTCTGTGAATTGGTTGGTGAAGGAACAGAGAAAATGTAGAGTAGAGAAGTCACTTAAGTTTTACCAAGGATATGACAATTTCTTTTGTGCTGGTGTAATAATAAAATCCAATCAATACTCTCTGATTGGAAAACAAGTGTTTACCATTAGGAATGGGATCAATGACCCACCTAACCCTTGCCACCAAGGAAAACAAATATAATAAGCATGGAGCTAATTAAAAACATGGTTGTCCTTGCATATAGGCTTGTCTCCTGTAGTGCTGATGCCATATTAGAAGCACCCATACCAGTGCTGTGTAAATGCATCTGTGCTGATGCTGTGTAAAATCACTTAGTACACTCTGTAAAGTGGTTGGCATTAAGAAGGACATCCAGCTGTGGAAACCATGCCAAAACAGACATGGAACCTGGGCAGCTCTTCGGTTGGCCAGCTCCATGTTAAACTGTCCAACCTATGCCAGCATGGAAAGCAGACGTTAAATGATGATGATTTTTAAAAATGTTGCCATACAAGTCTAATGCAAACACTTATATTGATGATAGTTTAAAAGGTGAAAATTTGAAAATTGAATATGGTGATAAAGAAAGACAATGTTTCAGGCCTGGGTGCCTGATTAAGAAGATGTGAAACAACCAGGTTTTCCTGAATTGAAACCCAACTAGTCCAGTCATTGGTGAAAATATTCCAGTTTAGTTTCAAACTGAAGTGAAACTTACTTTGTCTCTGGCCCATTGTATACAATGTTCTATATTTGCAGGGAATGACTTCAAGGTACAATAAGGTATTTCTTCATCCAGGGGATCATTCTAGAGAAAAACAAAAGGAAAAACAAACAATGAAAATGATAAATGAAAAGGGTAAGTTGGCAGTAAACCAAGATGTCAACAATTATTTCAAACACACGTCTAACTCCATAGCTGAGCACTTTGGTTTAGGAAATGTGTATGTAACAGTAAAAATATTTGTGGTAGTTATTAAT
>NC_043005.1:34583880-34603880 GCF_006345805.1 Octopus sinensis
TTTTGAAGTTTATAAACAGATCAAGTTAGATGAATGAGAGAGAAATATGGACAGACAGCCTTACCTGGTTACTGTAGGACTCAGTGAGGTGGGGAACAATAACTTGTACATGTCCTTTAGTCCCCATTGTACCAGATTCAAGAAGAGCACGCTGGTTGGTGACGCAACGACTAGAAGGGGAAAGGAGTCAAAATGAGAAAAACATAATTGAACACATCCACATATACATGCTCATATACACAAACGTGCACACGCTCACACACACACATACCCAAGTTGATCATATTGACCCCATATTTTTATGACTGGTACTTATTTTATCGAATCTATTTGTTGCACTGCTAAGTTACAGAATATAAGCAAAGAAACTGCTTTTTCATGCTGACACCAATACATATATCATTACCAGAAAAGCATAAAGTTTGCATCTAGTTCATAATTGTGCTCAACAAGTGTTTCAAGATAAACACCATCAAATGTAAAATTACATAATTATGATACATACCTAATTTAGATAAAATCAAGTCAAATTTATTCAAAAATAATGTTTAACCAAATCATCAAGAAGGCTATGCTTTGTTGAGCACAATTCAAGTATGAATAATATGCGAAATTTATGTTTTTCTGCTAAGTACATAGCTTTTAAAAATCATTTAAGTCAATTATAAACATCCATGCAAGTTGATCCCACTTAGATTTAACAATTTGCTATTTACTGAGATTTTAGTTACTATGGATTTATTTTTTGATGTCTATACATCAATTATCTCACTCCCTCTTTATATCATATAAAGAGGGTAATGTTCACCACTCACTACATTCCCCTTTCTCTGCCTCTCTATTTTTCACTTGCCTTTGGCACTCTCGCAAGTTTGCTGCCTATTCATCCAATCCAATATTCTGTACCACTTCAATTATATACACCTCCCTGTGCCTTGAGGGTATGCTCCAACACATCCTCACCACCATTCTCTCTCTTTTCCAACTGAAGTAGCCATGCTTCTCCTTCACTGCAAGATACCTGTTTCTGTTCCATCTACCATATTCTAACCTCTTATCACCTGGCACAAAGCCACCTCCCACAATACTACTCCTCCTCTTTGAGTGAGCATTGTCATGGAAGTTACTTGATGACCTCACAGCTGCTGGTTCCACGTAATAAGCACCTAGTACACTCTGTTAAGTGGCTGGTGTTAAGAAGAAACCAAAACAATGCCAAAGCAGAGAGTAGAGCTTGGTGCAGTCCTCTGGCTTGCCAGCTCCTGTCAAATGGTCCAATCCATGCCAGCATGGAAAAAGGATGTCTGATGATGAAGATGATTTATACATATATGGAGTCTGGAGCAGTCTTCCAGCTTGCCAGCCCTAGTCAAACCATCAAACCCATGCCAGCATGGACAACGACCATTAAATGATGATGATGATGATGATATGTATGCATGTATATATATATATGATATAGTAGAACCTTGCAGTATGAGTGCATCATTGTACGAGGAATTTGCTGTACAAGTTGAGGCTCGTGCAAATTTTTGTCTTGAAGTATGAGTGGAAATCCGCAGTACAAGAAAGTTTCATACAAGCTACCGCTAGTTGGTACTCACACATGCTCTCCCAACAAGCAAAGTCTTTGCTCGCTCAGTTCATGTGTATCTCATGGAAGCATCTTTGTTGTGTTTTTCCCACTGTTTTTGTTTAGTTTTGTGCGCTTTTTGCTATTATTTTATGATAATTAGTTGTGTTAGCCAAATCCTAAGAATATAAGTGCAAAGGACAGTGCTGAGAAGAAGAAAAAGCTTATTATGATAGAATTGAAGAAGGAAATCGTTGATAAACATGGAGAGGAGTGTATATAGTGGACATAGCATGTTAATACGACTGAAGCAAGTTGATGATCTGCACCATCCTAAAGAAAAAGGATGAGATCAAGGCCATTACGACAGCAAAGGGTGTCTCCAGGCTCTCTAAGCAACACACATCTGTCTACAAAAGGATGGAAAAATTGCTTGTGGATCAATGAGAAGCAACTTGCAGGGGATATGATTATGGAGACCATCATCTGCTAGAAAGTATGAGCACTATATGGGAATCTTCTGAAGCAGAACCCTAGAATGACAACAAAGGAGACATCAGCAGATGCATCTAAGGCCAGTTGTGGCTGGTTTGATAATTTCAGGAAGAGGACTGGTGTTCACAGTGTCATCAGATATGGAGCAGCAACGAGTTCTGACATGAAAACAGCTGAGGATTTCATGTGTGAATTCTGTCAGCTCATCGCAGCTGAGGAGTACATTGTACAACAGGTATTCAACTGTGATGAAACTGGCCATTTTTGGCAAAAAAATGCCCAGAAGAACCTACATGACTGCAGAAGAGAAGAAAATGCCAGGCCACAAGCCTATCAAAGATAGGCTAACATTTGCCCTTTGTGCCAATGTGAGTGGAGACTTGAAAATTAAGCCACTCCGTGTCTACCATTCTGAAAACTTATGAGTGTTCAAGTTGCGCAAAATCCTGAAAGAGAAGCTGCAGGTCATGTGGGGGGCAAACATGGAAGCCTGGGTCACCAGGCAATTCTTCTCCAAGTGAGTCAACCTTGTCTTCAGACCAACAGTGAGAAAGTATCTTCTGGAGAACACTCTTCAACCTCAACTATGTTCCTGCTCACCCTCCTAACCTTGAAGATGATGTCTTGGATGAATTTAAATTTATAAAAGTTATGTACCTTTCATGCAACACCACCACTATCTTGCAGCCCATGGACCAACAGGTAATTTCTAATTTTAAGAAATCGTACACCAAACACCTGTTTCTTCAGTGCTTTAAAGTCACCGAAAATACAAATCTAACCCTTCAGGAGTTTTGAAAGGAGTACTACAACATTGTAAAATCATTGATATGACCTGGCAGTATAGCAGAGGACAGTGTAATGGAGAATGCTATCTCTATGAGTGACATAAAGGTTGTGTTGGTAAAGTGGCGGCATGTTTCTAAATTTGTAGAAAAATATCATCCTGAAAAAGTAGCTACAAGTTATAGAGCTACTTTATTTAATGACACTGCTCTGGCACATTTATGTAACATTTTAAGAGGCAGGAAAAAGCAGACTTCTCTTGATATGCTTGTAATGAAAACACCTGCAAGTGTAAAAAGTGAAGAAAGTGTGTCTAAAAAGCCTAAATTAAGCGAAGTGAGAGAGAAACATCAGAAATTGTTCTTGAAGTCTTAATGGAAGGAGATCCACCTTCCAAACAGTAATCCTCCTCCTCCTTGCTCTATTGTCTTCCTTACACACAAATCGTCCCATCTTTAAGGTAATTCAGTTAATAAAATCAGTTTACATATTTCTTATGCATTCTCTTTTTATAATTGTCATTTATATAATTTATATAATTTTTTATAATTATCATTTTACTTGTAGCTACACCATTTGTTTATTTTGGAGTGGTTTTGGTGGGCTGGAATGGATTAATTATATTTTAGTTAATTTCAATGGAGAAAACTGATTTGTAAAATGAGTAAATCGTAAAGCGAGCTCAGTCATAGAATGAATTAAAGTCGTACTGCAAGGTATCACTGTATACTGAGAAATGCATAAATATAGGCAACTACATCAGTACAAGTCTATAAACAACATGAACATGATGAAAATAGATATATGGAGTTTATTTTTATGAATTAGAAAAAGTTGTCTGCCTCTCTTACCTGTCCATATAGCGCCGTGCTTCAACATTGTCTAATGCATTAACTAGAACATGTTGGTTTTCGAAGAAAGTATCAGTATAGATTGTGTGTTCTGTTTGGGGACACACTAAACAAAAATAGGAAAAATGAAAATGTAAGAAAAAAGGTTTTGTATTTTATTTATCAGAAAAAATATTTCAATGTAATAAAGGTAAAATATAAAAGATAAAGATGAAAGGTAAGAATAAGGTATACCTTTAATGATAGCTTATAATGACGGTATAGGGCAAATAATTTCAGGGAGATAATTATGTTGATTGTATTGAACTTGATACACAACATTGAGAACATCAGATGATAAAATTAATTAGGGAAAACTAAAGTGTACACACACACACAGTTTTGGAAGTATTACCAAGGGTTTATTTGAGAAATTTCCTTAGAGTTTTTCTAAACCTTTGATAAGAGTTTTCATTTCTTATACTAAATCTAAATTACAGCCTCCACGTGTATTTATTCAGTTTAAAAGCTTATCTGTGATATCATGCTTTAATACTTGGTATTTGTAGGCACTGAGTTTTAATAACAGTCATAAAGATTGGTGCTGACTTCATTGTTTTGTAACAATGTTAAGACTTGAAAGGTATGGCAGTTTGTCAGGTACATTTTACAGCAGGCCAGGCCAATTTGAATTACATTGCAGGTCACTTTAATCACAGAAAGGTTTTGAGAGCCGCTTGTATAATAACAGAATTGAAAGCATTTTGCTTTCTCATGCTATTATTACAATAATGAATGAACGATTGTTAATTCAATATGAAATATTATCATTGCAAAAACAATATTCTTTTATTTGTTTAAGTCATTTGACTCTGACCATCCTGGAGCACTGCCTTTAGTCGAACAACTCGACCCTAGGACTTATTCTTTGTTAGCCTAGTACTTATTCTATCGGTCTCTTTTGCTGAACCACTAAATTATGGGTACGTAAACACACCAACATTAGTTGTCAAGCAATGATTTGGGAGTGGGGAACAAACACAGACACACAAACATTCACACATATATATACGATGGGCTTCTTTCAGTTTCAGTCTACCAAATCCACTCACAAGGCTTTGGTCAGCCTGAGGCTATAATAGAAAACACTTGCCCAAGGTACTATGCAGTGGGACTGAACTTGGAACCATGTGGCTGGTAGGCAAGCCACACAGCCACTCCTGTGCCTAGTAGTATCATTCTTTTTTTACTTTTCATTACAATCCTTAATTTTTGATAAATTTTAAAAAATATTTGTTTAAATAAACCTGTTTCAAGAAAGTATCAAGCGAGCCACAAGATAGTTGCCTGTGAGCTGCAGGCCTTAGGTTGACCAGCCCTGCTTTAGAGTGAAAGTCACCATATATATATATATATATAAGGTGTATTCCATTAGGAATGTAGTAGAGTACAAAATAGAGCTCATTCACCCTTAGAATTACCAAATAACATGTAGTATTATGGTAAACTTCCGAATTTAGGTTTAGGCATTCATCACGTGTGAAAATAAAACTGAAAAAATAGAATCAACAACGAGTATGGTTAGATAGCTATTTAATAAACACTACACAGGTTTTGATACAACATAGATCCACATATACACAAGATATAAAGTAAGCAACTTACACAAGATTTAAAGTAAGTATCATCTGAGAAGATACATCTGGATCCCATTATACAGGTAAACCATTGCTTACTTAAAATCTTGAGTATATGTGGATCTATGTTGTATCGAAACATGTGTAGTGTTTATTAAAAAGCTGTCTAACTTTACTCCTTCTTGTTGACTCTATTTTTTTCACTTTTTCAATTTTATACATATATATAAATAGATATATAGATATATATCATTCAACCCATGCCAACATAGAAAGAGGACATTAATTGATGATGATGATAATATATATACAAACTATAGAAACTCTGTGTGTGTGTGTGTGTCACCATCATCATCATCCATCTTGTCTCTTGTACTGGAAATGACAATATCTGACAAGTCAGAAGGCTGTGCTAAGCTCCAATGCCTGTTTGTCATTAGTTTTTATAGTTGGATGCCCCTTCCTAAGGCAAAATACTTTGAAAGTGTACAGAATGCATATTTTCATAGCACCAGCACTAGTAAGATTGCCATGCAGTCTGCAAAACTAAAAAACCCTTAAAACACACATACACACATGTAATCATTGAAATCAAATCAAAGAATTATATATTCTTTACCTTTATTTTGATGTGCATCAATTTTAAGAGCTGAAATTACAAAAAATTGGAATCAATGAAGCATTTTCAGATGATTTATTTTAAGAAAAATATTGTCAATGGCTGTACCTGTCAGTCACATCCATACACACACAGGAATAACACATACAACAACAATGCTGTCATTAGCTGTGAACATCCAATGGGTCTGCCTGTGGTTCACTATATTTCCATTAGTGAAAATGATCAAAGACTGTTTGTGCAACATGGGCAGAATAAAATATCACAAAATAATTTTGTTTGACATACTGGTTTAGTGTTTTTTTTTACCAATGTGCATATCATTCACTGACATACACGGCAATATATATGTGTATACATATACAAAAAGCTTCTTTACAGTTTCCATTTACCTAATTACACTCATAAAGCATTATTGAACCCAAAACTATGGTTGAAGTTTTGCTGCACTGTGTGAATGAACTTGAAACTGTGTAGTTACAAAATGAGCTTCTTAACCACACAGCCATGCTTGTACTTGAAGCAAGAATATTTCAAAGATATCTCTGCCTAAAGAGATAAACAGCTCATATTTTATTGAAATAGCTTCCATGTTACTAGGCTTTACATAAATAGCATTTGTTAAAAATTTGTAAGATTCAAGAAATAAGTTGACAAGTATTGTCAGAACCAAAACTAAGAATGAATCCATGGCTTCACATCCCATGTGAAATGTTAAGAACTCACCGGGGTTTATCTCTAAGACAGAATTGGCTGCTGTTGTACTCTTAGGATGCTACAGGAGAAAATGGTAAAAGAAATATTTAGAATTAGCAGTTTTAGTTGAAAATTGTAAAACAGCAAAAGAAATTGTCAAGATATACTACTGAAAACCAGTGACTTACTCTAATATGCTGAGGTCGGAACAGAAACTGTCGATTTAAGTTTGATTTTTCAATCAAATCATTATCTGTGATAGTAATCTGCAACATGAAAAATTAAGATTAAGATCAGAGATTAATTCTTCAACTGTTTTTGCTTTTGTTTTAAGTATGCTTTTATCTTAGTGACATTTATTAAGATAAGTTTAGCTTTCTCAGGCTTCATTCCTTATAAAATGAAACATCTTGTGTATGCTACCAACTACAAAAGTGGCTGTGAGACTAAAATTTACATCACTTCTGTGACTTGATTAGAAGAGTTAATTAACACTGAGGAATTTAGAATTAAATTTTCAGTCTTAGTTTAATTCAAAGTTGGAAACAATTTTCCTTTTCATCTCTTTGAAATGGCTAACAATGCATCAATGATACACCGTATCCACCTGAGACTACTCCTAGGTATGTGATAGAAACCTCAAAAATTTCATGCTAACTTATGTTCTAAACACCTGCTTAATAATGATAGTTATTTTACTAAATCTTCATTATTTTCAAGATTTATTAAAACAAAGACATGACTGAAACATGGTAATGAAAGATCAGGTGAACTTTGGGATTTGTTCTATACATAGAATTGAGAGGTTTTAGTTGCATGTATGATAGGCTCAATACAGTTCCATTTACCAAATTTTACAAAAAAAAGCAATAGGTCAAGCCAGAATAGAAGACACTTGCCCCAGGTTGGCACCTGGTGGGATCAAACCCAGATCTATATAGTTGTGAAGTAAGCTTACTAACCACATAACCACCAACTATCACACATAAACTGATGTGTCTGTCCTATTGCTACTAAAGGATACTGATTTTTAGTGGTGAGCAGGTCATTGTTTTAAACCACCCAGTCAACACAACATGACAACAAGCAAATAATTTACATGGTGTCAGAATAAATAATAATGTGTGTGTGTGTTTAATGCATGTTTATATGTCACTGTTCTTCAAAGTGGAGGAATATATAGTCATTGTACAAACCAAACCATCTCCTTGAGTCGCTAAACCAAGCAAAGCAAAGTTTTTCAACATTTCACACCCAATGGCTCCACATCCAACCTAAAAAAAATTAAATGGCCAGACATTAGTAAATAACATAACTAGCACTGAATCACTAGATAATGATCATATTGAACAGATGATGATGATGATGATGGTGATAATGAGGTGTGGGGGAATGATTAGTACAATTGACTCTGGTGGGATTTCAACTCAAAATGTAAAAATTTGAAACAAATACTACAAGGCACTTGGATGCTGTAATAATTCTGCCAATCCACTGCCCTGAACCATAGCCATAATAACAGCAAAAATAATAGCAATAGTTTATCATTTAGGCACAAGGTCAGCACTTTTAAGGGGAGGGGATCAGTCACTACCATCAGCACTAGAGTTTGACTGGTACTTTATTTCATTGACAGGATTTGAAATCAGAAAGTAAGGAGCCAGAACAATAGCTGCAAAGCATTTCTTCAAACACTCTAACAACATCTACAACAGCAATAATAATAATAATAACAATAATAATAATAATAATCCTCTCGACTACAGGGACAAAGTCTGAAAATTTTGGGGAGGGAGATAGTTAATTACATCAACCCCAGTACTTTTTTCAGTGATCCCCGAAAGGATGAAAGGCAAAACTGACCTCAGCAGAAATTAGTAATAGCAACAGCAATAGCAATAACGATGACGATGATGATAATAATAATAATAATAATAAGGGTCGACTACAAAAAGGCGTTTGAGGATCGACTACAAAAAGGCGTTTAAGGATCAACTACAAAAAGGCGTTTAAGGATCGACTACAAAAAGGTGTTTGATAGCATCCCCCACACATGGATCCTCGAAACACTAGCCATTAACAAAGTAGCACTAACAATTATAAAATTCATAGGACACTCTATGAATAAATGGCAAACAGTCCTACACCTCCAAACAAAAGAGGGACTCATGAAAACCAAAGCCATCCCCATAAGAAGAGGAATATTCCAGGGAGACACGCTCTCTCCACTCCTTTTCTGTTTGGCACTGTCACCTCTATCTGATATGCTAAATAGAACTGGATGCGGATATAAATGTTATGGCAAAACGATCAGCCACCTTTTATATATGGATGACCTAAAACTATAAGCTGCAAATGACAAACAGCTGGAAACACTATTAAAGACAGTTCATGGATTTATCAAAGAAATAGATATGAAATTTGGATTAGAGAAATGCGCCAAAGTAACCCTGAAAAGAGGAAAACTAGTTAAGAGTAGCAACATCACACTAGATAAAACCAATGAAATAAAAGAATTAGACCAAAGCCAAACTTACAAATACTTAGGAATCCATGAACTAGATAAGACACAACACACACAAATGAAAGAGAAAATAAAAAAAGAATATTATAGATGAGTTAGATCAATGCTAAAAACAAGATAATAGGTATTAACACTTTAGCTGTCCCAGTTATAAGTTACAGCTACAATATCCTTAACTGGACACTAAATGAACTGACCAAAATAGATAGGAAAACAAGAAAAATAATGACAGGATCTAGGATGCATCACCCAAAATCTGACATATAAAGACTATATATACAACGTATAGAAGGTGGTAGAGGCCTTATACAGCTGGAAAACTACTATAAAATAACTACCACAGGACTGCAAAAATATCTACTTCAGAAGGAAGGAAAACTGATACAAATAGCGGCAAAACACGAGCAAAACAAAAAACTGTTCTCAGTATTTAAGGAAGCTGACAAATACAAACAAGAAATCATACCACCTAATAAATATGAAGAAGAAGAAGAAACAACAAAAGCTATAAAACAAATGAAATCCAAACTAAAACTAGAACAGTAAAGAACCATGATAAAACGATGGCAAGAAAAGCCCCTTCATGGTAAATACTGGACTAAACTAAATGCAAAAGAAATAGACAAAGAAAAATCCCAGCAATGGTTGAGAAGCTCAGGACTCAAAGCAGAGACAGAAGGGTTTTTAATTGCAGCACAAGACCAAAGCCTCCCCACCAGAAATTACCAAAAACATGTAATGAAAAGAAATATAACAAGTAACTGCAGAATATGTGGAGATGGACAAGAAACAATAAATCATATTATCTCTGGCTGCCCAGTCCTGGCTAAGAAGGAATATATTCACAGACATGACAGAGTTGGAACCTACATACACTGGAAGCTATGCCAACATTATGGAATAACAACAGAAAGAAGATGGTATAGGCACACACCAGAAAAGGTCACAGAAAACGAGAAAGCAACCATACTCTGGGATATGCCGATACACACAGATAGAGAAATTAAGGCCAACAGACCAGATATAGTTGTCAGAGATCATGAAGAAAAAAGATGCTTTCTAATTGATGTATCAATACCGGCAGATGACAAAGTGTCTCTAAAAGAAATGGAGAAACTTTCAAAATACAAAGACCTGGAAATAGAGGTAACCAGAATGTGGAATCTAAAAACAGAAACAATTCCTATCATAATAGGTGCATTAGGCATGATAAAAAAATATTCAGACAAATACATAACAAAAACACCAGGACTTACAAACACATATAACATACAGAAAATTGCACTACTAGGCACTGCACACATCCTACGCAGAACACTTTCCATACAATAACCATCAGAGCTTCACAACAAATCACAGCACATACCCAAGGCACACAGAGCTGCGCTCGGTTAAAGTGAAAGCACGCTATAAAAATAAAACTACTGAATAATAATAATAATAATGATGATGATGATAATACTCTGATGCCATACCAGGCAGTAGCTCTCATGGCTTCTGGTCTTAACTGATTGTAAGTGTTCACATGTACATGTTTTGTCTTGGTGTAAAAGATGGGTCACAGCAAATATTCTGCTCAATACCACAGATTTGTTTGTCAGTTGCTTGATCTTCACCAGCTGAGCATGTCCCTTAGTGGCTGACAATATGTGCATCTCTAATTACAAGCAATAGTTGGGGAGTATCATAGCCATGTGTTGAGAGGAATTCTTTGGGGTTTGAATAATTCACCCCTGGAAACAGTATTGTTTCTTTCATCATCCTTAAATAAACATATCATGCACATATGGTTGTGATGTATGTGCCTGGTGTACCCTTATCAGACAGGTAGTCATGATGGATATATTGGGTTTCATGTATTGGTACCCCACGGTCACTTAGATAGCATGTGCTACTCTTTCACTCAACAATAATAATAATAAAAATAATTACAGTCATGAAGAAGTTTATAATATGTGTTAAAGTCATTTACATTAAATTACTCACCATAAACAAATGGATGTTCCTAAGTTTATATAAGGTGTTTTCTCCAATGCACAGTCTTAACAAATCATAACGGTCATTCCTTGAAGAGAACAAGCATCAACACATTTTTATAAAGAGAAAGAAACATTAATGGGTAATGTTTTACAACAGACTTAAACTTTTAACACAAAGGAATCCCTTTCTTCTACTGTTAGGGAAGATTCAAAATGAAAAGTATTGATTTCTTGATCAAATTAACGACTTGGAGTAGTAATGGGCTGTGCAAATAGAGGAGTTCATACATTGATGCAGCTCAATCTGTTTAATATAGGACTTGAGTCTCTCTCAATAAACTTCCTGATCATTTTTCAAACAAAGATCACAACATGTTATATGTTCCATATCTTAAATGATCACGAAGAAGAATCATTGATCACAACCAGAAATACTACTTCAAGGTTTCATGTGATTAACTACCTCTTGACCATTTGTTTATAAACAGAGTTGACTAAGAATAAGACCAAACAATCAAACTTCATCGGACACTATGTTAAAATTTGAGACAGCTAATAAGTGCCATTCCTATCTGGGAGATTGTTCTAGAATTTAATGAAGGCAGATTAAAGATTTTACTTTATGTCAACAAAATGACATAAAAGATAATATATGGCCCGTTTTTTGTTACCTTGATAGTCAGAAGAAGAGGAACTGGTGATCAGTAATACCTGTGAAGCACCAAGAAGTATCGGAGAGTAATCTCTGCTACTTCTCAGTGCTATGCACATATATACATACACACAAGTATATATCTGTGTTTGATTTTATGTATAGTTGTTACAAAAACAGTCAAATATTAATTGAAGGATCCTCCAATACAATTAAGTAGAAATCCTCACGCTTATTTTTACAAGTAAAAGGTTGACAGTGTCTTCAAAGTCTCTGATAAGTTGCCTACATAAGACTGTAAAGTATTTTGGTTCACCAAATAATATACATATTGTTGGTTCATCTTGTGGTAAGTCACAGTAGTTGTAAGGTAGGTGAGATTTAATATTGATTTTTGTGACATATCAACTCTGAAAGATGAAAGACAAAGTTGACCTCAGTGGGATTTGAAGCACAAGACATACTTTTCGATATTTTAAGGACACAGATCAGTTACCATTTAGCTGCTGCATATATGTTGTTGTTGCTTAGCCCCAGCTCAGCCCTCCTGCATTTCCCTAGAGTCGTTGCATTTAGCTCCATATCATTCAATGTAGCTTACATTTTAAAATGGTTGGGTGTCCTTTGAAGGAGATTTAGTTGCTATTCCTAGCAGGATAAGTAACTATACAGAAGGCTTTCTGTGTCTTTTGAAGGAGATTTGTTTGTTATTCCTAGCAGTTTGAACCCTTATACAAGTGGTGTCTTCCTGCTGGTTTGCTGTGTGGCAGTGAAATGTCTGTGTTGTTATATTGACACAGAACAGAACTTTAATAAAATTGAAGAATTATATAAAAATAACAGAAATGGTTGTGGTTAACAGTAAAAACTGAAAAGAATTTGAATGAAAATATTAACTGACAGCCAATTGTTTCACTTACTTTGGATAGAAGCTGTTATCAGGGGCATCATTTAACATCACATCTGTCACATCTAAATAAAACTGTCAAAGAACAAACACCAACATAAAAATAAATAATAATAATAATAATAATAATATAATAATAATAATAATAAGACACAGAAACACTAATACAACCCAGTAGGACAACAGAAAAATAACTGTAAAAGACTGGAATATCTAGTTTCCTGTGAGTATTTTGAATTTCCCTCAAAATAAGTTAAGGAACTTACATATCTACACATAAACAATCAGCTTTGAAACTTTTAATATTTACACCTTCTGTGAATACCTTTCATCCCCCCACCCCACTGAGTATTCGAAAATGTAAACAACCTCTTTATTTCAAGAACACTACAGTTTTCTCTGTTCTGACAGACAAAAGATCATCTCCAGCAAATTTTTAAAACTTCATATCTACAATTTTCTGTGAAAAAATTTTAACTTCCTTTTCTTTCCATTCCTTTTTACCTAAATATTAAAAAATGGAAACAGCCTTTTTATTGAAAAAAAAAAAAACACCACAGTTTTCTCTGAATAAACATTTATAAATATCTCCAATTTTGTGTGAACATTTTATCTTCCCTTCTTCCCTGACTAACAGAATATGTAAACATGCCTTTTATTGTAACAACACAATTAAATGCACGATAAAAAATTAAGGAAGTAAGCACCTGCCAATATATACATACTACACAACTAAAGATCTCTAAACCACAGCAAAACTTTTTAAAAAAAAAGAAAAATTCCAAAAGAAAAAGAAATTCAGAAATTCAAACATCCAACAAGGTGAACATATCTTCTTCCAACTATTTCCAACTATTTCTACAATTTCCTGTGAATATTTTAAAACTCCCTCAAAATAAAATAAGTTAGGAAACTTACATACCTAGGGCTTTCAAACACACAAACGATCAGCTTAAAAAAAAGAAAACTTTTAATATCTACAACTTATGTGTGAATACTTATCCTTTCTTCTCTCCCTGAGTATTCGAAAATGTAAACATCATCCTCATTTTTATTCTAAGAACATTACCATTTCTCTCTTCACTCCCAAATAACTATCAAACAGCTATCGATAATTCAACCCAACCAATTCCTACCAGGAAGAAATTACATTCGAGACTTTACCCCAACTTCTGCTAATAGCTGCTGCAGCCGCAAGTTATTTGAATCTTTTTTTTGTTTAAACTTTCTTTATAACTACCACCCCAAACGTTTTACCTTAAATTTTTGACGCACCCTAAGGGTCCTCGGACGCTACTTGCAAACTCTTGGTTTATCATAAACCGCTTTTGTCGTGTGCACCAAAAAACCTTTTCCATTTGTTTGTTCAGTTTGGTCACTTTTGACTTTTACGTTGTTGTCACTCACATTGCTGCCCACTTTTTTGCCGTTTTTGTACATTTTTATAGATTTTGGGATACTTACCCCACGTGTTCCAAGAGTTAAAAAGGTCAAGTTGCGTCCCCTAGACAGTCTGTGGTTTGTGTTTAATACACAAATTGGTTTGCTATGTGTGCCACATATGATTTAATTAACCGATTTTTTCCAGTAATAAAGAATCCTATTGGAATAAAAAGGGCCATATAGCTCCTTGGAGCAGACATGATGCTCACTGTGAATTAAAAAAAAAATTCCTGCCAATTTGTGAAAGATATTGTCGAAAATATGTCATCTTGAATTTGAACCCGATTTCCCAAAATGGCATGATCTTTATCGCTTTTTTCTGATGGTAGGGTATTGCATGGAAAACTAATGTCAGAATTAAGTTTCTTAGGGTAACATTAAGCTTCACCATGAGTTTGGTGAAAATCGATTGCAAGTTGCAAAAACTACAACAGAAAATGTGTTGCATATAAAAAACTTAGATTCTCGACCCCATGTCGAATCTATCGATTTTTTTCAGAACTGGGGGAACTTTTCAAAATTTTCGCTGCATTAGTTTTGAATTATGACATTGGGCTATGTGTGTGTCAAGTTTCATCAGAATTGGTTGAAAGCCGTGGTCAGGGTGAGGGTACAACCTGACAGACACACAGACAGACAAACTGCCGTTTATATAGAGAGAGATATATATGTGTGTGTGTGTGTGTGTGTGTATGTGAGTATGTATATATATATATTATTGTTGTTTTTTCTAACAGTAATTATAAGAAGAACAGGTTGAATTGCTTCTTTTCAAGGCAGGGCTCTAAGTAGCACTGGTAGTAGTAAACACATTTGACCTCTGCTGACCCAAAGGGTCCGAAGATTCTTTTGTCTCTATGGCTGACCTCCCCACAATCTGCTGAATTTATTTATAGACCTGTAGATTATGATCTATCCTCCAACAATGGTAGTGGTGGTGATAATGATAAAAATAAAAATAATAATAATATTCTGCAGCAGCTAATACTAAATACTACTAATACTGCAATAATACTACAACTACTACTATTATGATAGCACAGGAATCTGAGGCCCAACTACCACCCTTATCACTACCCCCGCTGCCGTTGCTGTTACTACTGCACATAAAAACAATAATATCATTTAATTAAACAATGTAAGTATTCAGTCACATATAGAATTTTTAAAATTAAATTGACAATGTTCATTTCTATACTTATTCCATTTGCCAACATTACAAAGAGGGTAGGTATATAGACAGAGAGGTGAATTTCATCAGTAAAAAACTGTAGTAGAAAATCTTTACTCATGGGTAGATTTCCTATCACTGAATTTACTTTGTTATTTAGACTTATCAATGGGGAGGGGGTTTTCTATTAAGTTCAGTGGAGACAATCAAGAATTTTTCTACCTATAGATAGAAGAAGGGGTAGTTTAAATGGCTGAGCCATAAATCCAACCCTTTCATGAGGAATTTAACTTAAATCTGCCCATGAGTAAAGATCTTCTACTACCATGTTTCTATTGATGAGATTCAACTCTGTCTATATACCTACCCTCTTTGTAATGCTGGCAAATGGAATAAGTATAAAAATGAACATTGTCAATTTAATTTTAAAAATTCCATATGTAGCTGAAGAGTGCTCTACATTTTAAAACTGATGTAATACTTACATTGTTTAATTAAATGAAGTAGCATGAAACGATTGTACTACAATACCTTTGGATATCCTTGTTGCTTATTTTGATTATGGAATTTGTATCCTTGTGGTAGTGCCGGTGGCACACGAGAAAACCATCCGAACGTGGCCGTAACCAGTGCCGCACCGACTGGCCTCCATGCTGTGGGCACATAGCAATCACCATCCAATCGTGGCCGATCGCCAGCCTCATCTGGCTCCTGTGTCGGTGGCACATAAAAAACACCATCCGAGCGTGGTCGTCTGCTAGCCTTGTCTGGCACCTGTGTCGGTGGCACATAAAAACACCATCCGAGCGTGGCCGTTCCCCAGCCTCGTCTGGCACCTGTGTCGGTGGCACATAAAAACACCATCTGAGCGTGGCCGTTCGCCAGCCTCATCTGGCACCTGTGTCGGTGGCACATAAAATCACCCACTACACTCTCGGAGTGGTTGGCATTAGGAAGGGCATCCAGCTGTAGAAACACTGCCAGATCTGACTGGCCTGGTGCAGCCTTCGGGCTCCCCAGACCCCAGTTGAACCGTCCAACCCATGCTAGCATGGAAAGCGGACGTTAAATGATGATGATATATATACACACACACACACACACCTAAATACTTAAATATATGTGTGTATGTATGTCTGTCTGTCTGTCACTACTTACCCATTGGCTCAGTGGGGTAAATTTGCCTGTGATTGCTTTAAGAACTTCTTGAGCCATAAATCCTCCAAGAACTGCACAGAGAGGAGGGAGACAACCTTTACATGTGAATGCCAGCTTCTGGATAAGGCTTTCGTCAAGTTCCTCCTGAAATAATAATGATAGCTTTTACAAATGATTTATTAACTGAAAAACCACTTGTAAGACAGAATTAGTCAAAAGCTGGCATTGGTAAACAATGAGTAAAAGCCAAAACAAAATTCAAGTAAGAATTAAGTATAATCACAGACCTTTATGGACATAGAAGAATGTATTTCTTTGGCTTTTGATAGCAACAACTCAGCATCATCAGAACATCTAGAAAGACAAAAGACAAAATAAGATACATTTTTTTTTTACATTTACAAAATTGACTGAAGTCATTATTGCTTATTGACCATTGTTATCAATTCCATTCCTGCACATCCCAAAATATACTCCTGCATTAAATTCACTTTTAATGTAAATAATACACACACACACATATATATATATAAACATGGCTGTATAGTAAGAAGCTTGCTTCTCAACTGCATGGTTCCAGTTTCAGTCCCCTTGCGTGGCACCTTGAGCAAATGTCAGCCTCAGGCTGACAAAAGCCTTGTTAGTGGATTTGGTAGACAGAAACTGAAAGAAGCCCGTTGCATATATGTATATATATGTATATATTTATGTATGTTTTGTGTCTGTGTTTGACTCCTGCCGCCATTGTCTGGTGTGTTTACATCCCTGTAACTTAGCAGTTTGGTAAAAGAATAAAAGAATAAAAGAATATATATATATGTATGTATATACACATATATATATGTGTGTGTATGCATATATATATATGCATACACACACACACACACACATATATATATATACACACATATATATATATACATATATATATATATACATATATATATACATATATATATATATATACTAAACCTCGCTAAGATAAGTATTTATTTATATTTAAGATCTTCAAATTGTAAATTTTAATATTGTATAAGTCTTTGGTGTAATAATATTTTCCTTATGTAAATATCGTTGTTTATATAATGATCTAATTATCGTAATTTTCTATATTATTAGATATTAAATTTAAGTTTATTCGTAAGATACTACTTAGTGATAGATTTGTTGTTTGATAGCAAGCATACGAGGTGTATAAAGTTAGGCTTTTGTATATACATGTTTTAATAGTATTAATTGTAGTTTTAAATTTCTTATAATTAAATTAGATAAACTTTGATAAACTTAGATATGTTTCGACTAAAGATTGGTCCAGGCCATGTCTAATTTAATAGCATAACTTAGTTATTGTTTTTTTAAATTGATATTCGCTAGTTATTCCCATTGATAATTGTATTTATAGTATTTATTTGATACTATATTACTACGAATTGATTATTTCTATAAGTATTTTACATAAGATTTCCGAAAGTTCGTTTAAGTTTGTTTATTTGTATTTTGAAATTAGCTATTTCATCTTTAAATATGAAAAATTAATTTATTAGGTTTTTATTATATGTGCATATATATTTATTTATAGAGATTATTTTAGATTTTAATTATAATATTTATATACATTTATATATTTTCATTGATAATTTATATATAATAGTCATTTTTAAATATTTATGTAATTAGATATAGATTAATACCGATATTAGATTATTGGTGGGTTTCCTACCTTATAAATTAAAATTAATATTTAACATTATAGTCGATTTTGATATAATCATAATTGTTAAGTTTTATGTTTCTAGTTTGATAATAGAGTTTATTATAAGTAAAATTATTATATTATTTATATCTTAAAAATATTGTTTAAATATTTCTGATTATTTTTTAGATATTTCAATTAACCTGAAGATTGACTGTAACCATAACTCGAATTATTAATTGAATTTAAATTATTGTTATTCGAATTGTACAGCCATGAAACGATCGTAGTGTTTTACTCTTTATCTTTTATTAAACTTTTAATACTTTTGATATATATTTAAAATAATATAAATTAAATTAATTTTATGTATTGGCTTATGTTTTTCTTTGTTTGATTTGCCTAATAGTAGTTTTATCCCTAATGTAATATATATATATATATATATATATGTGTGTGTGTGTGTGTGTGTATATATATATAAAACTGAAATTTTAAGATTTATGGAGGGACAGTATGAATGAAAAAGTTAAAAGAGGTTGTACTATTGTTTTTAAATTGAGTTTCATTTTATGTTTGAAAATAAAGTAACTCATGATTGTAATTGTGATCATTGATTTCCAAAATTTTTTCATTTTTTACTTTCGATGCTTCTCCCATCATTTTTAATTGTGTAGTGCAAAGAAAAATTTCCAAACATTTTTTTTACTACAAAGACATTTTCCATTGTTTTTAAGTGCATGGTGCAAAACAAGATCAGTCCAGAAGGCTAAGCAGGGTGTCAAAATTGAAAAAGTGTTTTCATAAGCTCCCCTTGGTGTGGTGTAAAATAAATATATATAAAATATATATAAAACTGAGAACGTGTGTGTTTGTGTGTGTGTAAACCCGCAGAACCTCTGAAGTTCACAACTGATTTTTTCCAAACTGGGAACATACATTATTTATGTTCCAGAGATGGTTTTAGACTCTTAAAGCTTTTCACATAATGTGTAATGGGACCTCTGGGGACAGAAGACCCCCTTTCTTGGGGTATGTACGATTGCCTGCATGGTCCACACATTACTTCTGTTCAAACTGGAAAAAAACAGCTACTGAAGTGATATATGTAAGTTGTATTAAATGGCTGAACCGATGGAGACTTCAAACTGCATTGTTTAAGTGGTAGCAATAATAAACTGTTCTTGCACTACCATAGGAACCAAGTTGTTGGAATAAAAACCGTTTGGAATGACTATGTTTATTATGAAAAATATGTGAAAATATGTTAAATCCTGAGCAACTATTCAACTATTTTCTTTTAGTTTCAGTATCAAAGTCTTCCTTCTAAGCATAAATGAAGCCCATACAAATGTTCTTCAGTTATTGATTACAAACCAAACTAGAAAAGCACTTGGAGAGCACAGACCTCCACCATGCAGCTCATTTTAAGATAGATGCGCGAGTAAAATTACTAATAGAGAAACGATAATAAACTTTGGAAACAGCAGCGCCACCATAGATTACATGGAAATGATGAATGTGTTTTCAAGTAAGATAATCAAGGAACGTAACATTGTAATACTTCATGTAAAGTAAATATAACAAATGAAAAATCCTTCAAGAATCCATAAAATTTCCTAGATCATTACCAAAATTTCATCATCTATTCTTTGTGTCATCAACTTTTCCTGCAAGTTTCATCAAATACCGTTTGCAACTTTTTGAGTTATTTTTCCCACAGACGGACAGACAGACAAACCAACGCCGATGAAAACATAACCTCCTTCCTTGGCGGAGGTAAATATAGCATGTGCATTAACCTACTAGTTTACGGTGTCTAAGACCCAACTACGTT
>NC_043005.1:34606380-34751380 GCF_006345805.1 Octopus sinensis
TGGTGGCAGGTAAAGAGTAAAAGAACATTTCACATACACACACATACACAGTGAGAGAGAATCATGATGGTGGGAGAGAGGAGATAAATGATAGAGTAGTTACAGAGGAAGTTATTCACTTAAGAAATTTGTTTCTTTTACTTTGAGGGAATAAATATTTTTTCTTTAAAATATATTAGTTCATTTCATTATTTTGTATAAGCTCCAAGAAATTTGATAAGAAGTTAAATTATAATTATTGTATGTAAGCCTTATTTTCTGACAAAACTATACTTCCAAAGTCACCAGTCATATGACAGCTTACTTTCTCGTTATCAATAATAATCAGAGTGCAAGGTAAAAAGAAACTATTTTTTTAATCAAACTGTTTGGTAATTCAGCTTTGCATCAACTGGAAACTAAAAGAAAAAGTTACTGCAAATAAAATACTTACATTTAATCGACTTAGATCAGGAGTTAACAAATTAGGCTTGGTCAGCTGGGTTTCAAGACTTTCCTGAAATATTAAAAAAAAAAAAAACAGAATAGTAGGGTTGCTGATAAAATTAATACCAGTAGTGTATTGGGACCAATTCAACCAACTGTGCATTTGCTTTAGAAACCAAATAAATTACTGGTATTTATTTCATGGATCAGAGAGATAAAAAATAAAGGCCATGATGACAGTGTTTAAATTCAGATCTAGGAAGTACTGGACTCTGTAGAATAATGAATTTAATGATGCTCTTATTATTATCATTTGCCCAATCATAATTGAGTTAATATTCATTTCTTTCACCAAACCATCTGTAACCACTTCAGTAAGTAGAGGATAAATAATAGATTGAAATAAACTAAGTTTATTGCAGGTGGTTAATTTATTGCTCCTGGAAGAACAAGTGATGATGTAATGATTTAAATGTGGAAACCTTAACTACTACATGAAGTACCATGGAGTCAGAAGTCAAGTAGATGTGTTTTTGTTTAGTGTGTGTCTGGGGAGTGGGTGAGATGAATATAAAATATTGAACCAGCTCTGTCAGGGTTTTATCCATCAAGCACCCATGTTCCTATTATACTAGTTACTTTCTACACTTTCATTGCAGGAATAATACTGATGGCAGATTAAATAAAATTCATCTCTATTAATGAGACTTGTAAAGACTTGAGAGAGAGGACACACACACACAAACAAACTAAATACAGTCCTGATCTCAAAGGCATTCCAGCCTTGACTATTCTGTATTTTCACATATACAAGACTACATTAACCAAAGTATCTTTTCTGGAGATGGTCGGGTGAGATATATGAAATTAGAAGATGAGAGGTGTAAAGTTGTAATCTAAAGAAAGACTAAGAAAGTAAAAGATGAACTGAGAAAATTACAAATTATTTACAGATTGAATGAAAAAAACTACAAAGTGATTTGAGAAACGAAATGTGTATGGTCTACTGAAGTGAGATATAAATATTAACAGACTTGTTATCAAATAAATTTGAGATGTGGGTATATGGAAGATTTTTGATTGAGAATAACATGAACAGACAATGGAAACTACAACGAAATACTAATTTCATTATACACCTTTAAGGGGAGAAAATGAAAATATTTCAGACAAGTTGAAACATAAAATAGATTATGAAGTTTGTTCATAAAAGTCAAAATCAATAAGATCATTATACTATTAAGAATTAGACAGATTTAAAATATAGTGAATATATTAAAGGAGGGCACAAGACAGGTTGACATGGAAATCTATGGAACTGAATACAGATAACCTGATGGGGATATTGTTTGAAGGAAATTTGGCTGCTATTTGTAATAGATCAAGCAATTATGTAAAGGTTCCTATATTGTTTCATAAGACAAAATGTTAGAATCTTACTTAGTGTCTGCTAAGTATGTTTTTTCCTCCCTTGTTTATTATGATTTTATATGTGTATATCATAGGAGAAAAATTTATTACATAATCAGCATGTATTGGATGCTTATTTTGTGCTGGTGGTATGAGGAAAAGCACCTGGTACATGCTGTGAAGAGGCTGGTATTAGGAAGGATATCCAGTCATAGTAACCATGTTAAAAGTAGATACTAGAGCATAAGGCAGACCTTGGATACATCAGATCCTGCCAAACCGTCCAACCCATGCCAGCATGGAACATATATGTTAAATGATGATAATGATGACAACTCAACAATTTATTGATGTATTTTTTTTCCCAAATTAACCTACAGAGAGGAGGTTTCCAATCTTGCTGCTCTTTGATATATGTTACACAAGTATTTATACTAGGATAACTGTTGACGATACTATTATACAATCAAAGATAAATTCATAAAAAGATCTCTGTATCTAGGTGTGCGGATATGTGTTTATGTTTGTTTAAATAATCATGTTATTAATGAAGATTATAATTACTATTAATATATTATCATTGTTATTTAATTGATATGCCTTAATTTAATTACACATCATATGTTATAAATCAAACTATTATTACAGATTTTATTATCATTTTTGTCCCTCTAACTTGACTCCAACAATTGTGTTTGCACTCATTATGGCTGTATCCATTGTGATGGTAAATTGAATGAAAATAACGAACAGCTTTATATTTTAAAATACTTTAACTCACTCTAATTCATATAGAGACAATTACAGCAAAGTCTTTGTCGGGCCTTAAAGGTAGGGGGAGGGAGGAGGTAATTTTTATTTTTGTAATTGAATTAGCCGGTATGCAAACAATGATATAAAAATTAACAAACTATTAAAATACGTCTAGTTAATAGAATTCCAAAAACAAATAGTTTTTAGTTTTTTTTTTGCTGTCATAGAACACTTTGAATGGTATTTATCAACACTGAGTAAATTATTCTTCACTACATCACATGATTATAATCACAAACTTGCCCCCAGTTGTTCTTTTCTAAGCAGATCTAACTCTCCTCATCCTGCCTCCCAATTGGAGAAACCTGCTTTTGACTCTCATGCTTTCATTTTTTGGACAAGAAATTAACATTTTCTTTCTTTTGGAGTTACCAAAAATATAAAAACCCAACTATAATGTTCTTTCTGAAAGATAATTGCAGAGCAGAGCTGCCAGTTTTCTTGATTCTGTTTGATTCAACAAACTTTTGTAGTCTTGGAGTCATGAAAACCATAAGGTTGAAAATTAATGTAAAATTAAAGAACTGTTTCTTAATAAACCTCAGGCTTTTTCAAATGGCTGTGTGCCTAAGAAGTTCATATTGTAACCATGTGACTTCACACAGCACTCTGAATAAATGTCTTCGATATAAACCAGATCAGTAAATGGTTTTTGAGTGAGACTGGTCAAAAGAAACTCTACAGAAGCTTGTCAGATATTTACGATTCCACATATATGTAGTGGTTTCCGTGAACAATTATTTGTTTTGTGAATAACTGAATGCCAAACCATGAATAAGCGGCACATATGTAATGTGTGTGTAAAGTTTGGTGAAAATCAATTGAAAACTGTACAAATGCATATGTATTACACACACAGACACACATAGACATCTTTTGCTTTATATGTGTGTGTGTGTATTTACATGTGAGTATGTGTGTGTCCCCACTTGTGAGCATTTATGTGTGCATGCATATGCACATCTATGTTAATGTGCTATTGTTTTGCTTATCAATGTGCAAGTGAAACAGTGAAATGATGTTTACATTCCTTGTTAACATTACAACCAGTCACTCTATATTTTCAAAGGCCAGTGAAATAATAATAAAAAAATCTCATATTTGGAGCAAAACTAAGTTAGGTTTTACAGAAGGCAGGACATCTGACCATAAACTGTTGCTGCTTCAAATACACCATCATACAATGTCTGTTAGTAAAAATCAGATGTTACATGAACAAAATCATTTTCTGTTTAATGGAATCTGAAGTGTTCAAGAAAAGAAAAGAAAGAGAAGGGAAATATTTTGGTATTGGTTTCCCAAAATATTCCACATTTTAAGAGATCATGGATTAGTCAACTATAAAACACTCTTAATATAGCTAACTGCTATATTCTTTTATTTTTTAGAAAGACACACAAACATACAAAACGGGCTTCTTTCAGTTTCTGTCTACCTAATCCACTCACAAGGTTTTGGTCAGCCCAAGGCTATAGTAGAAGATACTTACCCAAGGCACCATGCAGTGGGACAGATCTCGAAACTAGGTGGTTGGGAAGCAAAGATTTTAATACATCACTTATTTTTAGTTTACACTTAGCTAGCATGTTTGATGAGAGAGAGAGAGAGAGAGAGAGAGAGAGAGAGAGAGATGGAGGGTGGGGGAGAGGAAGAGAGAGTCTAATGTGCATTGCTGTGAATGTGAACATGAAGTCAGGTCAAGAGAGAAAATAATTATTACATGGTGTCCTTTCTCTGGAATCTTCAACTGCACACAAATTCCTCCATGGTCATATTCATTGAATTCCTCTCCGCTTGTGTCACAAATCGTGAATGTGAAAGGATTTAACACTAAACATGGAAAACAGAAAGAAAAGAAATGAATGTAATACATCTTTCTTCTAAGAAGCAACATACAATCAGACACATAAATCAATAAACATCATTATTAACAGCAGAAATAATAGTTATATATTAGCAAGAGAGACAGTGTTAATACTGAGAGGTAATATCTATCTCCACTTAAACAAGGATGTTCTGTTACAACAAAGCATACTGCAGTAGATACTATTTGAGAAATTCTGATATTGGTTTTTTTGGTGCAAAATGCACTTTTGTTTATAGTGCTAGCTGGGAGATAAAAAAAAAGGAAATAATAGTATTTGTAAGAGTATAGGATATTATTTGAGGGCAATCTGCCAGCTGTTTCTGGCTTGCTGTTTAACCGCACAGAGACTCTTTATAGGCTGCCCATGGTTGTACGAGTTTTAATCATATGTCTGTTTAGTTAAGAATGATAAGATTGGAGGAGAAGAAGAAGGAGGAGAAGAAGAAGAATGTGGCTTTCATTAAAGACACCGAATACCTATGTACTATACATCTAGAGCAAAGGTAACAACAACAGTATTGTCAACAACATTATAATAATAACTGCAGTAACAATATCACATACCTAACAATAACAATAGTATTAATAAAAACAAGGAAATTATAATTACAACTGTAAAATAGCAGTGAGCTTAAAGTTTAGCCATTGTTCACAAACAAATATGACTGACAGCTAGCACCATAGATTCACTAATTGTTTTAAGTACCAGTGTAATCATGAACAGATATAGACATCCTCTTGGGGTCTTTCACTTCTGACCCAGTGGAACATCAAGGATGTGATAGTTGGAGGGAGAGGAGAAGGGCTGTACCAATTATAGTCATTGGTATGCATTTACAGCTGACTAGACTGGAGCAATGTGAAGTGAAATGCCTTGCTCAAGGATACAATGTACAATTTGGCTCATGAATTGAACACACAGCCTTATGTTTATGAGTCCAATACATTAACCCTAACCCCCAGACCATGGACCTTCACAGTAGTCAGGCACAAACCTAAATTCATAAAATATATAACCACAACATTTCTAACCACCAAAAACAACATAAAGGGAATAAAAGTATATAAAAATGGAACCTACCAGAAACTGTGCAAACTTTTCCATTGAGGGCTGTCATACCTTTAATTTCTTTGAAAGTGACCTTGTCTGCTGTCTGAAGATAATGTCGAGTATTTTCTAAACAACCCACAACACCTGGGTTCGCCTGGCAATAAGAAATTACAAGCTCTTTGAGAAAATATTTCCAGATATAAAATACAAAATTTTAAAAATGTTAGGATGTAAGTTGTAGAAAATTTGAAACTCAGTTGGTAACAGAACACTGTGATGATGAAGATAATTTCATGTTAGTAGTCTAAAACTTAATACCTTGGTTATATTACCAATAAATACTTCCTTTGGTTCTTCTCCATTAGCATCAAAAATGTCAAATTCATCTCCAAAATCACAGAAGCATCCAGCAAAGACACCAAATACATCCCCTGATATAAACTGAAAATAAATTTATAAGCATTTATAAGAATAATAACAAACATTATAAGTGAGTAACAGATAATTTGGTACATAACATCATCATCATCAACGAACCAGATGGCTGCACCAGGCTCCAATCTGATCTGCCAGAGTTTCTACAGCTGGATGCCCTTCCTAACGCCAACCACTCCGAGAGTGTAGTGGGTGCTTTTACGTGCCATTGGCACAAGGGCCAGTCTGGCAGTACTGGCAACAGCCATACACAAATGGTGTTTTTTATGTGCCACCTGCACAGGAGCCAGTCCAGCGGCACTGGCAATGACCTCGCTTGAATATTTTTTCACATGCCACCAGTACAAGTGCCAGTAAGGCGACGCTGGTAATAATCATGTTCAAATGGTGCTTTTTATGCGCCACCGGCACGGATGCCAGTCAGCTGTTCTGGCAATGATCCTGCTCAGATGATGCTCTTAGCGCTCCACTAGCACGGATGCCAGTCATCAAATTTGATTTCAATTTTGATTTCACTTGCCTCAACAGGTCTTTGCAAGCAGAGTTTAGTGTCCAATGAAGGAAAGGTACGCATAAGTGGGCTGGTTACACCCCTGGCATAGGCCATGGGTTATGGTCTCACTTGGCTTGCCGGGTCTTCTCATGCACAGCATATTTCCAAAAGTCTTGGTCACTAGTCATTGCCTTGGTGAGGCCTAATGTTCGAAGGTCATGCTTCACCATCTCATCCCAGGTCTTCCTGGGTCTACCTCTTCCTCAGGATCCCTCAACTGCTAGGGTGTGGCACTTTTTCAAATATATTTATAGTGTTTTGGTGTAGTATATTGCCTGCAGTTATGTTAATTTGAAATGTTGATCTGAGCTTATTATTATGACATATTGTATATTAATAGGTATATATACTTAAACATTAGTCGAATATATTGACCTAAGGCACTCTGACCTAATGCAGACCAGCCTGGTGTATTTGATTAGCAAATATTGGTCTGAAATGCATGTGTTGAATGAATGTGATATCATTAACTTTAACTATATCATACAATGTTGGCAGTGATATGCTTTCATTCAATAAATGTTTTCAGTATAAAATAACAGAAGGGTAATAGTGTCCAGAATCAGAGAGTAAACTGCAATAATTTATCAGAAATGAAACAAAAAGTCACAGGAACTTTGGCAAAATGAACAGTTTAAATTTGGTAAAGTTGAAGGACCAATATGTGTTTTTCTAAGAAAAAAAATGGTGAGTACCTCTCTCCACAGCTCCTGATTTTGTGATGTAAAACCAGTTGTAACTACTTCACTAATAAGATTAATATTTTTTTAAGAGATAAGAACGTCACAATTTGAATTTACTTTTGAGAAAGCATAAAAGCTGCAAAATTCCTTTGATTATGAAAAAGTCTAATAAACATTTTCACTAAACAGACACAGCACATAACTAAAAATATGTAGTATGGTTCTATAATTTTAAAGAATTATGAAAAAGAAGATTGTTTTAAATATTATTCTCCTAATTACTGTAATTACAACTTACCTTAATTGGAGGATTCTGTTGATGACAGAAATTATTCACCTTACGTTGGAGATTTAATGATGTTTCAGTTAATATAACACACTAGAAATTTAAGAAAAAATTATTTTAAGTTAAATTCACAGTTTAGTGTGTGAATATAAATACATACATACACACATGCATATATACAGCACAAGGAATATTGCCGGGACATTTCCATTAAAGCTTCTACCAAGTGCGAACATAACAGGCTGAATATTGTTGCTTGGCATAGACAAGAAAAAGCATGTATTATTATAGAGGTTAGCTACCCAGCTGATGTGAACATCTCTTTGAAAATCAAAAAGAAAGAGGATAACTATGGACAACTGCTTTGATACACCCAGCTTCTATATCCAGATTATGAATTCACATTTATACCAATAATAATTGATGTAAACAAAAACCACTGAAATTCAAGTGATATTACTTGTTTCCATTCTTCAGTGAAAACATGTCTGGCCTTAGATAAATATTACCTTGTTTGGAACAGAAGAGGGTTGGTGACAGGAAGAGCATCTGGACATAGAAAATCTGCCTAAGAATATTCCTCCTGTCCCATATAAGCATAGAAAAGTGGATATTAACTGATGATAGCTACATCATCATGGTAAACATTGTTTTTACATCTCTTTTTTCGATGCCACAATAAGGGTTTGGATGAAACTTTAAGGAAATATTCTATGCCAGATGTTCTTCCTGATGCTAACTCTTGTTAATTTTTTGAGCAATATATTTCACTGGTCTTCACAGGCTGAACAGCTGAGCTAAGGGACATACTGAGACAAAGACATATGTAATTTCTGCCTCAGCAGTGTCAGTGTGAAGACATAAGGGGACAGACAAACACACAATAGGCATCCATACAGTTTCCATTAATAAAATTTTGAAACTTCATCAACAAGGTATTGGTTGAACCAATGCTATATTAGAAAACACTAGCACAAAGGTTGCACAGTGGGAATGAACCCAAAACCACATTGTTGCAAAGCAAACTTCTTATCCACCACAGAACCATCAATGCCTATACATACATACAAACATACATACAAACACAAACATACATACATATATAAACAATTTCAGCGTGGAAGGTGTTTATAAGACATTTAAGAAACACACAAAAACTGTTAGATTCACTTCAACATTTAAATTTGTCAAAATATTTGCGTCGCTTTGAGACCATGACCTGTTCACTGACAAAATTCTGTGACGCAGCATGAAATTTCTTAAATGGCTTATAAAAACCTTCTACGCTGCAATTGTTTTCGTTCCAGCATACAATCTCAGATCAGGTCACTTGCTATGCAAGTACATCTCTGTAATATATATATATATATATATATATATATATATAGAGAGAGAGAGAGAGAGAGGTACATGCATGGATCAGATTTTGGCACTCTGTCAATTATGATGACGAGGGTTCCAGTTAACTCATCAACAGAACAGTATGCTCCTAAAATTAATGAGCAAGTGGCTAAGCATTCCACACACGTGTACCCTTAAAGTAGTTCTCAGGGAGATTCAACATAACATAGAATGTGACAAGGCTGGCGTTTTGAATTACCAGCTGAGTTGACTGGAGCAATGTGAAATAAAGTGTCTAGCTGAAGGATATAGCAAGCCACTGGGAATTGAATTGACAACCATCAGGCTATGTTCTTGAAATTCTTCATTTGTAGAGCCTATTCTTTATGATAAATATTCAAAGAATACAAACACACACACAGAACCTACAACATCATAATCATCTCCATTGTACCTGATAATCTTTTAAATATGTGAGATCAGTGGAATCCTGAAGAGGAATTGAGGTGGTGTTTACGGTGACGTACGGGTTTAATTCAGCAATTCTCTTACAACAGGCCTCAGCTCTGAAAATATAAATATCAATAATCACATTAGAAATTATGAAGAAAGAAAAGGAAAAAATGCTGTTTTAATATCAGTTGTAAAAGGGTTAAACCTAGGGGAGACAATCTGTTACCGTCAGAGTTATTTTCCTTGAAATAGTCCATTTTTAAGAAAATATCAAGATAATTTTGTTTCTCTTCTCTTACAGTAATAATGTACTTTTTATTTGTCCCTTTAGCTATAAACACAAAACCTTGTGTCTATATATCAACAATGAATACTGTTTTACTAGTTGGTATTCTTTTAGCTCAAGATAAAAAGCAAAAAGTGCAAAACCATGATAAGCAATCAAAATATATATTTAGAAAAATATTGAAAAAATAAATTTTGCAGGGAAAAAATGTTTTTTTCTCAGAATCATAGTCCCAGTATATCTCACATAATAATAATGATGATGATGATGATAATAATAATAATAATAATAATATAATAATAATAATAATAATAATAATAATAATAATAATAATAATAATAATAATAATAATAATAATAATTCTTTCTACTATAGGCACAAGGTCTGGAATTTGAGGAGACGGAGATATTCGATTACATCGACCCCAGTACTTGAATGGTTCTTAATTTATCGACCTCAAAAGGATGAAAGGCAAAGTTGACCTTGGCGGAATTTGAACCCAGAAAAATAAAACAAAAGAAGAAGAATTATTTTTGATATTAGCACAAAGCATGACATTTGTGGGAATGTCTAGTTGATTACATTGAGCCCGGTATTTGACTGGTACTTAATTTTATCGAGCCTGTAAAGATGAAAGACAAAGTTGACCTTAGCAGGATTTGAACTCAGAATGTAAACAGCCAGAAGAAATGCTGCTAAGCATTTTATCAAGTGTGTTAACTGTTCTAGCTCTCGTGGTTTAACTGATTGGAAGTGTTATCATGTACCTGTTTTGCCTTCGTATAAAAGATGGGCTACAGCAAATATTCAGCCTAATACCACAGATTTGTTTGTCAGTTGCTTGACCATAGCTAGTTGAGCATGTCCCTTAGTGGCTGATGATATGTTCATCTCTGATCATGAGCAGAAGTAGTGGGGGAGCATCATAGCCATGTGTTGAGAGGAATTATTTGGGGTTTGAATAATTTACCCCAGGAAACATTGGCGATTTGTTCAACACCCTTAAACAACCCTTATTCAGGGACCTTTTGAGTGGGATGGGCTACTCGACCTGAAGAAATTTCTAACTGGGCTCCACCTGCAAGGTCATGTGCTGCTTAACTTGATATGAGATTACAATGCCATGCATATATGGTTGTGGTGCATGTGCCTGGTGAACACATCATATGAGTAGTCATAATAGGTATATTGAGCTTCGTATATTGGTATCCCATTGTCACTTTGATAGCATGCATTGCTCAGTCACTCAATAATGATAATAATCCTTTCTATGATAGGCACAAGGCCTGGAATTTGCAGAGAGGAGACTAGTTGATCACATTGACCCCAGTCAAGATTGGTGCTTAATTTATTCACCCTGAAAGGATGAAAGGCAAAATCGACCTTGGCAGAATTTGAACTCAAAACATGGTGACAGGCGAAAGACCGCTAAGCATTTCATCCAGCGTGCTAACGATTCTGCCAGCTCACTGCCTGAATAATAATAATAACGATCCATTCTACTAAAGGCATAGGCCTGAAATTTGTGGGGAGGGAACTAGTTGATCAATCCAGTGTTTCACTGGTACTTAATTTACCAACCCTTAAAGGATAAAAGGCAAAGTTGACCTCGGTGAAATTTGGACTCAGAATGTAAAGATGGAAGAAATGCCACAATCATTATCATCATCGTCATCGTCATTTAGTTTCCATTTTCCATGCTAGCAAGGTAAGATGGTTTGATTGGGACTGGTAAGCCAGAGAGCTACACCAGGCTCCAGTCTGTTTTGCCATGGATTTTACAGCTTGATGCTCTTCATAAAACCAACCATTCCACAGAGTATACTAGGTGCCTTTTACATGTCACCAGTATGGGTGCCTTTTATGTATCACTGGCATGGGTGCCTTTTATGTATCACTGGCATGGGTGCCTTTTATTTGTTACCAGTACCGGCCATGACTATGATTTTTCTTAGCTTGACATGTTTTCTTAAGCACAACAAATCACCAATGGTCTCAGTCATTTGTCATCACCTCTGTGAGACTAAACATCTGAAAATCATTTCATTCAAGATCATAGTTCACCACCTCATCCCATGTCTTCTTGGGTCTATCACTTCCATATTACCAAACAAATTCAATATTTCCACTTTTAATTTGTATTCACAAACCAAAAGAATGGCTCCAGCTGTTTATCCATTTTAATGTTTCTACCTTCGGTCATATGATGATCACCACTAGCTGACAAGTGTATCAACATCCTCACCAATCTAGTCACTGTGTTGCTGTCTGATCTCAGGTCAACCTTAACTGATCAGACATGTGATCAAAGGCATTCCATCCGGGACCATCCCTTTCACCGTATAAGGAGTACCTGGGAAAATATTATTCATTGTATATTTTCCTTCTTTAAAGCTGGTAGGATGTGATATGAGAGAGATTTGGTTGCTATTTTTGCAGAAGTGACTGTATACATGCTCCCTCTTCAGTTCATGTTGTTTTGTGGGTTCTCCTCAAAGGTTCCTACATTATAGTTCAAATTTACAGAAAACAAAAGATAAAGACAGGTGAGGAAATAACAAGCAGGTGTATTAATTTAATGCCCAGGAAGAATGGAAAGAACCATCCAAACGTGGCCGTAGCCAGTTCCGCATCGACCGGCCTCCGTGCTGTGGGCACGTAACAAACACCATCCGATCATGGCCGTTCGCCAGCCTCATCTGGCACCTGTGTCGGTGGCACATAAAAACACCTTCCGAAGACCCGGCAAGACTAGTCAGTCCACCTGTGCATACCTTCCTTCTTGTGACACTTGTGAAGACTGGTTGAGGCAAGTGAAAATCAAATCAAATCAAAATAGACAAAATAGATGAACATCAATGGAATTTGTATCTTGTGGTACCAGTGCCTGTGGTACCAGTGCCTGTGCACACAGGAAATCCATCAGTGCCGTAGTCAGTGCGGTGGGCACATGACAAACAGCCTCATCTAGCACCTGTGTCGGTGGCACATAAAAACACCATCCGAAGACCCGGCAAGACTAGTCAGGCCATAACCCATGGCCCCTACCTGGGACGTAGTCAGTCCACCTGTGCATACCTTCCTTCTTGTGACACTTGTGAAGACCTGTTGAGACAAGTGAAAATCAAAACAAATCAAAATAGATGAACATCAATGGAATTTGTATCTTTGTGGTACCAGTGCCGGTGGCACGTGGCACATAAGAAAACCATCCGAACGTGGCCGTAGCCAGTACCGCATCGACTGGCCTCCGTGCTGTGGACACGTAACAAGCACCATCCGATCGTGACCGTTTGCCAGCCTCATCTGGCACCTGTGTCAGTGGCACATAAAAACACCATCCGAGCGTGGCCGTCTGCCAGCCTCGTCTGGCACCTGTGTCGGTGGCACATACGTCTGGCACCTGTGTCGGTGGCACATAAAAACACCATCCGAGCGTGGCCGTCTGCCAGCCTCGTCTGGCACCTGTGTCGGTGGCACATAAAAACACCATCCGAGCGTGGCCGTCTGCCAGCCTCGTCTGGCACCTGTGTCGGTGGCACATAAAAAACACCATCCGAGCGTGGCCGTCTGCCAGCCTCGTCTGGCACCTGTGTCGGTGGCACATAAAATCACCCACTACACTCTCGGAGTGGTTGGCGTTAGGAAGGGCATCCAGCTGTAGAAACACTGCCAGATCTGACTGGACTGGTGCAGCTTTCGGGCTCCCCAGACCCCAGTTGAACCGTCCAACCCATGCTAGCATGGAAAGCGGACGTTAAATGATGATGATGATGATGATGATGATTTCGAGCCTATGCTCTTCAACATAAAAGGATTGAGAAGAAAAAAATGGAGAGAGAAAAAAATGTGTAGGGATCACATTATACTTTTTCCTTAAAGTTGGCTAGAACTTTCCAATAACAAAATAAACCTTTTACCAGTAAAAGGGCTTTTGATCCTGCCCAAAACGAATTTCTTTTATTTGTTGTGAACAACTAATAGATAAGAACTGTTAGACTATCAAGAAGAATACTTTGTAACATTTCTTCCAACTTTAAGGCAGCAAGCTGGCAGAATCACTAGCATGCTGGGCAAAATGCTCAACAATATTTCATCCATTTTAACATTCTGAGCTCAAATTCCACTGAAGTTGACTTTGCCTTTTATCCTTTTGGGGTAAATAAGATAAAGTTGAGATCTGGGGTCAATGTAATCAAGCTGCCCACTTCCCTGAAATTGCTGGCTTTGTACCAAAATTTAAAACCAATATTTCTTCCAACTCATTACACTCTGAAGTCAAAATCTGTGAAGATCAACTTTGTATCAGCATAGGCATGGCAGTGCAGTTAAGAAACTCGCTGTGCAACCACTTGTTTTCAGGTGCAGTCGCATTACAACTGGTGTTGGTTTGTTTACATCCCTGTAACTTAGCAGTTCAACAAAAGAATAAGTGCCAAACTTAAAAATAAGTACTGGAGTGGATTTGTTCAATGAAACCTGTCAAGGCTGTGCCCCAGCATGGCCACAGTCCTATGACTGAAACAAGTAAAAGGAAAAAAGACATCTGAAACATTTTGTTTTTCTTTAATGGAGTTTCTTATGTCATTTGTATTTCTTAAAACCATTTACAGTAATGGAATGGCAAAACCATTAGAGCACCAGACAAAATGCATTGCAGTATTTGTTCTACCTCTTTAAGTTCTTTAAATTAGAAAAATTTTCACCCTATTGAGCCAAGTACTAGGATTTTGTATAATTGACAGACCTGCACCCACTCCAAATTTGTGGCCTTGCACTATGTTAGAAATGTTTATCAAAGTGTCACATTCAAGAGTTCTCTTCATTTTCCATCCACCCCTCTTTGTAATGAAGCCACTTCTATTGTTCTAAAGGGTTGTCAGTTGTAATAATCCAAACATGTCAAATTGTACAAACAGAAACTGTGGTTACTTCCTGTTATAAACAATACATTCCTCAAACACAGCCATAATGACAACACTTGTCTTTAAAGATATTCAACTATATACCAAAACCATTACAACCATTATAAGAAAATGAGTGGTTATTGCTTTCTTCTTTCCATTCTCTTTCATATACAATGATATGTGTTGAATTCATGCAAGAACTTTTCATCAAAGATTAATGTATATTTAACTGTCTCTGAGAGATGCTTTGAATAGTAAGATAAAGAATGTTAGAGTAATTAAGAAATCAAACTAGCCTAAGCTTTGAACACTGCACTGTTTCATCATCATCATAATCATCATCATTTAATATCCATTGTCCACGCTGCCATGGGTTGGACCAGGGCTGGCAAGATGGAAGGGTGTACCAGTCTCCCATCTGATTTGGCATGGTTTCTATGGCTGAATGCCCTTCCTAATGCCAACCACTCTGAAAGTGTAATGGGTGTTTTTATGTGCCACTGGCAGAGGTACCATTTGCATGACACCGATACCTGCCATGACTGCGGCTTTGCTCAGCTTGATGGGTCTTCTTCTCAAGCATGACATAATGTCAAAACTCTCAGTTTTGAGGCCCAACACTCAAAAGGTACTCAGCCACTTTGCTTCCGTGAAGCCCAATGCCCAACGCTCACAAGGAACTTAGCCACTTTGCTCCCATGAGGCCCAACACTTGAAAGGTTCTCTTTATGCACAACCAGAATGGGTGCCAGTTACATGACACCAGCATCAGTCACGACTACAATTTCACTTGACTTGACGGGTCTTCTTTAGCATAGCATATCGCCAAAGGTCTCAGTCACTGGTCATTGCCTCTGTGTGGCTCAAAGTTCACAGATCATGCTTCACCAACTTGTCCCATGTCTTCCTGGGTCCACCTCTACCACAGGTTCCCTCCACAGTTAGAGGTTGACACTTTTTACACAACTGTCAACATCCATATGCATCACATGACCATACCAACACAATCGTCTCTCTTGTACACCATATCTGATGCCTCTTTTGCCTAACTTTTCTCTCAAGATGCTTACACTCTGTCGAACATGCACACTTACATAGTACATCCAGTGAAGTATACTGGCTTCATTTCTTTCAAGCTTATGTATGTCCTCGGCTGTCACATTAATGAGTATCTCATCAGTTACATAATGCTCACACTACCTCCAGTGGTAAGCTGCACCAAATCAGATTATTTATCTCTGACAGTTTAACTCCTTCCCTGGTGACTTTTTTTTAAGAAAACATTTCATTTTCAGACGAATTTTTTTATTGCTTTTTTAAATTAGTATTTTTAATGCGGATTATGGAAATAACTTTTTTTTTTATCTATTCCCAATATTTTATTTGAAATTTTATTTTGAAGATACCATTTGCAGCAAAAATGAGATAATTCTTCTTCCCATATTTTAAAATATTTTATTTATTGTTTTTTTTTCCTAACTTTATCATCAAAAGTAAAAAGGAATTACATATTTATTTTGCTCCTTTTTTAGCATGTCTTCTCAAAAATCTTTTTTTATATATATATATTTACTTTTTTTCAATTTTCATAACTAAAAGTAAATGTAAATAAAATACTGTACTTATTTTATCTTTTATTTTACCTCCCCTTCTCATACATCTTACTTTCTATGGCATTTTACGAATGACTATTTGGTATGGTATTTTTCAAAGCATGGTACTACATATAAAGGTACATTACAGAGTTTACACATATCTTGTGACTCCTTCCTCACTGGTTTCCTTCTATGGTCATGTTTCAGACAACACACAGCACATTTTCTTGCTGGATTTGTCTTCTTTTCTGTTGCTGGGACTTCCGTTGGAAAATGTCTTGGTGTAAAATGTGAACATCTTGGTGAAGTCAAAGGTCTCCTCATAAATCTGTTCCATATTTGTGATACCTCATATAATCTGCATATGAAATTTCAGGTGTGTGAGAGCTTTTTTCCTGTCCAGACTTGTTTCTTCGTGTTAGCCACCACAACCTTGTTTAGGCTTAGCAGCCCTTCCTGTTTGTTTTCACTGTCCTGTCTTTGTTACCAATCTTGACCCTCCGCAAGATCACAAATTTTATTTAATTTGCTTTGTGGGAGCAACTGTTTTATCGAAGGCATATCATGTTGTAAATTGCTCGAAATAGAGATTAGAAAAACAGCCGACAATTGAAGAAGGGTCGTTCCTTGTGTTGCTTGTCTTGTTTTCCAATTTTTTCTTTCGTTGTTTGCTAAAAAAGCCCTTATTCCATGTTCTCGTACTTCGTATATTTTGCTGTTTATGTTTTGTAATGTCCTGTGCTCACATATGCATATGAATATACGTACACATGTAAGTATGTATGTATACATATGTATATTCATCATCATCATCATCGTTTAACGTCTGCTTTCCATGCTAGCATGGGTTGGACGGTTCAACTGGGGTCTGGGAAACCAAAATGCTGCACCAGGTCCAGTCTGATCTGGCAGTGTTTCTACAGTTGGATGCCCTTCCTAACGCCAACCACTCCGTGAGTGTAGAGGGTGCTTTTTATGTGCAAACGGCCACGATCGGATAGTGCTTTTTACGTGCCACTGGCACAGAGACCAGACGAAGCTGGCAACGGCCACGATCGGATGGTGCTTTTTACGTGCCACCAGCATGGAGGTCGGTCAGGGTGGTGCTGGCTACGGTCATGTTCGGATGGTTCTCTTACGTGCCAGCGGCACTGGTATCACAGCTACAAATTCCATTGATGTTGATCGATTTTGATTTTCACTTGCTTCAACAGGTCTTCACAAGTAGAGTTTTGTGTCCCAAGAAGGAAAGGAATGCATAAGTAGGCTGGCTACATCCCAGGTAGAGGCCACGGGATTATGGCCTCACTTGTTCTGCCGGGTCTTCTCACACACAGCATACTTCCAAAGGTCTCGGTCTCTAGTCATTTCCTCGGTGAGACCTAAAGTTCGAAGGTCGTGCTTCACCACCTTGTCCCAGGTTTTGATGGGTCTACCTCTTCCACAGGTTCCCTCAACCGCTAGGGTGTGGCAATTTTTCACACAACTATCTTCATCCATTCTTGCCACATGACCATACCAGCGCAAATGTCTCTATATATACATACACATATGTATGTATGTATATCATCAACATCATCATCGTTTAACGTCCGCTTTCCATGTTAGCATGGGTTGGACGGTTCAGCTGGGGTCTGAGAAGCCCAAAGGCTGCACCAGGCCAGTCAGATCTGGCAGTCTTTCTACAGCTGGATGCCCTTTAACACCAACCACTCCGTGAGTGTAGTGGGTGCTTTTTTTGTGCCACCGACACAGGTGCCAGACGAGGCTGGCGAATGGCCACGCTCGGATGGTGTTTTTTTATGTGCCACGGACACAGGTGCCAAATGAGGCTAGCAAACGGCGATGCTCGGATGGTGTTTTTTACGTGCCACCAGAACTGGTACCACAAAGATTCAAATTCCATTGATGTTCATCGATTTTGATCTGATTTGATTTGATTTTCACTTGCCTCAACAGGTCTTCACAAGTAGAGTTATGTGTCCCAAGAAGGAAGGTATGCACAGGTGGACTGACTACGTCCCAGGTAGGGGCCATGGGTTATGGCCTCATGTGTCCTGCCGGGTCTTCTCGCGCACAGCATACTTCCAAAGGTCTCAGTCTCTGGTCATTTCCTCGATGAGACCTAAAGCGCGATGGTCGTTCTTCACCACCTCGTCCCAGGTTTTCCTGGGTCTACCTCTTCCACAGGTTCTCTCAACCGCTAGGGTGTGGCACTTTTTCACACAACTATCTTCATCTATTCTTACTACATGTCCATACCAGCGTAGACGCCTCTCTATATATACACACACACATGTATATGTATATATATATATACACATATGCATGTGTACATATAAAGGGCAGCCAGCTGTCTCTCACTAATGAATATGGATTTGGTAGCTGCGTATGTACGCGTGTGTGCATGTCTGTATGCATGTATGGGGGGATGGGGCGATGTATTTTTCATTATCCTCACTCCATTTCCTTCTTTTAAGCAACAATGTCCAATGATAT
This sequence comes from Octopus sinensis, assembly GCF_006345805.1. Classification (NCBI taxonomy): domain Eukaryota; kingdom Metazoa; phylum Mollusca; class Cephalopoda; order Octopoda; family Octopodidae; genus Octopus; species Octopus sinensis. Next base: position 34,624,986 of record NC_043005.1, read on the forward strand.
ACTATTGATGACACCTAACGACAGTAAAACAAAGTGAAACTGATACAAGATACTTAGACAATTTAGAGTTAACCACTTAGATGGTTCAGCCACTGTGTTCATAAATTCCTGTTGTTGTTTGTGTTGGTGCTTTAGGCCTAAGCCATGTAGCAGACTTGTGATCAAAAGTAATTCAGCCATGAACATCCTATATGTATATGTATGTGTGTGTATGTATGTCTGTGTGTGTGTAGGTATATACACACACACATATAAATATATACATATATATATTATCCAATGTCTCCTGGCAGAGTTGTTAGAGCAGGGAATATAATGACTTGTATTTGTTTTGACTCTGCACACTGAGTTCAAATCACTGCTGTAATCGTTTTGCTTGGATCCAAAAAGCTGTGATGGATGATGCCGGTCGCAGACCACCAAACAGTCACCATGACCTTCTTTTGGTGCAACTTTGGCTTCGGGAAGTGCTGTGGAGCTTCATCGGCATCCAACCACTGAGCTGAGTGTCGCCGGTTGTCATAAAAGAATCCACTTTTCATCGCAAGTCACAATCCAGTCGAGAAACGGGTCATTCTTGTTGTGTAAAAGAAGAGAAAACGACACTTCAAAACGGCGTTCTTTTGGTTGATGTTCAATTCATGTGGCACCCATTTCTCAAGTATTTTTGTTTTTCCTATCTCTTTCAAGTGGTTGGAAATTGCTGTATACGTTATGACTAATTCAGAAGTAAGCTCTCAAACAGTTGTGCGTGGATTGACTTCCACTAAGGCTCTTAGTTGATCGTTGTCACATCCGATGGCCAACCACTATGCTTATCATCTTTAAGACCCTCATCACCGCTACAAAATTTCTTGTGCTGTACATTCATTAGTGGTTCCTGGGCCAAATGTATCATTGATATCACGAGCTGTTTCAGCAGCTTTTCGGCCTAGCTTAAGCTGGAATAAAAAAATTGTGCGTATTTGCTTTTTGTCCATGTTGTATTCAACATTCCAGAAAAAATGGCCTAATTATTCAAAAAGAAAAAAAAGTAACATGATTAGATAGAACGAAAAACAGGCTTTAAAATTATATATAAAGTCAAAGTAATTTAACGAAAATTCATTTGAAAATACATAATTTAAAACCAAAATTTAAAATTCTGCAAGAACTTTCTTGACAACCTAATACTTTACCAGAGTTCATTTACCTGCTGGTTCGGTACAGCCTGTAATTCAAAATGTATTTTTTGAATGTTTACTTTTACGAAACCTCCTTATTTTAACCATTTAATGAACCAGCTTTCCCCATTGAAATATTAAAAACCTAACGTGTGAAATGAGATGTAACAAAAAAAAAAAAAATAAAATAAAATTGTTTAAAGTCTCATCTTTCTTGCTTTTGATGAGGCAAACTGATTGATTATATCTTCAAAATCAGTTTCGTTTGTCTCTTCATTTTCAATGCTCAGAAGGGCAAGGTCATGCATGCCATCCTGTGACACTGATGTCTGCAAATAAGATAGGATTAACTTCAACTTGCTGAACAATCTTTTGCAGCTTGCAATAGATACAGCTATTGTGAGCAATATCTGAAGGCCAATGTACAAATTTGGAAAAACATTGTTATCTCTATACTGAACAATGAATTCCAGGAGTTTTCCTGGTTTCATTATTGCAGATTTTGTTTGAGTAGAGAGCAATGCCTGGCAATCCATTATTTCCTCAAAAAGTTGTTTGCCATCAATGTTGCTACAGTAATGAGAAGCCAATAAATCACATTTTGATTGAAGGCCAACTTTGTCAGGATGTGTTTTGATTAGCAAGAGAGTGGATATTGAGGAGGAACCCAAACTTGGCATCGATAACATTAAAATGGACAAAGATTGAAGACAGTGAAGAACAGCATTCATAATGGTTGTCCATCTTATTGGTTGATGCTAACTTTACATCATCATCATCATCAAGAAGTAGTCACTTTTGTCTCCCTTGATGCTTTTTGATTTCTATGTTCCACTTTTGACAAAGATCAATGCCTTCTTCTAGTGATTGGTGGATAACAATATGCCTGTCTTTTAAAACCTGCTGTTTAAGGGCTTTGAGATCATCTGCAGCATCTCAGAAATTCATTTCAGGATCTTGCAACCACTGTTGAACGTGATCGATGTGAGCAAGAATCCCGTTTCAAAATCCAATCAATACCAAAAAATTAAAAGTTAATATTCAGTTAAGAAGATTGACAGCATCACAGCACATATTGGCTGTCTCATCATCATTATCCATCAAATGTTCATTGAGGAAGTTCGCAACAGTCTTTATGGCATCTGTTCTTGCACTCTCCCTTGTGTCTGATGGAGACCCAAAGCTGTGTTGATCGAGAAAAAAATGCAAAAAGCGAATCAATAACATTAAAAAACAAAATGACAGGTATATCATTGTTTGCTGCATTCAAGCCAACAAGACTCAGTGAATGTTTGTCACAATTCACAAATAAAATTTTACTATTCAATTCCTCAATTCTGTGTTGAACACCGATTATATTCCTGGCCATAACTGCAGCATTGTTATAGCACCGTGACTTGCAGTCAGTCAACACTCAGCCATTGTTATCTAATTCATTCAAAATTACCTTAACCAAACTGGCGGTGTCCTTTTGGCTAATTTGGGAGAAGCCTGGGAACAACTCTCAAACACGAACTGCCTTTTTTTCAAAATCATTGTTGACATATTGCATGACTTGTGACATTTGTTCTCTATGGGCTTGATCATGAGTTGTGTTAATCATCAAAGTGAAGTAACATGCTTTTTGAATGCATCGAAACAAGAGTTTTTTTACACTGACAGCTAAGATATGGACAAATGTGTTTTGAACGGATGGTGAAAGATAAGATGTAGATCCAGGTGGCTTTCTACATGATTGAAAAATTCTCTTGTGATGGGGTTGAATGTGGCCAAAAGTTTTAACGACTCATCTTTTAACTGAAGTGACTTCTGTGTCCTTGCAATGTGAGGTTGTGTGTTGCAAGACATTTGATACAATGAAGAACTTTTGTCAAGATACTACTCCATCTCTGTCTTTCACCTTCAATTACTTATCGTAGCTTAGCATTGATTAGTCCCTTCTTCTCAACTAAAATTCTTTTTCCATTGAGTGAAACTATCACGATGATTTGGCAAATTCTCATGGAGAGGTATTGTTTCTGGTTTCTTCCATTGGTAAAATCCACATTCTTTTTCTAATGAGGACTGCAGATCGGACTGCAAAAAAAGTAGACATCAGATGCAAAATGCTGCCTTCTTTGAGGGTGAGTAAAGGAGCCATGAGCATAGTATTTCCTCACCGCTGCCATTTCCTACCTTTCTCCTAAACCATGTCTTGTTCATTGCTCAGTTGTTCATTGGTAAAAAAGGGCTGTCCGAATTCTGAAAGAACTTCCAACTTTTGTGCAATACTTGCACTCTCAATGCATCAGAAATAATTGAAGTTCAATAAAGATTGAACTTCAGAAGTCCAATCTTGTGTTTTTCAATGACTTCAAGAATTCCAGTTAGCTCATTTTCTGTCATAAATGTGTATTTCATTACCTTCTCATTGTCATCGTCATCACCATCATCATCACAAACATCAGAACTGCCTTCTCACTTTTTTTGTCAACTGCGACATTTGTCCGACTTTCTTTGGACTTGAGGAAACATGACTTGGGCTCATCGTCTTCCAATGAAATTGCACATGCTTCAGTTTCAGTGGCAAGATTTTCACAAGCTTCAACTGACATCTGTGAAATTGTTGAATGACTTGATTCCTTGTTGCCAAAACAATGAATAAGGGTCTTGCTTCAAAGCTTCGTCAGTCTCCCACTTCTGCCTTTTCCTTCCTTCAGCTTCACTTTCTTTTTTCGGGAAAGCACACTTCATGTTCTTGTGGCAAACAAGTAAACATTGTAAACGTTGTACAAAGAAAAGAGTAAACCTTAATGTAGTTGTAATTAGAAATAGAAAACGAATTACTCTGCTTTAAAGCTTATAGAAGAAATTGTATTGTAGAACCCAGTTGAACTGTTCTACTGCTTGTAGTATTGTTTTGTTGAAGTATCTCAAATATCCAAGGATAGAAATGGGACAACCACTTTTGAATAATCTTATTGGCAGTCACACGTCTGCTTGGGGTAGGAAGCCAAAGTCTTTATTAACAACATAACAAACCATTTAGAGTATGTACACTGGAAGTTGCAAGCTATGCAGAAATGGAAAATCAATTTACACTGTTAAGATAAAAAAAACGAACTATTTTTAGAACCACAAAGAATGATTAACAGTTAAATGAATAAATGACAGTTAAGTAAATTTAACATAGAATGTTTACCACCACACTTAATTTTATACCTTGAGTTCTGCAGTATGAGTAGTAGGCAAGGCAAAAATATGTGGATTTCACTCAAGCCTTTTCTGAAGCCCTTTGTAAAAATGTCCAGATATGAATGTAGACAGCCATCATACTGAGTTTACCTTCAATAACAGCATAAAATGATAAGCAGCAGATCCATCTTTACAATTGCAATGTTATAAATGAAGTTCAAGCTTATCGTATTATGGTCAATTCTGCACTCTGCTTCAATCAGCACCTGAGACATGTGCCTCCTTTGCCCCCACTAGTTATGCTACTGATATATATATATGTACATATATATATATATACACACACATACATACAGTATTTCACAGAAGTATGTACACCCTTAAAAAATTTCAGTAAAATTGCCATTACTCTGATGATATCAAAGGTAATCAAATGAAATTTATACTGACTTGGAACACAAAACAATAAACATTTTCAAAGATATGAACGGAATATTAATTTTCCACGTAAAAAGCACCCACTACACTCGCGGAGTGGTTGGCGTTAGGAAGGGCATCCAGCTGTAGAAACACTGCCAGATCAGACTGGAGCCTGGGCAGTCCCTGCTCCCCAGACCCCGGTCAAACCGTCCAACCCGTGCTAGCGCGGAAAACGGACGTTAAACGATGATGATGATGATGATGAAACACTACAAAATTATGTACATCCTAAAGGATTATTTGCTTTATATTCAATAATTGGTGTGATCACCCTTGTTTTCAATGACTCCATTCAGTCTTCTGGGCATAGAGTTGACTAAATTTCCACATATAACCAATGAAATCGACCTCCATTCATCCTGAATGATGTCTTTCAAATGTGTTACATTATGGGGTCGTTTCTCCTCAACTTCCTTTTCAAAACACCTCACAGATATTCTATTGGGTTTCAACTTTCCTTTTCAAAACACCCCACAGATATTCTATTGGGTTTCAACTTTCCTTTTCAAAACACCTCACATATTCTATTGGGTTTAAATCAGGTGACATGGTAGGCCAAGGCAACACCTTTACCTTTTGATCTGATAAAAACTTAGTCATCATCTTTGAAGTGTGTTTAGGGTCATTATCATGTTAGAACATGGAATGTCTTCCTATTTCCTTGATACTTTTCAACACTGTTTTCTGCAATATGTCACAATAAAGCCTTGAATCCATTGTTCTCTCAAGATACATGAGTCCTCCCACACCAGCTGCACTTGTGCATCCCCAAAGCATAACACCTCCTACTCCATCCATGTTACCTTGCCAGAAGATTTTATACCTAGGTGCCTTGCCTGTGAAGACCCTAGCTGCAGCTCCTCCCCATCTTACCTCTTGTATGCAGCATACATCGACATGTCTCCTTTCAAGTGTCTCTACAATCTCACTAGACATACCTTTCAGTGTTCTTACATTGACAGTGCCAACTCTGAAAACTGGGAAAGGAATGTGGGGTGAGGCTTGGGGAAGAGAGATGTTATTCAGCTTCTGAAAAGAAGAGGGAGGTCGTTGTGTTCTTTTTTTCAGGCATGCTTCACCTATTCTCACTTCTGACCTGACATCATTCAAACATTCAAGCGTTTTAAGATTGTTGCTCCTACTGGAGGTAGGAGTAGGTGTTATTGTAAGTATAAGCATTATGGTCATTGTAAAAAATATATATATATATATATATATACAACTGGGAGGAGAGAGAAGATTTGGGGAAAGATGGAGTGAGGGAGGGAGGGATAGAGGAAAATATTCTCCAACCATAGACCTGACCTAGATATTTGCAATGGAGTGGATTCCACAAAAGAAACCGCAAATCTGTAAGAACGTTGGACCAAATGCCTTGCAGTCTACTACTTCTGGCTTGAGTGGGAGGCTTAATCCATTGCCCAGTTTAAGACTATTACCAGGCACATTAGGTGCCAGTAGCAGAAGCCTTTCTGCTGTTGTGAACATTTGGGCCAGGTCTGCAGTTTAGAGATTCCTTCCTTCCTCTCTGCCAAGTCTTGGAGGCCTTTCAAAGGATCGTGGATACTATCCTCTCTCTTGAATAAAAGACAAAGAAAAAAGTCCTACTTTACAATAAAATGTGATTGAGAGGTGCTTTGGCTTCTATTTCTAGCAAGGCAAGCAACTGCCTAGGCTCCACTAATGGCTGATTCAGTTTTCAATTCAATCATGTTCAACCCTTCTACAAAAAGACAAGTTAATATAAATCTCTGATTATTGCAGAAGAAGGATCCAACTCAGAACAGAATAAAACATAAATGTTTTGGTCTTACTGCTCTTTGTTTTTATTTTTAAACATTTTTTATTTTCTTAGTTTTTTGTCAAAATTTATTCTGGAAAATGTATTATATTTCAATAAACTCAGATATTTGCTTCAATTGTTTTTGGGCAATTTGATAGTCTAACATTAAGTACTTAGCATTATATTTGAAGTAGATGTCTTTTTTTTTTTTTTTGTCTTTTGGAAGAGAAAGAGAGGGATAGAAAGGGAGAGAGGGGTAGATAGGGAAAGAGGGGAGAGAGCAAATAATATATAGTGGGGAAAGGGTGAGAGAAGGAGAGATTAAAAAGACCGGGAGATAAAGATAGCAAAGACAAATATGAAATACTGTGATGCAGCTGTATGTTCTTGACAAACCCAACTTAACTCCTACTTAGCTTCAAACCATGTTCAGAGCAAACATTTACATGAGAAACCAGTGAAATAGGCTTCTCAGTAGTTGCTTGACCTGTTAAAAATAGCAGGCAAATTGTTATCAAATCATATCCTAGAGTCTTAAAAGAAGGGGAAACATACTGGATAAAATAGTCGAAGCTACAATAAGATTTAAAAGATGACAGAATGGCTGTAGCTGGAATACAATATTCAATTGGGTCACAAGGATTTTAACAGTAACACCAACATTTTTGAGAAGGATGCAAAAGTCACAATCACCTATATCTTTATCTCACTAATAACAAGTCATTATGTATACATGTGTGTGTGTGTGTGTGTGTGTGCATGCCTGTGTGCATGTGCTTTCCTTTCACTGTACATAGACAGTGGTGACAGTATAAAGAATAGAAAGCCTGACCAGGTATTTTACAGTATCTTGTCTGATGCTTCGCAGTTCTCAATTGAAAGGAGGTTAAGGTCATCTGTCTCTATTCCACCAATGTACAGTGTCAGTCATGTAATAGAAACCTCACTATCACCCATCACCACCACCACCACCACCACAAAATTGACATTTACTTCAATCAGAAAAACCTACTCCTAACCATTATTAAGGCTGCAGATTAGCTTTTAGAGTTGTGTGGGGAGTATAGGTAGGATCACTGGAGCAGAGGACAAAATACATTGCAGTATTTGTTCCAGCTTTGTTGTTTCAAGTTCAAATCCTGCTGAAATCAATTTTGCCTTTCATCTCTAATGAGATGAGAAAATACAGTACTAGCAGTGGAGGGGCTAATATGATCAACTTTTCATCTTCCCCCAAATTTCTAGCCTTGTGCCTAAATTAAAAACAATTTTAACAGAGAGAGTTTATCCAAACGAAGAACATGCTAGAATTTTAGCTTCAGACTTCATAGCAGTAACTAGTCATTTTGTTATAATTGGTGGTGGTGTGGAGTGAGAGAGAAGTTAGTTGGCAATATGGTAGAATAACAGTAAAGGTAGCGAGCTGGTGTTGAGTCATTACTACGCCGAGAAAAATGCTTAGTAGCATTTCTTCCAACTTTAAGTTCTGAGTTTGAATGCCAGAGAGGTCAACTTTGCCTTTCATCCTTCCAGGGTAAATAAAAAAGTACTAGTTGAACACTGGGTTCAATGTAGTTGGTTTACCCCAACCCTTAAATTTGCTGGCTTTGTGTCAAAATTTGAAAGCAACATGGTAGAATGATAGTAAACTGTAGGATTTAGTTTTAACTCATTGTTTCGAATTCAAATCTTACAAGGAATAACTTTGCTTTTGAGTACCCCACCCACTGCTGTAAACAAAATGAATAGTAGTACTTTAGTGGTGTCAATTTATTTATCAGTTCTTTTCACTGCTCTTTCTCCTCCCTATAAAAGTTAGCCTTATGCATAAGAAAGAGACTGGGGAACTGTATCAGATAGAAGGTAAGCTAGGAGAGAGGTATATCTAGCCAAAGGAGAAGAAGGAAAGAAGTTTTCCTATGTTCAGCAATGTGAGGACCAAAGAACTGAGGTGTTTTGGATTGCAAGACAGTGTGTTATAGGAGAGAAATGTATCTGTATGGATGATGGTGCACTTGCATTTAATGATTCTGCAAAGAAAGAGGCTTGGAAATGCCATTATGAAAGACTGCTGAACATGAAGAATGAATGGGAGGAGGAGAGTCTGCCAAATATTGACACAATTGAGGAACCAGCTACCCGAATCGACAGTAGATAAAGCAATTGGTAGATAAAGCAATTAAGGATATGAAAACAGGGAAAGCTCTCAGTCCATCAGGAGTCACTGCTGAGATGCTTAAAATATCTGGCAGTGTGAGTTATGCTGGAGTCACTCATATTGTAAATCAGTTGGTTCATGAAGGAGTCATATTCAATGACTGGTGTAGCAGCACAATAGTCAACTGCTACAAAAGTAAAGGGTGATGCTATAGAAATAATTACAGAGGTATCAAATTAATGGATCAGGCTATGAAAGTTATGGAGCGAGTCATAGCCCAACTAATTAGGGAGAGAGTTAGCCTAGATGAGACGCAGTTTGGTTTTGTGTCAGGGAGAAGCACCACTGATGCTATATTTCTGGTAAGAGAGCTGCAGGAGAAATACATAACCAAAGATAAACCTCAATACTTAGCCCTTGTTGACTTAGAGAAAGCCTTTGACAGGATCCCATGATCCCTTATCTGCTGGTCAATGCAGAAACTAGGGATAGATGAGTGGTTGGTAAGAGCTGTACAAGCTATGTACAGGAATGCTACCAGTAAGGTGAGGGTTAGCAATGAGTAGAGTGAAGAATTGAGAGTACAAGTAGGGGTTCACCAAGGATTGGTGCTCAGTCCCCTCTTGTTCATCATAGTCCTCCAGGCAATAACAGAGGAATTCAAGACAGGCTGCTCCTGGGAACGCCTCTACGCTGATGACCTTGCACTTAAAGCTGAATCTCTACCAGAACTAGAGAAGTTCCAGGTATGAAAGCAAGGTCTAGAATCAAAGGGCCTTAGAGTTAACCTGACAAAAACCAAAGTTTTAGTAAGTAGGAAGGCAGAGAAATCACAAATCCATTCAGGTAGATAGCCCTGCTCAGTCTCTAGAAAAGGCATAGGTAGAAATTCCATAAGGTGCACCCGGTGTGAGCAATGGACACATAAAAGGTGCAGCAATATTAGAAGGATAACAGGGAAACCAACTTTTATATGAGGAAGATGCACAAGTACAATAAATGTTGAAAATATGCAGAATAGACTCCACCAACTGCCGGGTGGGGGAGGCAAGCTATAGATAGTACTTCCATTATCTAGGTGACCAAAATAGTAGTGGAGGTGGATGCTCCAAGAGCATAGCTGTGAGAATAAGATTAGGCTGAGCAAAATTCAGAGAGCTCCTGCCTCTGCTGACAACAAAGGTTCACTCTCTCAGAGTGAAAGGCAGATTGTATGATGCCCATGCAAACAGCCATGCTACATGGTAGTGAAACATGGGCTATGACAGCTGAAGATATGCATAGGTTTGAAAGAAATAAAGCTAGTATGCTTCACTGGATGTGCAGTGTAAGTGTGCATGTTTGAGAAAAGTTAGGCATAAGAGGCATCAGATGTGGTGTACAAGATAGACGATTGCACTGGTATGGTCCTGTGATGCATATGAATGAGGACAGCTGTGTAAAGAAGTACCAATCTCTAACTGTGGAGGGAACCTGTTGTAGAGGCAGACACAGAAAGACATGGGACAAGGTGGTGACGCATGATCTGTGAACTTTGAGCCACATAGAGGCAATAACCAGTGACAGAGAACTTTGGCGATATGCTGTGCTTGAGAAGACCTGTCAAGCCAAGTGAAATTGTAGTCCTGGCCGATATTGGTGTCACGTAACTGGCACCCATGCCAGTGGCACATAAAGAGCACTGTTCAAGCATTGGGCCTCACGGAGGCAAAGTGGCTGTGTTCTTTCTGAGCATTGGGCCTCACAGAGGCAAAGTGGCTGAGTTCCTTTTGAGTGTTGGGCCTCATGGAGGCAATAACTGAAACCTTTGGCATGATGTTGTGCTTGAGAAGAAAATCCATCAAGCCAAGCAACACTGCAGTCGAGGCAGATACTGGTATCACGCAAATGGTGTCTGCCTGTGGTATGTAAAAGTACCCATTACACTCTTAGAGTGGTTGGTGCTAAGAAGGGCATCCAACCATAGAAAATCATGCCAAATCAAACTGGAGTCTGGTGCAGCCTTCCAGCTTGCTAGCCCTGGTCAAACTGTCCAACCCATGCCAGCATGGACAATGGACATTAAAAAGAAGAAAAAAAAAGAACAATATTCAAATAAGGAGAAGAAAACTTTCTCCATTACTTCATAAACAAATGTCAAAACATACAAACTTGACCTAACATAACACAAACGTATCTAGAAATAATATTGAAAGAATAAACTAAAGAATGTTTTTATTTTACTTTCAATCAATAGCTACAATGATGACATATTTTGATGTTGTGTGTGTGTGTATACGCATGGGTGCATGTGAGTTTTACAGTAGTGTTTGGTTTAAACCATCAAGCTGTGGTATGGTACCATTGTTTAAGCAACACAACTCTTCATGGGACAATTATTCTATTGTGGTTTGCTATAATCCTTTAAATCAATACTTTCTAAAATTCACTTAATTTCTGATGTGGGTGGTTAGGAGAGACAGGAAAATTAAAGTTCCTTAAAGACAAAAACCAACTAAATAGTCTAGAAGTCCAATACAGTAGGAAAGAAGAAAGAAAGCTCACAGAAGCAGGTTTTCATTAAGTTTACAAGAAAGAAGTTGGAAGTAATAATCATCTAAAAAAAAAAACAAAAACAAATGACGAATTCCTGCACTATAAACATTTGAAATTGTGTCAAAAAGATGATGAGTATCTTAAAGAATAGTTGCCAACGCTAGACAGTTAGAAAGTAATTTATTTCAAGTCTGGCTTACATTTGCTGTCAACAGGAATATAAAATATAACTATGAAATGAGAAATAAACTAATAATGGTGCCTTAAAAAACTGGTGGTATTTCCATAGATATAATAGGTATGATTAGTTTGCAATCATGCTGTTTCAGATTCCATTCCTCAGCAAAACATCAAAGCATACCAAGTGATACCAAAAAGTTGCTGGACTAGTTCTGTAGTGCACCAACTGATGGTAGTACACAGTTGCATGCACAGTGAGAGCTAGCAGTGACCTCCATGAGGCAGTGTGCCAAGTGGCATCACTGTGTTTACTTTGCAAGTTGTGAAATTTATGCTTTTGTGATCACGTGTATGCTGTAGTCTATGATTTTGTAACAGAGAGGAAGTTGGAACAAAGAGCCAACATGAAATTTTGCATTAAACTTGGGAAGTCTGCTACAGAGACATTGAGCATGCTTAGGCAAGCTTACAATGATGAGGCAATAGGTTTTATGCAATGTTTTGAATGACAGAGATGCATAATAGAGCCGCAGCTCAACCAAGAGAATGCACAGTTCTTTTCAACATCTGCGGTATTGTGCATCAAGTATTTGTACTCCAGAGCTAGACCGTCAATCAAGAATTCTACTGCAATATTGGCAAAAGCAACGGATCTTCACAATGACAATGCCTCTTGTCACTGAACTCTCCTCACTCATGAGTTTCTCACCAAAAATAAAATGATATTGCTTCTGCACCCACCCCATTCACCAAATTTAGCACCTGTAGACTTCTATCTCTTCACCAAGATGGAAATGCAGCTCTAAGGTTGCTGTTTTAACACTGTTGTCAAGATCAAAAGTGAATCACAGGAGGTTTTTGACTTGCTTATTGAAAACAACTTTCAGGCCAGATTCCAAAAGTGGCAGGAACACTGGGACCGGTGTATTGCTGTGCAAGGTGACTATTTCGAAAGAGATGATGTTAAAAGTTAGGTAATTTATTCTTTATTAAACATAACTAGTCTGGGAAGTTTTTGATACCACGTTGTATATAACCCCTGGTGAGTGGAAATGGTAGATGAAAATTGTAAGGAAGGCTATGGTATGTGCACATATAAGTGTGTGTGTGTAAGAGAGAGAGAGAGAGGTGGGGAGGGGAAGAACAGACAGACAGAGAAACTTCCTCCAGTACTTGTCTGACACTCACTGACTCTGGAAACAGAACTGGGAGTGTTTAAGTATGCTCATGACTATACAAGCACCTAAAACACTAAGTGGAAGCATGGTATATATTACCAAGCCATACTTGCTCACAGCTGGTTACCGACTATGGTATACGGTATATATTATGCCTGTATATATAAATATATGTGTGCGTACGTATATAACCAAGGAGAGTTTAACTAACAAAGATTTATTTTACTTAGCCCTTTTAATACCAATCCACCTGAGACCATCCCTGGTTTTATAATACAAACTTCTTGCTTTAAAGAAATCTAAATTAAAATTTTCCATCAAAGTTTCATGTTAATTGTATACCAAACACCAGATTATTTTATTAAAGTCTTTATCATTTTCAAAATTGAATGAAACAAATGCAGTTTATTTCAACAAAATATGGTAAGAAAAGGGTCAAACAAGGAGTTATCTATTTCATTTTGGATGTAAATGTCTTATAGTTTATCTAGAACTATGTCTTTACCCATATCTATGTTGTCAGTAAAAATATTTGATAATTATGCACGTAGACTATTATCTAGTGAAAGTCTTCTTGGTTACTACGGTGACAACACTCTACTTATTTATTTTACACACACATACACACTCACTCACTCACTCTCTCTTCTCTCTCTCTCTCTCTCTCTCTCTCTCTCTGTATTCCTTTCTGAACAGCAAATTTTTTTCTTGAACCAAATCTTAAATCTACATCACATATTCTCTAAATGAATTTCTCTCTCCCCTCCTTGGCAACAACAACAACAACAACAACAACCTGTCATTATAGTGAAAAGCTTTTTTAAAGTCTGTGTTGCATTGTCTTTATGTTGAAAGACAGACAGAAGCACACACGCAGAAATCCACACACATAAACAACCAAAGCAATAACTATCTATTTTTTTTTTTTTTGAAGTCTATGTTGCATTGTTTAGATAGACTTACAGTTTAAGTTCCCACGTTTTTATTCAAAACTTTTTAGTTACTATGGTGACAACACTACTTATCTATCTATCTATCTATTTTTCAAACACACGTCTCACAGTATTCCTCTCTCAACAACAACTTTTCTCCTCCCCATCTTCCTCTCCTTCACATATATCATGTGCTGGACAGAAAGATGGAGATCAGCTTCTCTTTTATAATATAAGATTTATCCTATATCTCAACTTCCTGTCCAGTGAAGAACTACTTCTCTGGAACAACTCCTTTAAGACATTACTTTTGAGTTTTATGAAGTAGATGATCGACTCCACAGACTTTAGCTTTGAATATGTAATACTTGATGGGTATCAGAACATACACCTATTTACTAGACAGGAATGTTAACACAGGTATATTTCATTCTTGCAACTTGGGAAAAGCATACATTATTTAATCTGTATCCACCAGATTATAGCACTGTAGAATTTGTCTAGAATTAACTAACACTTGTACAATGTGACAGAAGAGCAGTGTAGCATGACTAAAACATTGTAATAAAGAAGTAAAATAACAAAATAGTGAATACAGAGAGCTTCTTACAAAGCAGAAAGGGAAAATTTTAAACTTTTTAATATTTCTGATAGAAAGGCCCATCCTCAGAAGTAATGAGTCAAAAAATACAAATCATAGTGTGGACAGTGATCCCAATGTCCATGAGATGGGCTTAATCAAGATACTTGTCTCCAGTAGATATATGGTACTTAATTATAGATAAAGTAAATGGGAGAGTGTCTATGTCAACACTCAACTGGCTAAAAATAGCATCTTGGCCAAGTGTTTTCTACTACAGCCGCCTCAGACAACCAAAGCCTTGTGAGAGGACTTGGCAGAAGGAAACAGAAAGAAGCCTGTCTCACATACACACATGCTATATATGTATTATGTATGTTTGAGTGTGCATGTGTATACTATGTAGGTATTGTGTGTGTGTGTGTGTGTGTGTGTGTGTGTGTGTGGGTGTGCGTTTTTATGTGTGTGAGGGTATATATGTTTATGAATCCTTCTCATGATGATGACGCAAACTAAACAAAACCTTAGTCATGAGCCTGAAGATCTAATATATATAGCCTAATCACCCGTATAGTTTATCAGGTTGTCCATGAGGAAGTCATACACAACGGTTGGTGCAGAAACATCATAGTCAACTGCTACAACGATAAAGGCGATGCATTAGACAGGAATAATTAGAGGCATCAAACTGCTGGACCAAGGGATGAAAGTCACAAAGTCAGTCAATTAATTAGGGAAAGAGTTAGTGTAGATGAGATGCAGTTCAGATATGTGCCAGGCAGGTGTATGACTGATGCTATATTCCTGGTAAGGCAACTGCAGGAGAAATATCTAGCTAAAAATAAACCACTGTACCTAGCTTTTGTTGACATGGAGAAAGCCCTTGACAGAGTCCTTTGCTCCCTTATCTGGTGCTCAATGCAGAAGCTAGGGATAGATGAGTGGTTGGTGAAAGCTGTACAAGTCATGTACAGGGATGCTGTCAGTAAGGTGAAGGTTAGCACCAAGTATAGCAAGGAATTCAGAGTACAAGTAGGGATTCACCAAAGATCGGTCCTCAGCCTCCTCTTGTTCATCATAGTCCTCCAAGAAATAACAGGAATTTAAGATAGGCTGCTCCTGGAAGCTCCTCTATGCTGATGTGACCTTGTTCTTATAGCTGAATCACTACTAGAACTAGAGAATAATTTCAGGTGTGGAAGCAAGGTCTAGAATTAAAGGGTGTTAGGTTTAATCTAGCAAAAACCAAAGTTTTAGCAAGGAGGAGAGCAGACAAATCATAATTCCCTTCAGATAAATGAACCTGCTCAATCTGTAGAAAAGGAGTAGGTAGTAACTCCATAAGATGTATCCAGTGTAAGCTATGGACATAGAAGAGGTGCAGCAATATCAAAGGAATGTTAACAGGGAAAATAGTTTTGTGTGGAAGGTGCATAGGTACAATTAACACTAAAAATGTACAGAAAATAGACTCTATAAAATGCCAGGTGGGAGGATAGAATGAGTTTATAGCTTCTGTTACCCAAGTGACCAAGGCAGTAGCAGAGATGGATGCTCCAAGAGCATAGCAGCTAGACTAAGAATAAGCTGGACTAAGAATAAGAGGGCCTCTCCCTCAGAGTGAAAAGCAGATTGTACAATGCCTGTGTGTGAACAGCCATGCTACACAGCAGTGAAATATGGGTTGTGACCACCGAGGACGTGACGGTTTGAAAGAACTGAAGCTAGTATGATCTGTTTTATGTGCAATGTCAGTGTGCATGTATGACAGAGTGTAAGCATCTTGAGAGAAAAGTTGGGTATAAAAGGCATAAGATGTGGTGTGCAAGAGAGACAATTGTGTATGGATGGGGACAGCTGTGTGAAGAGGTGCCAGTCTTTAGCTGTGGAGGGAACCTGTGGAAGAGGTAAGTAAACCCAGAAAGAAATGGGACAAGATGATGATACATGATCTTCGAATGTTGGGCCTGATGGAGGCAATGACAAGTGTCCGAGACCTTTGGCGATATGCTATGCTTGAGAAGATGTGCCAAGCCAAGTAAAATTGCAGTCATGGCCGATGCCAGTATCATGTAACTATGACTTGTGCCAGTGACACATAAAATACACCTTTCAAACATTGGGCGATATGCTGTGCTTGAGAAGACCTGTCAAGCTAAGTGAAATTGTAGTCGTGGCTGATGCCAGAGTTATGTACCTGGCATCCAGGCCAGTGGCGTGTAAAAAGCAAACTTTGAGCCTCATGGAGGCAGTGACAAATGACCAAGACCTTTCGTAATATGTCATACTTGAGAAGATCTATCAAGCCAAGTGAGATTGTAGTCATGGCCAATGTCAGTGTTTTGTAACTGACACCTGTGCCAGTGGCATGTAAAATGCACCTACTATATTCTTGGAGTGGTTGGCATTAGGAAGGGCATCCAGCTGTAGAAACCATGCCAAATCAGACAGAAACCTGGTGCAGCTCTCCAGCTTACCAGTTTTCAGTCAAACCATCCAACTCGTGTCGGTATGGAAAACAGATGTTTGATGATGATGATGATGATTATCATGATAATTGATGATGATTACACCAATTCTCTTTGAAAAGAAAGAGACAAATGAGAGATACATTGAATAATATTAAGGTGAGATAAACTATTAGTGAATGAAATATAGGCTAGACTGTCATGGTAGGAATGTCTTTTACTCTACATCAGTTCTGTATTGGAGCTGACTTACTGTTAAACAACAGTAACACATAAATATGCATATTATTGTTGTTGTTCTTATTGTTATTACAATTCAGGTTAGCACTGATTGAGCAGATATATGATCAAATTGTTCCAGCCACGACTATCCTACCTTTTTGTATATCCAGCACTATGTTATTAAATGTGTTCTTCTCCTACCTCACCTTCTTTTAAGAGAGTAGGGTCTAATTTGAAGAGTGTAGAGCAGCTACTTATAGTTGAACATGCAGCTATGTAGAGGTGCCCTTCTTGGCACACAGCATATTATTATTATCCAGCCCTTGTGGCCAATAAAAAAGAATTGATTATTATTATTATTATTATTATTATTATTATTATTATTATTATTGTTATTATTAATTATGTAAATATATGCATGTTTAAAATGTGTGTATGTGTGTGAGTATGAGCATAAGCAATTGAGGAAGTGACTGAGATATGGGAAGATAAGTGAATGAATGTTGGAGAGGAGCAGGAGGGGGAGGTGAGGAAGAATTAAAATGGAATGGAGCTGAATTACCGTTATCATAACCTTCATCAACTTTATCATTATCACCACAACTATACCATTACCAAATCTCCCACACCCACCAGTCTTTATCACCACTATCACTACCACCATCAACCCCACCCCACAGACTATTATGACCACCACCACTAACACTACCTTTTCTTTAGTAATCTTCTAGTCTCTTATATTTTGGTAAAGGCCAAGGGAATGATTTATTCAATCTCTAGTTTAGATTCATTACTGAACTAGCTACATCCATGCTGTCCATACACACACACAAATATATACATACACTGTTGTTAGAAGCTATATACGGTTGTTATATACACTGTATACACTGCTGACAGCAGCTTCAGGGGAACTAAAATAATATATAAACAAACTGTGATGATTCATATTTCCTTACTCTAAGATATTTTTGAAATATTTGACTAAAAAATACATACATTACTCACATACACATAGAGACATACTCATACACATTCAAAACTCACAAGTAAATGCAGACACAAAAAGACAAAAACACAAAAAAACATGCTTCAAGCAGATATACACACAAACACTCACAGATACTCACACACAAATATACATAAATGCATATGCACACATACATACAGAATTTGTAAATAATCATATAAAAAAGTTATAATTTCTTGCAAAAACCAAAGCTTGGTATTATGCAAGAAGGGAAATAGGAGTGAAGAAATGAGGGTGAAGATGATAACACAGGTGATGTTTATCACTGTTTTCATTTCCTCTGAGACCTAAGTATTTAGAAAATTAGAATGATAGTTACAGGATCAAAGATGTTGTCTGCTTGAGAATGGGACAAGCTGCCACATGTTTCCATTGATTTGGCTACATCTTTAATGAGGTATGAAGATTGGGGGAATCAGGTGAACCCAGAGATAGGTTTGGGACAAGTCATTTCAGTGTGGTAGAAGGAACACCATCAGAATTAGACACATTGTTAAGGTTGGAATAATTAGTAAAGGTTTCGCTCTTGTTTTCCATGAGTATATGCAGAGTTGATGTAGACATTTGGGAAAGGGCACTAACGTGTGTGTGTGTGCGTGCGTGTGTGTGCATGTATGTGTGTGTGTGTGCATACAGTCTGGCCTATGAAGTAAAGCAGGCAACAAATACAGTGACATCATGGGTGGGAGTGCTACAAACATCTTGGTTGAGTAATAATGGTTAAGAGATATCTTCAAGGATAGCAGAGATCCTCTTGGCAAAAAACCATAAGGCTTGGCCACAGAACAGTGAATTTGTAAACTACGTAGTGTATTTATATAAACATATACTTTTCTTGTCTGGTGGCTGTTAATCAGGTGTTGTGGAGGTAAATGCCTATTGTTTGGTGCTAATGTCATTATAATGACATGGATCAACGGCAGTCTATTTGTGAATAATGTTTTTAGTTAATCTTGTTAGAAGCAACACAGGAATAGAGTAATGGATTAAATGGAGAAGGGATTACTTAGGTGTCAATATTAGACTTACCAAGAAAACAGTAGTTTTGTGCAGTTCTTTTAGAAAAGATATAAATTAAAGAGAACTAGATAAGATAGATAGACAGGTATACATATATGTATTATGTATTTGTGTATATGTGTGCATGAGTGTGTGTGTGTGTATATATATATATATATATATGATCACAAATCTCCAACAAACAGTAATGTAAAAATCTGAGTAACAGTTTGTGAAGATTTTTTCAGCTTTAATAAAAAGCACGTTACTCTACCTTTGGTATTCAAGTACTAGTTTTCCCACCTTGTTAATTTAGGAGATTGACTGTTGCATATATATAAAAAATATATATATATGCACAATTAGATAGTTAGATACATACATATGTGTGTGCGTGTTTGGGACAATAAATGAAATAAATAGAACTTTAAAACATGAGTAGATGTATTTTATTCTTAATTGATTTAAATTAAAATGTAACTCAAGGACCTAGAGTTTCAGAAACTCACAAATCTTAACCCATTTTGTTGCTTTTGGTGATTAAAAAACAAATAATAATAATTATATATCTATATACATCTAAACAGTTTAAAATTGCATGCCATATATAGAAGTGTATGTTGTGTGTGTGGCTATAAAAGGGTATTAAATTTAAAACTGTTAAAGGAGACAAAGTGTTAGTAAAACCAAATGTAAAAGGCTTATAATACAACCTCAAGGCTAAGGTTAAATTACGTAATTCAGCTGGACTTAGTATATAAAAGGTAAAATGATATTCTCAGTTTTCAGGAAATTACTCAGTTTACAGGAGACAAAAGAGCCTACAGCATAGTAGTAATTTAATAACTAATTCTAATATGTTACTAAATTGTAACTGTAAAAAGGTTAAAAAGAAGAGGAAAATAAAACCACTGTTCGAGGACAGCTGACTCTAATCCTTCTCATAGAAATCAAAATGAGAATAACTCTAGCTCCATGATACAAACTACCTGTTTTAAAGAGACCTAAGTTAAAACCTGCCATCAAAATTTCATGTTAATTTATGTTTGAAACATCAGCTTAATAATAACAAGAGTTATACACTAAATTCTTCATTATTTTAAAATTAATTGAAACACAATCAGTCTATTTCAAGAGAAATATGGTAACAAAAGGGCTAAAGGTATAATACACTTAGGAGCTTTAAAGTAATATTCATCTGAAAGTTAGACAGGTTAGGTGTTCTCTGGATCTGAGTTCAAGTGATTAGATTTCAGAAGCCCAAGGCAGATACGTTTGTGAGTTGTAATTTGTCTAAAGCTAATCTCTGCACTCACATTGATGTTGCTTATTTTAGTTCACAAAACAACAATGGCTTTACATTGAAACACTGAAGCTTTACACAGTTAGTGGGACTAAAAATAAATTGACCCTGACCAGAGAGATAGCAAGAGAGGGGATAAATGGGGCAGGCATGTCACCACACATGCAGGTTTGAAGGGGTGCCTGTTAATTAAGGAGTAGGAGGGGAAGCAGCAGCAGTGAATTTACCCTCCTCCCCCTGACAATGAGAACTCTTGCCACCTCACTGCAGAGTGGTACCAAAATAGATGTAAAGAATGTTACCAAATAGTAATGACATGAAAAGCATGAGATGTTTTTCTTGTTTATGATGACAATGAAATAAAGTAAAACTACTTTTTAAAATTAGATCCTTCCTACTGCAGGCACAAGGTTTGAAATTTATGGGGAGTGGGTTAGTCAGTTATATCAACTCTAGTGTTCAACTGGTACTTATTTCATCTATCCTGAAAAGATGAAAGGCAAAGTTGACCTCAGTGGAATCTGAACTCAGACCATAAAGAGCAAGAAAAATACTGTGAAACAGTTTTGTCTAACATGCTAATGCTTTTGCCAGCTTGCTGCCTTAATAATAATAATAATAATAATAATAATAATAATAATAATAATAATAATAATAATGATGATGATAATAATGATAATGATGATGATGTTGATAGTAGTAGTAGTAGTAGTAGAAGTAGTAGTACTGTCCAGTATAGGATGCCACACTTGGTTGGCAATTATATGTTACGATTCCGTACTGCTACTGTTTATATTTTGCTCAGAGATTTAATATAGCTTATTTCTCCTTTTTTGAGATCAGTGACAGTTTGTCGCTGGAAAAAGCATAGAGAATTTTGCAAGTGGAATGAGTTTTCATCACTAGCCTGTGATTAGCACATGCTAAGGAAAGGTAATCACCCAGAAACTCAAGTCTGTGCGTATCACATAAGGCTAGAGATGGGAGCGATGACCTCCCCTCACAAATACTAATCGGACACAGAATGTGTGTTGTTAGCCAACTGGAAGAGATGTCTTTCTGGGGCTATAAAAGTCAGTAGCACTGTCCTGTATAGGATGCCACATTTGATTAGCAATTATATGTAACAATTCCATACTGCTACTGTTTATATCTCGCTCAGATTTAATATAGCTAAAAATAATACTCCTTTCTAGTAAAAGCACAAGGCCAGAAATTTTTTTCGGGGGGGTGGGTCTAGTTGAGTATACCAACCCCAGTGTGTAACTGGTACTTATGTTATTGACTTCAAAAAGAGGAAAGCAAAGTTGATCTTAGTAGAATTTGAAGATGGATGAAATGCCGCTAAGTATTTTGTCTAGCCTGGTAAATTCTATACACTGTAAGGTTTCTTTAGCAGATGACATGACATGGGATTAGATCTCAGCAAAACTGCCAATTTCCTGCCACATTATTTTCATGTATGCCTGTATGTGTGTGATGAATCTTGTTGATGAGGCTGAAGAACTGCAAGTGAAAACAACCAATTCTATAGAAGTATAGTTTGATACAAAAAAAATTGCCAAGTGTATGAACATGAAAATCAAAATGATGATGTGTATATTTATTCTTAATATGTCTTGGGAGATTTGAATAAGAATATTCTAATCGCTGGTGTGTTTCATCATCAGAGAAGAAATTTACAGATGAATGTGTATCTGGCGCAAAGTCCCATCCAGACCTAGAGTAATGTGGTGGTGGAATAATACAGTAGACAAGGTCATTAGAGCAAAGAAACAGGCTTGGAAAGCCTGAAAGAGTAGGGGTAGCAGGGAACTGTACCAGATAGCCAGAAGGGAGGCTGAAAGACAGGTATATCTAGCCAAGGGAGAAGAAGGAAAGAATTACTTTGCCAATGTTCAGCAATGTGAGGACCAAAGAACTGAAGTATTTCAGATTGCAAGACAGTGTGTGAGAGAAAATTGTGATGCCACAGGAGAGAAATGTGTCCGCATGGATGATGGAGCACTTGCTTTTACAGATTCTGCAAAGAAAGAGGCTTGGAGCAGCCATTATGAAAGGCTGCTGAATGTGGGGAATGAATGGGAGAAGGAGAGTCTGCCAAATATTGACATAATAGAGGGTCCAGCTACCCAAATACATAGCACCCTGGTAGATAAAGCAATTAAGGATATGAAGGCAGGAAATGCCCCCAGCCCATCAGGAATCATTGATGAGATGCTTAAAGTACCTGGTGGTATGGGTTATGGCCTAGTCACTCATATTGTAAACCAAATAGTTCACGAAGGAGTCATACCCAATGATAAGCATAGTAGCACCATAGTCAACTGCTACAAAGGTAAAGGCGATGCTTTAGATAGAAATAACTGCAGGGGTATCAAACTACTGGATCAGGTGATGAAGGTCATGGAGAGTGTCATAGACCAACTAAGTAGGGAGAGAGTCAGCTTAGATGAGATGCAGTTCGGTTTTGTGCCAGGTGGAAGCACCACTGATGCTATATTCCTGGTACGGCAACTGCAGGAGAAATACCTAGCCAATGATAAAGCCCTATACTTAACTTTTTTTGACTTGGAGAACACCTTTGACAGTGTACCCCGATCCCTTACCTGGAGGTCAATGTAGAAACTGGGGATAGACGATTGGTTAATAAGAGCTGTGCAGGGATGCTGTTAGTAAAGTAAGGGTCAGCAATGAGTATAGTGAAGAATTCCGGGTAGAAGTAGGGATTCACCAAGAATCAGCCATCAGTCCCCTTTTATTTGTCATAGTCCTCCATGTAATAACAGAGGAATTCAAGACAGGTTGCCCCTGGGAGCTCCTCTATGCTGATGATCTTGCCCTCATATCAAAATTACTATTAGAACTATAGAAGAAATTTCAGGTGTGGAAGCAAGGTTTAGAATCGAAGGGCCTTAGAGTCAATGTTGCAAAGACCAAATCCTAGTAAGTAGGAAGGCGAACACATCACACACCCCTTCAAGTAGGTGGCCCTGCTCAATCTGTAGAAAAAGTGTAGGTAGAAACTCCATAAGATGTACCGAGTATAAGCTATGGGTGCATAAGAGGTGCAGCAACATCAAAGGAAGATTAACTGGGAAGATAGATTTCATGTGCGGCAGATGCACAGGTGCAATAAACACCGCAGATGCTCAGAAAACTGATTCCAAAAGATACTAGGGGGAGAAACTAGAAATAGTTGATAGCTTCTGAGTCTGTAGTGGGGGTGGATGCTTGGAGAGCATTGCCACTAGAATAAAAATAACCTGGGCAAAGTTTGGAAACCTCCCACCTCTACTGGTAACAAAGGGCCTCTCGCTTAGAGTGAAAGGTAGATTGTATGAATCATGCATGGAAACTGCCATGCTACATGGCAGTGAAACATGGGCCATGACTGCTGAAGACATGCGTAGGCTTGAAAGAAATGAAGCTAGTATGATCCACTGGCTGTGTAATGTCAGTGTGCATACACTACAGAGTGTAAGTGCTCTGAGAGAAAAGTTGGATTTAAGAAGCATCAGATGTGGTATGCATGAGAGACATCTGTACTGATATAGTCATGTGCTGCATATGAATGAGGGGAGCTGTGTGAAAAAGTGTCACTCCCTAACTGTGGAAGGAACCTGTGGTAGAGGGAAACATAGGAAGACATGGAATGAGGTGGTGAAGCATGACCTTCAAACGTTGGACCTCACATAGGCAATGATGAAAGACTGAGACCTCTGGAGATATGCTGTGATTGAGAAGACCTGGCAAGTAAAGTGAGATCACAGCCATAGCCTATACCAGTGTTGCATAACCAGCCAATTTAAAAAGTACCTTTGAATCATTGGGTGATATTCCATGCTTGAGGAGACCTATTGAGTCAAGTAAAATCAAAATACAAACAAAATCAAATCAAATCACAGTCAAATGGAATTGAAGTTGTGGCTGATGCCAGTGTCACATGACTGGCTCTCATGCTGGTGGCATGCAATAAGCACCATGCATGCATGGGTTGTTGCCAGTGCTACCTGACTGGATCCCCATGCCGGTGGCACGTAAAAAGCACCCACTACACTCTCAGAGTGGTTGCTGTTAGGAAGGGCATGAAGCTGTAGAAACACTGCCAGATCAGATTGAAGCCCAGTGCGGCCTCCTCGCTTGCCAGTCCCCAGTCAAACCATCCAATCCATGCCAGCATAGAAAATGTACATTAAACAATGATGATGATGACGATACTGCTGAAGACCAGAAGCAAATTAAAAGAACAAGATACTGATGCATTGGTTTCAAGTTTTGGTACAAGGCCAGCAACTTCAGAGGAGGGGCTAAGTTGATGACATCGACCCTAGTGTTCAACTGGTACATATTTTATCGACCTTGCAAAGATGAAAGGAAAGTTGACCCCAACAGCATTTGAACTCAAAACATAAAGACAGACGAAATGCTGCTAAGCACTTTAACCAGCATGCAAACAATTCTGCCAGCTCACCACCCTACAAGATTCTGAAATACTGGCTCCAAATATTGGCACAAAGCCTGCAATTTGGGGGATGGGGGATAAGTTGATTACATCAACCCCAGTACTCAACTGACACTTATTTTTTCAACCCTGAAAGGATGAAAGGGAAAATTGATTTTGACAGTATTTGAACTCAGAACATAAAAACAGTTTGCTGCTCTACAAGATACTCAAATATTAATCAAACAACTAAAGAGAGAGAGAGAAAGAGAGAGAGAGAGAGAGAGAGAGAGAGAGAGGGAGAGCAAAGGAAATCTATTATGGCTATCATGAGAGGATAAAATAAAAGACTGACTAGTTGTAAAAATAATCATACAGGGAATAAGAAATGGCAATTCAATTAGCAATGCTCAAGAGAAATTTGAATTCATGAACTGTGGGTTCAGCTGTATTGCTCTCTCTCCTTATATCCAGCAACTTCACCTCTCTGGCATCTCTACTTGCAATAAAACTGCCCTTTCTCCTTGTACACAATAATTTCACCTCACCGTTTGGCTATCAGAAAATCAATCAATCAATAAATCAATGAAAGAACATTACTACTCAGACAACGTGACCAAACCTCAATGGTTTATTTATTTATTATTTATTTTTTTTTACAGTTCAGTTATTCCAATTTAGAATATAGTAAATATGGTTCAAATGGAATTGTCTCATGGTAGTTCTCTTAGACTATCTTAGGAAATAGTCTGTGAATCTTAACAATTACATACTTACTGACTTGTACAGTTTTTACCATGATATTGTTATATTGTATGTATAATCGATACAGTTTGTCTCTATATATTAGATTATAATAGAGAGTATATGTCATCATACATTATTTCTGTGTCACAGGTCATGTTGATTTTAAACAACCCCCTCATCCAGTTGACCATGATCAAAGTGCTCCACTACACTATGATCATTATTTTTTAATATCAAGGAATATATTATCCTATGCCCTTGCACTTCACCAATGTCCCTTTGTTAATATATTCACTCATATATGACACAGACTGTTTTATATCCAGAAGTATGATACTAAAAACAAAAGCAACGAATACACTTTTCATCCTTTTTACTGGTTCCCATCATTTATTTAAAGTCATAATGGAGCACTGCTTTATTTAGTTGATCATTTCAATCTCATATTTACATCATCAATTTCATATTGTCAACTACTAAATTACAGAATTACAGAAACCAAGCCCAAAACAGACAATGGAACCTGTTTTATGGCTTGGTTTCTGTAATTCTGTTAACAAGTGAAATAAACATCAGAGATGCTATGCCTCTTGCAGAAACTGCAGGAGCCACTCAGAGGTTTTGCAAGTTATCTAAATCCAATGCGATACTGGAAACACTTCTGTATCATCAGCAGGCATCTCAGGGTCACAAGCATATCACCCCTTAGCCTTTATACTTTACCAAAGTGGGGTAGCAAGGACTGAGCTAGTCTTCATCTACAGAAGAATTCCACTTGTGGTCTCTTATCAACCATAACCATCTTGAGCTAGTTTCAGCTGCCTATTTCCTTGGTGGCTTTCTTCAGTTGTTTGGGTCCCAGATCTATCTCCAGCAGGAAATAGGACATGGATCTAGATAGAAAGCCATGACAGTTGACTTCAGTGGGGAATGAGGCCACATGCCAGTGTTTGACAAATCTTGATATTTTGAATTCTTTACGTGATGGGAAATATCAAGTCTGTCCTCCCAGGGCACTGCAAGTTTGACCACAATCATTGCTTTTGTATTCCTGGAGAGCAGGAATATACATTATAGATAGTGTGTCATCAACCACATGGTTCCAGGTTTCGTTCTACTGCATGGTACCTTAGGTGAGTGTCTACTTATAGCCACGGACCAACAAAAGCGTTGTGAGTAGATTTGATAGACAGAAACTGAAAGATTCCTGTCATAATAATAATACACACACACATAATTGAGCATGTCCTCCACTACTGACAACTGATGTTAGTGTGTTTATGTTCCTGTAACTTAGTGATTTGGCAAGAGAGCTTAATAGAATAAATATTAGGCTTTAAAAAAAGTACTAGGGTCAACTCATTTGGCAAAAAATTCTTCAAGGAAGTGTTCCAGTGTGGCTGTAGTCTAATGTCTGATACACGTAAAAAAAAAAATACACACCCATACATAGGAACATTTAATGACATTCTCGTAATTTTTGAATGCCCACACAGATACACACACATATTAGCTGACAGCAAGACAGTAGTTAATCTACAGTCTTTGTTTTAATATTGGTTTCAAATTTTGGCAAAAGGTCAGCAATTTCATGGGAGGGGTAAGTTGATCACATCAAGCAAGTGTCCAATTGGACACTTTATTGACCCCATAAAGATGAAAGGCAAAGTTGACTTTGACTGAATTTGAACTCAGAACATAAGGGCAAATGAAATGCCACTAAGCATTCTGTATGGCATGCAAACAATTCTGCCGAATTACTTCCCTATCTTTGTTTTAAATATTAAACATTGTTAAGGCAGTGAGCTGGCAGAATCATTAGCACACCAGGCAAAATGCTTAGCAGCATTTCATCTTTCTTTATGTTTTGAGTTCAAATTCCACTGAGGTCAACTTTGCGTTTCATCCTTTTAGGGTTCATAAAATAAGTACCAGCTGAACACTGGTGCTATTGTAAATGATATAACCCCTCCTCTAAACATACTGGCCTGGTGCCAAAATTTGAAACCAAAATTACACAATGTTCATGAATATGATTAAACTATCAGGGAGATGTTTCAAGTCCAGCTATGTATTGGAGATAGAAAAATAAGTGCTGTATAAATTTCAACATTCCTCTGCAGCTTTTACACATAAGTTTTATATACAGAGGTTTTATGTATAGACAATAACTGTCTTAAAAGGATTATCATATAAAATTCACAAAAGGTGTACTTAGATGCTACACAAAGACTGAATTTTTAGCAGTGCTTTACAAATACTGTGATCTTTTAGCAGTATAATGGACAAGACAGACATTTTGATATTCAATTTGCACTGAATAGTTTTAACATTGTTGTGTGTGTGTGTGTTTATTTGAACACGACACTTGACTGTTAAGTACTGACTAGGATGGCTTTTAATATTATAATGTGATATCTTATATATAACTGACATGGTGTGTGGGTGCATATATATATATATATATATATATATATATAACGGGAAGCTTTATGAAAATAAACAAAAGACGAAGGCAGGTGGAAAACAAACGAACAATTGTATTAGTATGGCGCTCAGGAAATATAAATAAAACAATCTATATATAGATAGATAGATGCATACATACATGCATTTATATATCAGGTCAACCCATAAGTTCTGTTCGATTTCACTCTTTTTGAAATTGAATGAAATTTAATAGTATTTTAGAATGTCTAATGGAATTAAAAGTTATTTTTATGCATTTGTGTACATTTAAAGAAATTAAATATTATTTTACAGAATAATAGAATTAAAATTTCTTTGATTAAAACCCTTTCTAACATGGAAGTATCCAAAGAGCATTTGAGGCACATAATGCTTTATGTGTACAAAAAAGGAAACTCTGCAGCAGAAGCAACTTAAAAGATACACTCAGTTTATAGGAAAGAATGCTTGAATGAAATAACTTGCAGAAGATGATTTGCAAAATTCAGAAGTGGAAATTTCAGCCTTGAAGATGAAGATCGAACAGGACATCCAGTTGAGTTTGATGATAAGCTCCTTGAGGCATTACTTGAAGAAAATCCTGCATTATGAGTTGAAGAATTGGCAATAGAGCTTAGTTCAAATCATACAACTATTCATTATCTTCTTCAACAACTTGGAAAGGTTCCTAAACTTGGAAAATGGGTGCCTCATGAATTTTCCAAAAGCAACTGCAAATCC
This sequence comes from Octopus sinensis, assembly GCF_006345805.1. Taxonomy (NCBI): domain Eukaryota; kingdom Metazoa; phylum Mollusca; class Cephalopoda; order Octopoda; family Octopodidae; genus Octopus; species Octopus sinensis. The sequence continues at coordinate 34,653,551 of NC_043005.1, forward strand.
TGAGTTGACATCTGCTCTTCTCTCCATTCTCATGAACTCATTTCACCCTTTTTGGATAGACTTGTAACTTGTGACAAAAAATGGATCTTCTATCGAAATGTGAAACATCATAAATACTTACTTGGTAAAAGGGAAAAAGCTCAACTACAACTGAGAAGGGAACTTCATGGAAAAAAAGGTTTTTTCTCACTATCTGGTGGGATTACAAAGGAGTAATTCACATCAAATTGTTACCACCTAAAGCAACAATTAATGCTCAAGTCTACTGTCAGCAATTAGAGCATTTGAAACAAGCTTTGAAGAAAAACAGACACGCTTTAGTGAATCGAAAAGGAGTGTTGTTTCATCAGGACAATGCGTGACCCCAGACTGCAAAGATCACATCACAGAAGATCGAAGAGCTTGGTTGAGAAAAAATTCCTCATCCACCTTATTCTTCCGACTTTGCTCCTTCAGACTACCATTTTTTTCGTAGTTTATGGAATCATTTGGGTGACATAACTTTTACAAGCCAGGAGGAGGTTGAAACTGACATTTCAGAGTTCTTCACTAAGAAACCAAAAGAGTTTTACATTGATGGGATTAAAAAGCTTGTAAATAGATGGAAGGAAGTCAATCAGGGAAAGTACATTGATGATTAAATTTCAATTAAATATAACATTTGATCACTTGATTTCTTTATTCAATGTCCTCATCTTGTTTGTTGTTCACAGAACATTTCGGCTGATATATCCTCCAGGCTTCATCAGGTGTCTTGGGGAAATTTTGAACCTGTGTTCTCATTCCTAAGGTATTTTTCGATGTTGTTTCGAACTTGAAATCTTGGGGCTAGTAGCCCGTGCTCGTAACCACTACGCCATATGCCCATTTATCCTCATCATCGCTGGAGTCAGAAGAGTTGGAAAGATGGCGTTGTCTTTCCACAAGATGTCGTCTTCTGTGCCGTTGAGTGTGTTGGATATGCAGCACTTCAGGAAAGCCCACTACCCTCATGGAGCGGTTGGTGTTAGGAAGGGCATCCAAATGTAGAAACACTGCCAGATCAGACTGGAGCCTGGTGCAGCCTCCTGGCCTCCCAGTCCCCAATCGAACCATCCAACCCATGCTAGCATGGAAAACGGACGTTAAACGATGATGATGATAATGATTTACATAGATATATTACAAAAAAAACAAATACACCAGTGCAATTACCAGTACTTTAAGGTATGGTAGTGAAATTCCAGTTGACTTGATTTATATTCCTTTGTAGCTTTGAAACTTACCTTTCCCAGTTCAAGATGACTCTGAATAAATGCACTTATCTCCCCTTATATGAAATAATTTTTCATATTTCATTTTAATTTACTTGTTACCTAATAAATGCATTTCATCAATCACATTCAAGAATAAAGCACAGCTCTCCCTCTCTCTCATTTTCCTATGCTGTGTGATAAGTCATACATCTGGGTCACAAAACAACAGTTGTTTACATCATAGACTTGGGGATTACCGAACTTGTAGGTAATTTGTGGTAAATCAGAGGGTGAGTGGAAATTGCGAACAGCTGTCAATTATAGTGCATTTGTTGGACAAAAGGAAAATCTTTACAGAAATTCTCGCTAATTTTCTACCAGCACACATCTCTCTTCTACAGGGCTGCAGCACCATCAAAGCAGAGGCTGTGATTGAGATGACACCAGTGCACACTGGTTTGAAATGCGTAATGTTATAAGAGCATATGATGGACAAAATGGACAATGACATTGAAATAAGACTATTTAAACAGATTTTTTTTTACTAGTTTTAATGGCAAGAATTGTAAGGGGAGCTGGTACCATGTGAATCTTGGATAATTACATGAAATAATTTGGGGGTTTTAGACCGACTTTTCCTTGTACCCATGTATAAGCTGCACCTCCCTTTTCCTGGATTTTCCCATCAGAATAAAAGTGCAGTTGATACACCAGCAAATACGGAATATATATATATATATATATATACATACACACACGGTCTGATCAATAAGTATCCGGATTGTTACCATAGTAAGAAAACTAAAGCCCACAAAACTAAAGCTGCTTGTCAAATATTGATCTTGAACTCTGCTGAGCATGTGCACTAAGTTGAAACATTATAGCTCACTTCCACTGTTTACAGCAGTGCTTGGAAGGAAAATGTACAGTGTGTGATTGTGCATTGACCACGACAGAGAGAGTTGTCATGGCGATACCTGCTCAGAGGCCTAAGTGTATGAGTGGTTCAGAAATCTCCAAGATGGCCAAAATAATGTTGATATTGACCTTTTGGGAGATCTGCAACCAGCAGAACTGAGAAAAATATCACAGATATGCGTGCAGCCGTGAGGGGAAATCACTGAATCACCATCCGTGAGTTATCAGAGGATGTGCAGATTAGTTACGGTTCAGTTCAGTCCATTAGCACTGAAGATTTAGGTATGAGACATGTGCCTGACAAGTTTGTGCCAAAAACTGTTTTCAGTTGACCAAAATGATACACAGGTTTCAGTTGCACAAGATCTTGATTGTGTTGAGAACAAAGAAAACTTTTTGGAAACTTTGCATAGGCCTCTGAGCAGGTATTGCTAAGCTTTTGGCAAAATTTGATGCAGATTCTCTGCTCAACTTTGTCTGTCATGGTCAATGCAATGATCACATGCTACATACCTTTCCAAGCACTGCTGCAAACAGCAGAGGTGAGCTAGGACATTATAACTTAGTGTGCATGCACAGCAGAGTTCAAGGTCAATCTGTGCCAAGCAACTTTACTCTCCATGCTTTAGTTTCATTACTATAGCGATAGTCCAGATACTTATTGATCAGACCACATACATGTGTGTACGTGTGTTTATGCTCACACTCTCTGCAAATGTTATACATATAGTACCACTACATAAATTCCATTTCCACAAGAACACCAACGTTAAAGACACCTACATTTCCCACAAACATTTCCATGAAATTCTTACTGACTTGCAACATTACCACCCCAGTGGCAATGTTTTGGTATCAAGGAACATAGCTCTTAACTCAATCCCCTACTCATCTCATTTCATCATCTTTCTCATAGCAACTGCAAACCAGATGTGTTTATTCACTTACAACAACAGAGAGCAGTCACCATATTTCATTCCAGATGGCTACCTCAGATGAGCACAGAGTTACATAACTGGACTGTTACCTAACACTCCATTGAATCTCCAGTGCGAAACTGATTGGTAAGATTGGCTGTAATGGATATATAATACTGTACATCTCAGATAAAATATATATACACAAATATATATACATATATGTGTGTGTGTGTGTGTGTGTGTGTATACACATGAGATGGTGAAGCATGATCTACAAATGTTGTGCCTAATGGAGGTGATGATAAGTGACTGAGACCTTTGGTGTTATGCTGTGCTTTAGAAGACTCATCAAGCCAAGCGAAAACATAGTTGTGGCCGTTGCTAGTGTCATGTGAATGGCACCCATGAAATTGTTATCGTGACCATTGCTGGTAGCATGATCTTCAAATGTATGGCCTCACGGAGACAATGGACAAGTAACTGAGACCTTTTGCAATGTGCTGTGCTTGAGAAGACATGCCAAGCCAAGTAAAATCCTAGTCATGGCTGCTGCCAATGTCATGCAAGTGGCACCCATGGAATCGTAGTTGTGGCCATTGCTGGTGTCATGTAAATGCACCTGTGCTAGTGGCACGTAAAAAGTACCCCTTACACTTTCAGAGTGTTGGTGTTAGGATGGGTATCCAGCCATAGAAACTCCACCAAACCAGACTGGAATTTGGTGCAACCCTCCAGCTTACCTAGTCAAACTGTCTGATCTATGCCAGCATGGGAAGTAGACATTAAAAGATGATGATGTGTATGTGTGTGTGTATGTATGTATGTGTATGTGTGTGTGTATATACACACACACACACACACATTTTTATAGTAGATTATAACAGATTTAACATCCTCATATGTCATCATATAATGTTATTTGTTGTGGCACTAATGGCAATGGTGGTGGTGTTTCAGTCCAGATCAGTCTTGATCAACCAGACATATGACTAAGAGTGTTTCAGTTGTAATCATCCAATCTTTTTTTTCTTTTCTATGTATATCAAGAACTATATCATCCATTCTCACCTTATCAGAGTTGAGTGTGACCTGGGGGAACAAATGAGAAAATTAGAAAACTGTTTCAGCTTACCGATTTAAACCAGAGTTTACATCGTTTTCATGCAGGAAGAATTGAGTTCCTAAGTCAGTTACTGTAGCCACTTTATCATCATGAATTGTAAGAGACTAGGGGAAAAAATGGAAAATAACAAGAATAATTTAAATGCAGTACAAAATAAATTGTGATAATTTAGTCATTATTTAGGATTTATTATAACAATCTGATCTGAGGTGTTAGAAAAAGAAGTTCAAACTGAAAGATAATAATAATTGTTTCTAATTTAGGCATAAAGGCATGCAATTTTGAGGAGATGAAGTAAATTGATACTTCACACCCAGTATTTGATGAGTACTGGCCATATTCTATTTATGGATGATTTTAAACAGTTTGGAAGTGAGAAAACTAGAAAGATTCTTTGGTTAAAACAATTTAACAAAACCATTGGAATGGAATTAGAGATAACATGTTGAGGTATGCTTATAATGAAAAGAAGGAAAGATGGTATCAGCATATGGGATTGTTTTATGTGATAAGCAGCAATGAAGGGTATCAAAGACAATGAATAGAAATATTTAGGAAAATTTAGAAATCAACAGCATCAAAGAGATTTGAATGAAGGGATAATTTGCAAAAGAATACCAGAAAAGTGATGCTGAAGTAAAAATTAAATGGAAGAAACAATATAAATACACAAGTGATTTTAAGAATCAGGTATGGATGAAGGATACTCAAAAGGAAATAAGGAAGAACTTCATAAGTTAGACAGGAAGATGTGGAGGTTTTAACTGAAAAACCAACATAGACTTTATCCGGTCAGGAAATATGGAAGAATTTATAAGAAATAAAAAGAACCATCTGGAATGGTATGTGGCAAATAACTCAACACTATTGTTGGTTGGTGTTTATGGTCTTTAGTGTAGTAGAACCTGCAGACTACATTGATAAGGAAGAATATAAGAGGATCAGGACAGAGGCAAAAAGACATATGTTGGAATGGAAAAGTAATGTTTGAACAGTTTGTCAGAGATAAGAGAGCAATGTTCTAGATAAACATGAGACAAGGTTTTTTTCTCTCTTTTTTTCCCTTCATCTTTTCTGGATTGATGAAATAAATCACAAGTCAATTACTAGAAGTAATGGGGTCAGCTCACCCCTCCTCTCAACATTTCTGGCTTTGTGCCTAAATCATGAACCGATTATATGCATACATTGCTACATATACTTACATGCATAAGTATGTGTAGCAATGAATGATTTATTTCCTTGTTTTCATCACCTCTCATCAACTTTTTAAAAATCTACTGGCATAGCTTTGACTGTTGACCCCCAACAAACATACTTCCTCACTGACATTTGTTTTTCTAGATACCTCTCAGTTGTACATCCTCCTCCCTTATTTGACACTATTATTATATAATAATGTTTTTCCTCATTCTTGCTATTCCCAGTCTATCCACCAACACAATAAGATATTTCTTCTCCCTCAAGAGTCAAGAGGTTTGTGCACTGCAATTATCAAATAGTTTGATAAGTATAATGAGTAGAACGAGATTCTTGGCCCTTCAGTTACTTACGTAATTTTACAGCTGAATATAAAAAAAAGTACTCTTATATATTTGATCCTATTTCTCCTCTTTGTTCCACCAGACGTATTTTTTCTTTTTTCCTTCTTTTTTCTTTTTTTCTTTAATAACCCCTCCCGTCATTTTTCTTTTTTTCTTTAATAACCCCACCAACAGTCAAATTACACCGGTAGATTTTTAAAAAGTTGATGAGAGGTGATGAAAACAAGGAAAGAAATCATGAACTGCTACACATATTTATGCATGTAAGTATATGTAGCAATGTATGCATATAATCGGTTCCTAATTTAGGCACAAAGCCTCTTCTTTTTTTCTTTTTTTCACTTCAAATGTCAAAAATTTCTTATATTCTTTATTTATAGCTATGAGGCTATAATATGTGATAAAGATGTTGATTCTTTGATACACAGTCTATCCACCACAATGAGACATATCAGTTAGCATGGATATATAGTATCAGACATTATATGGTGACTTGAAAAGTCTCAAAGCATTCCAAGTAGCATGTCGACTTGCAATCATGAGTCAAAATTGACATTTACTGTCAAGACGAATCCTCCAGCATGTACATACTGTAGGATACCAGGAATCTCCTCTCAGGTCATTCCTTAACAAATAAAATAAGAAAAGATGGAAATGAGCGAGCCATTTGGACATAAATGTAAAAGTCAGATCTAAAAGTTGGAACAGTAGCATTAAACTATGCTAACAAATACTTAAAACAAATATGTAAAATGTCACTCTGATAAGAATGTCCAATGACTATTGTATGTAAACTCTGAGAAGAAAAAGGCAAAAGCATTATCTAAGGAGTGAGGAATGAATGTAACAAAGTTACATAAAGAAAACATAAAAGGAGGCATGACAACATTGTAGGCATTGTTCATTGGGAACTGTGCAAAAATTGTAATAGGTATACACACACATATACATAATACACAGTAAATGGCACTGCAAGGCAATGCACACATAGTATAGAGTATTTTCAAAACGCCTAAAGTTCAAGGAGCTGTACTTGGTTTTGTAGTGAAAGCAAATAGTAAAACTAAAACAAATAATAAGAAGACCTACTACTACTACTACTACTACTACTACTACTACTACTAATAATAATAATAATAATAATGATAATAATAATGATAATAATAATAATAATAATAATAATGATAATAATAATAATAATAATAATAATAATAATAATAATAATAATAATAAATGCCCTGATGCAGTACCAGGCAGTGGCTCTCATGGCTTCTGATCTTAACTGATTGGAAGTGTTATCATGTACATTGTTTTGTCTTGGTATAAAAGATGGGCTACAGCAAATATTCTGCTCAATACCACAGATTTGCTTGTCAGTTGTTTGACCTTAACCAGTTGAGCATGTCCCTTAGTGGCTGACGATATGTGCATCTCTGATCACGAGCAGAAGTAGTGGGGGAGCATCATAGCCATGTGTTGAGACGGATTCTTTGAGGTTTGAATAGTTCACCTCTGGAAACATGGGTGGTTCTTTCAACATCCTTAAACAACCCTTATTCAGGGACCGTTTGAGCGGGATGGGCTACTCAACCTGAAGAAAATTCTAACTGGGCCCCACCTGCAAGGTCATGTGCTGTTTATCTTGATATGAGATCACCATGTCGCGCACATATGGTTGTGATGCATGTGCCTGGTGTACCTTTATCAGATGGGTAGTCATGATGGGTATATTGGGCTTCGTATATTTTACCCCAGTGTCACTTTGATGGCATGAACTGCTCTCTCACTCAATGATAATAATAATAATAATGATTTCAAATTTTGGCACAAGTCCAGTAATTTGATTACATTGACCAGCATTTCACTGGTACTTATTTTATCAACTCTGAAAGGATGAGTTAGAGTCAACTTCGGGGGAAGTTAAACTCAGAATGCAAAGCTAGAAGAAATGCTGCTCAGCATTTTGTCTGGCATGCTACAATTCTGCCAGCTTGCCAACTTAAATAATAATAATAATCCTAATAATTATAAGCTTCAAAATAAGTGAATTGCAATACTCATTTTTATGGGTATCATATATTTCATATAAATTCCTTTCCATGTAAATGCAGCCTTACTCATTCAGCATTACATTTTTTTTATTACACAAGTATCAGGGTTTTTTCATTTTTTAATTGCATGGCACCACATCTGTTATCATCTTTAGATGTAAAATCTCTTAACATCTGTGATTGAGACTTGGGTGCAGCATGTATAAATTAACGCAAATGTAAAAACATAATACTAATAGCAATAGTAATCCTTTCCACCATAGCCACAAGACTTGAAGATTTTGGGGGAGGGGGCTAGTTGATTTCATCGACTCCAGTACTCAACTGGTACTTATTTTATTGACCTGAAAGGATGAAAGACAAAGATGACCTCAGGATGTAAGGACAGATAACTGCTGCTAAGCTTTTTATCCAGTGTGTTAGCAATTCTGCTAGCTTGCAGCTTCATAATAATAATAATAATTCTTTCTACTATTGGCACAAGGCCTGAAATTGTGGGGAGGGGACTAGTCGATTACATTGACTTCACTGTTTCACTTGATTTATCAACCCTGAAAAGATGAAAAGCAAAGTTGACCTCAGCAGAATTTGAACTCAAAACATGGCGACAGGCGAAATACCACTAAGCATTTCATCCAGCATGCTAATGATTCTGCCAGCTTGCTGCCTTAATAATAATAAGTGTTTCTAACACAGGAGTAAGGACAGAAATTTTGGAGGAGAGGAATAGTCAACAAAATTAACTCATGTACATCAATCTTATTGGTATTTTATTTTTTCAAATTCATAAGTCTTCATTTCTGAACTCATTCTTTCTCTCTCTCTCTCTCTCTCTCTCTCTCTCTCTCTCTCTCTCTCTCTCTAACTCTCTCTCTCACTGAGTAACCTTGTATCTCCTCTACAACAAGACACCTGTTTCTGTCTCTCTGCCTTACTTTAGGCACAAAACCTCTTCTTTTTTTCACTTCAAATGTCAAAAGTTTCTTATATTCTTTATTTATAGCTATGAGGTTATAATATGTGATAAAGGTGTTGATTCTTTGATACACAGCCTATCCACCACAATGAGGCATATCAGTTAGCATGGACATATAGTGTCAGACATTATATGGTGTCTTGAATAGTCTCAAAGCATTCCAAGTAGCATGTCGACTTGCAATCATGAGTGAAAATACATCAACTCCAGCGCTTGACTAGTACTTACTTTATCAACCTTTCATCATCTGACACAAGATCACCTCCTTTAATGTCCCCTTCCCTCTCAAAACAGGCTTTTTTTTTTGTCACACAAGTAATTGGTGACCCTGTCAGTGCAAATGCCACTTAAAAGCACCCAGTCCACAGCGTCAAGTGGTTGGCATTTGGAAGGACATCCAGCTACAAAAACCTTCCCAAATCTAACCTAGCCTGTGCTTGTGCCACATAAAAAGCACTATGTCCACTCTGCTGAGTGGTTGGTGTTAGGAAGGGCATCCAGCCGTAAAAATCCTGCCAAAACAGTTACAGAAGTCTAGTGCAGGCTTCTGCCTGGCCAACTCTTGTCAAACTATCCTACCCATGCCAGCATGGAAGTTGGATGTTAAATTATAATGATGATGATGATGATAAGGATGAAAGCAAGTCAACATCAATGGGATTTAAATTCAAAATATAAAGAACTGTAACTAAATACTGCAAAGTATTTCATCTTATGTTCTAACAATTCTACCATTCCACCGTTCTTAATAATAATAACATTAATAATAATCCTTTCCACTGTAGATACAAGGCCTGACATTTTGTGTGTTGACAAGTCGATTACAACAATCCCAGTATTCTACAGGTACTTATTTCATTGACCTTGGAAGGATGAAAAGCAAAGTTGACATTGGCAGAATTTGAACTCAGAATGTAAAGATGGATTCAAATGCTGCTAAGTATTTTGCTCAGCATGTTAATGATTCAGCCAGCTTGCTGCCTTAATAATAATAATAATAATAATAATAATAATAATAATAATAATAATAATAATCCTTTCTACTAAAGGCACAAGGCCTGAAATTTGGGGAGAAGAGACTAGTCAATTACATCAACTCCAGTGCTTGACTAGTACTTATTTTATCAACCCTGAAAGGATGAAAGCAATGTTATGAAATACTGCTAAGCATTTCACCCGGCATGCTAACAAGTCTGCCAGCTCACCACCTAATAATAATAATAATCCTTTCTATTATAGGCACAAGGCCTGAAATTTTGGGGGAGGGAGCCAGTCGAGTACATTGACCCAGTATGCAACTGGTACTTAATTTATTAACCTTGAAAGAATGAAAGGCAAAGTTGACCTTGGCAGAATTTGAACTCAGAATGTAGCGACAGGTGAAATACCACTAAGCATTTCATCCAGCGTGCTGACGATTCTACCAGCTCACCACCTTAATAATAATAATAATAATAATAATAATAATAGTAATAGTAATAATAATAATAATAATAATAGTAGTAGTAGTAGTAATAATAATAATAATAATAATAATAATAATAATAATAATAATAATAATAATAATAATAATAATAATAATCAGCCTGATAAGATCCCCAATTTCTGGCTAAAATATTTAACAAGGATATATAAGGTGCTGGCAGAGAAGTTCAATGAGATGCTAACAGAACCAGAGACACACACCTGAATGCCTCACAGAGAGGAAAACCATTCTAATTCTCAAATCCACTGAAACAACAAACCCACAAAACTACAGACCCATAACATGTCTCCCTACAAGTTGCAAAGCCTTAATTGCAATAATATTGCAAACAATGGCAGACATCTAGAAGAAAATATCCTGTTTTGAGAAGAGCAGGAAGATCAACTACTGACCAACAAATGCCATAACTGAAGACTGCCAAAAGAAAAAGAAGGGTCTAAGTATGGCTTGAATCGATTACCAGATGGTTTTTAACAGTATCCCCCACACATGGATCCTAAAAAAAAAAAACTAGCCATGGACAAGGTTGTACCAAAAATAATAAAATGATATAAAACATGCCATCTCTAGTATATGGATGATTTAAAACTGTATGCAGCAAATGATAAACTGGAAACATTACTAAAGAGAGTGCATGGATTTACCAAAGAAATAAAACTGGAATTTGGCTTAGAAAAATGTGTCAAAGCAACCTTGAAAAGCGGAAAACTAGTTAAGAGTAACAATATCACACTAGACAAAGAAAATGAAATAAGAGAATTAAACCAAACAAAGACATAGAAATACTTAGGAATCAATAAATTTGATACAATACAACATACACAAATGAAAGAGAAGCTACAGAATGAACACTATTGATGAGTTAGATTAATAGTAAAAACAAGGCTCAATGCAAAAAAACAAGATAAGTATCAATACTCTTGCTATGCCAGTTATAAGTCACAGTTACAATATTCTTACTCAGACACTAAATGAACTAACCAAACTAGGGAGGGAAATAAGAATAATAGTGATGAAATTTAGGATTCCTCACCCAAAATCTGACAAAGAAAGGTTATATATATATACAATGAACTGAAGGTGGTAGCAGAAAACTACTATAAAATAACCACCATAAGATTACAGAAATACTTAACTTCGTATATTTTACCCCTTTCTGTCGTTAAAGAAGCTGAAAAATACAAGAAAGAAATCATAGTACCTGACAACTATGAAGAAAAAGAGAAAAAGCAAAAGTTGTGAAGCAACTGAAATCTAAACTAAAACTGGAACTACAAAATACCATGATAAAATGATGGCAAGAAAAGCATTTGTGCTAAACTAAACAAAAAAGAAATAGACAAAGTAAAATCCCAACATTGGTTGAGAAACTCAGGACTCAAAACAGAGACTGAGGGGGTTTTAATTGCAGCACAAGATCAAAAATTCTCCAGCAGAAACATACAAGGAATAAAATACAATATGTAACAACAGAATATGTGGTGATGGGGAAGAAAAAAAATCATATTGCTTTGTCTGCCCACTCTTGGCTAAGAAGGAATATATCCATAGACGTGACAGAGCTGGGACCTTTATACGCAAGAAGCTATACCAGTGCTATGGAATGACGACAGCAAAAAGATAGTATAAGCATATCCTAGAAAATGTCTCAAAAAATGACAAAGCAACCATATTCTGGGATATCTCAATATATACAGACAGAGAGATCAAGGCTAATAGACCAGATATAACTGTCAAAAACAACCAAGGGAAAAAACGAAAAAATGCCTTCCAATCAATGTATCAATCCCGACAGATGACAATGTATCTCTAAACGAAACAGAAGAAATACCAAAATTCAAAGATCTGAAGATAGAGATAACCCGAATATGGAGCCTAAAAACAGAAACAATTCCTATAATAATTGGTGCATTATGATTAAAAAACATGTAGACAAATGAATAACCAAAACACCAGGACTTACAAAATATATATAATATACAGAGAATAGCACTGTTAGGCACTGCACATATCCTACGTAAACCCCATTCAATATGATGAAAATACCAACAACAAAACAAATCACAACACCCAAGGCACACTCAGCTGTGGTTAGTAGTGAAGAAAAAGCATGTGATAAAAACAAGACTACTGAATAATCACACACACACACACACACTATTGTTTTAATTCCATTTTACCAAGCATATATGTTTGAATAAATTTTCATATATAATTAGTGTTTGTTTTATTAATGCATTAACAAAGCAAGTTAAACCACAAAGGGATTGAACCCAGAACCTTGAGGCAGTGTAAATAGTCCATTACACCTGATTAGGTCAAGTTCACTGCACTCAAATAATAATGAATTCTTAATTTATGAATGTTTTTTTTTTCCCCACATGGAAAACATAACAAAGTTGAACTCTTGCTTCACCACTTGGGATAGGAACATAGAATAGTTAAATACCAAAATAGTTACCAAAATAGAATTCAGTTAGCAATTCTACCATTTCAATAACATCACAGAACAAAAGAAAATCCTTAAAAAATAACAAGTCAAAGGTATTTTCTAGATACTTTTAAATATATATATATAGGGAGAATATATATATACATATATCTGTATACATACATATATATATATATATATATATATATATATATATATATATATATATATATATATATATATATATACACACACATATGCATAAACACACATGCATAACCATACATACACACACACATTTCTTTATAAGACAAAATGTCATGCCAACACCAAAATATCTTTTTCTGTTCATTTATGGAGAGAAATGAGGGAAGGAGGAAGTAACTCTTTAGGAATTGTAATGCAATATATCATATTTCTTGAGAATCTGTTCAAATACTTATATGATGCATACAGTGTTGAGTGGGGGTGGGGAAGGTAATGGGGCAGAAATGACAAATTGATGGGGGGGTGGCACCGGAGACACAGATCTGAAAAGGTAAAGATAAGCATTCAGAAATAGAACATTTTAATCATTTTACAACAATCACCCTACCCAACACCTTAAATTTCTAACTCTCGTTTTTAAACAAACAACCCATACATAGATACAAGTCTTTTTTTGCTTAGAAAGATTGCACAATATGTCAAAAACTGTCAAGAAACCTGGGCATGCTTTTGTGGTTGCCTATAAACATACAACACCATTGCATGCATCCGATAACAAATGTGTGATTTTGTTCATAGTCAGCAATAACCATCTCTTGCAAATTTCTGGCCTCGTGCCTGTTAGAAACTATTATTAATGTTACAATTATTGTTGCTGTTATCATTGTTGCTGTTGTTATTGTCCTGCACAAACATGTCTGGCCATAGAAAAATATTACTTTGATTGGAAATAGGTGAAGGTTGGCAACAGGAATGGCATCTGGTTGTGGAAAATCTAATTTATGCATGCACAGAAAAATGTATGTTAAAATTATCACAATGATGATTTTATCAACAGTGATGGAGTAAAATTACAGTCCTTAGACTGAGGCAGACAAAGAATGAAAGAGCTGGTGCATCCACTGATAGTGAAATATTTCTTGGTGAATGAATGGCAAAATAAATGAAAAACGTTAAAGAGGTGTGATGTTACATAGTAATAACTTAGAGACATTGAATGTAAAAGATATGTGTAGAGGGTGAGGTGGTGGAAAGTAGGGTGAAAATCTATTGGATGTGAAAATGTTAAGCTGCATGAAAGACAGAGCACAAGTGAGGTGAAACGGTGGTTAGACATTAAAGGACTTGGCTTGATTTATGCAGAAAAGAGATGATAGCCATGGGTGTTGATGATGGGGGGTGAGAGGGAGAGCTGGTAAGAAGTGGTAATGTCAGATATTAGGATGTTAGATATCATAAGAGAGATATGACAGAATTAAATCCAGTAGATCTAGCATCTTCAAACTAGCATGGAAAATGGAGGGTGTAATAATAACAACAACAGTAGTGGTGGTGGTGGTGATGATTATGAGGAGGAGGAGGAGGAGGAGGAGGAGGAGGAGGAATATTTGCAAATATTCCTAGTGTAAAACCTGTTTCTACTAAGTAAACTATTTCATAATGACTGGCACTGCATAATTATTGCTAAGTACTGTAGAACCTTTTAATGGATTGTTTGGCAATCACTGAAAGTTTTGTTTCCATGTAGTTTGTCAAGACTTGATGGAGTGAGTCAGCCTAATGGAAACTATCACCAAGTAACTTATTGACTATAAATGGAAATTTCAGATACAGGGATTAAGTGAATGTCTTAACTAACAATCAAATCTGCACAGCAGACTTGTCTTGACTGGAACTTCAGCACCAATCTACCTATAGTGTTTATATATATGTTCATAACTAATACACAGTTAAGCATTTGAAGACTGGCTAATACACTGATTATTCCCTATTATCATAAGTGTATTGATTAACAGCTGCTGTCAACTGTACACTATGGGCTGAAAACCATATATCTATGGTGGAAGGCACCAGAAGAACAAAAAATCTTTCATAATTTGTATTGAAAGATTTCTTAATTTAATTACAAGATAACAATTTTCACAGCTTTTTCTGCCAAAAATAACAAAATGAATAATAACAAAATGGAATAATTTACCAACCAAGTGGAGCCATTTGTTTAGTTATTTTAATGATATTATTTATGGAGAGAGGATGTTAAAACTGATATTTTAAGAAATATATTTTTACAAGTCAAACAAATATTACTGTTTGTGACATTTCACAAATTTTCTATTCAACCGATTTCTTGTCACACCTATACACCTATAGCTGGTATGAGCTGTAACAACTGATCTTGTAGCAATAATATTTACTAAGTAGAATTGTCAGACAAACCAATTTTGATAATAGAATCGTGTCTTCAGACAAAGTTTTATTAGATGATTGTCTTAATTACCACATTTAAAGACAGAATAGCAAGTTGAAATGTCATCAAATGCCGAAACAGAGAATCAAAACATTAAACAACGGAACCATAACATTTAAAGACAGCTGTAATATGACGACATTGTTACATTGAACTAATAAAATAGTAATTATAATAACATCTACAGACAAATATTATTTCACTTAGACTTGAAGACATATTGTTCATATAATCATATTACAATTCAGAATCAAAGCATCTAATAAGGAAAGTTTAATGTTTAAAAATACGGTAATAGTATCAAATAGAGACATGGACCACAGTAGGGATGATGAGAAGTGAGGTCACTACAGAGAAAAAAGGTTGTTGTAGTAGAAGCAAAAAGAAGAATGAGTGCATCTATGTGGGAGGAGAACCAAACATAAAAACAAACACACACACACATATACAAGGAGTATTCAGCTCATGATTGTGTGAGCTTGATTCCCAGTCATGTGTTGTGCCTTTGTGCAAAATATTTTATTTCACGTTGCTCCAGTCCACTCAGCTGGCAAAATTGAGTAGTACTTGTATTTTAAATAGTCAGCCTTATTACATTCTGCATCATGCTAAATCTTCCTGAGAACTATGTTAAGGGTGCACAAAAGGTGTCTGTGGAGTACTCAACCGCTTGCACATTAACTTCATGAGTAGGCTGTTCCAGTGATCAGACCATCTGGAACTCTCGTCATCATAATCAACTGAATGCTACCTATAGACGTAATGAATCTGTCCTTCATTGAGATAGGGTTTAGAATGATTGCATGTGTTTAGAATGATTGCATGTGTGCAATATTCTAATATGGATCTTGTGTTTTATAGCGAGTAAGTAACAACTCAGAGCTGAAACTTTGCTGACTTTCAGGAAACTTGTTTTTGGGAAGCAGTTTTACGAAAGTTGTATATGTGACACCATCAAGAAAGAGAATCAAAGTTTCTTCATAACAGTTTGACCTGCTAGAAATAGCAGACAAATTTCTCTCTCAAATCACATTCTTGACCAGGGGTCAGCAAACTTCTTATCCTATTGATGACCACTTTCATTGAATAACTTATTGCCTCCTTGAATCATGTAAATTTCAAAATAAAAGTAAAAAGTATAACTAATAAAAAATTTCTTGATTTAACTTAAAAAGTTTTTTTACACTAATTTTCTTTTTCTTTTTTTATCACTCTTGCTTTTTAATGAGAAATATTTAAAGAAATTTGACAAAAATGCTTTATGAAATTGCTGAAGAGCAATAAGAAATTAAGTCATGTTACACTGATATAGTCAGAATATCATCCTCTTGGGTACCCACAAGGATTGATGTTTACCACTTTGTTGTTTATGCCCTAGCACAGGGGTGGGCAAACTACGGCCCGCGGGCCGCATGTGGCCCGCCATAGGTTTTCATGCGGCCCGCCATAGGTTCTCATGCGGCCCGCCGAGAGGAATATTTCACAAAATTTCCTTTCAATCAATTGTGTGTTTATAGGTCTATAACCGCCTTTAAAAATATTTTCACTTGATTTTTATAAATGAGGCCCGCCAAGGTTCCAAAGACGCACTGTGCGGCCCGCGATCAAAAAAGTTTGCCCACCCCTGCCCTAGCATCTTAGAAAAAACACAGACAAAGCAACATTAATGATGATAATCTTTGAAATGCAAGAAGTAATGTAAAGAAGTAAATAAACTGAATTGAATAAAAATCCTTTATATATGTAGATTATAAGTTATCAATAAAGGTATTAGAAGATATAATATCTATATATGATTATATATATATAATATATAATTTAATAATCATTTGAAATTATAAACATTCCAAATCATGCTGAAGAAATAAATTTATGTGCAAGCAGTTTTTTAATGATGACAAGCCTGTAGGTAGCAATTTTTTTGTGGTGTATTTGATTTTGTTGAATTGTAGCAAAGGTGGAGGTTGAAAAGTTCTAGTAGAACAAAAAGTAGCAATAGTTAAAACTGTTTAACGAGCACTGGGTTTGTACATTAGAATTATTAGAGTATAAGTTATAAAGTAGCTACGTGTGTGTATACCATCCATTTGTATCGCAATGGAGTGATTTGACAGGAAACTCCTGATGTTAGAGAACAAAGACAGGTGTCCCATACGGGGACAAAATAGCTAGGATTTTTCATGTCTGGTATGTCAAAGGCCTGGCATTTTGCAAGGTATGTATTGATGCCAATGATAAGAATATTATTTTTATCAATGTTCTTAAAGATGAGAGACTGTGGCTATGTGACACAGCAGAACAAATCTCCTTATATTGATGGTCACTGAGAAGTGAAAAAGAATGAAGATGGTAAAAATAGTAATTGCTTATGATTGTTTCCATCTTTGTAATATTCAAGATCTAATGATAAAACAGCCAAATAACTAATATATTATTAACAAATTTATCTGGCACTTTGCTGTACTCAAGAAGACCCTTCTACCACAGCAGAACTGATATCCTAAAACCACCTTGGTAGTTCTTATCTCCATGCTATCTGTCCTATTAACCTTCTCCCCCCACATTTCATCCCCTAATACCCACACCTGAAAGCAGAATAGGCACATACTACATTCCTTGGTTCTGTCAGTTACCTTCCTTCCCCCATCAATCACCTCCTTTCTGCACTTTCTCTCTCCTCCCTGTGCTGCTCTCCATAAACAACACCTTGCTTACTCTAAATGCCCTCACATACCTACTTCAACTGCCCACCCTGAGCCTCTCCTTTATTTCTCTCCATCATTTGCTACAGTTACCACCTCTTGCCCACTCACCTAGCCCAAACCTCTCTGTCACCTCATCTGTTCTCACCACCCCCAATGTCCCTTGAGGGTATGTACTGACACATTTCCGCCATCATCTCTCTCCCACTATTGCTCTCTTCATCTTACTCATTCTCTTTTCTTTACGAACTGGAGCATCCATGTAACTACTCTACAGCAAGATACCTATATCTGTCCCTTCTATACCTTAAATCTCTTAAATGGGCACAAAGATACACACCCTCAATACTACTTTCCATGCCTAGTTGAGGGGGTTTTGTCTTGCCCCTGTCAGCTCTGATGCTACATAAAAAGCACTCAGTATATTCTGTAAAATGGTTGGCATTAGGAAGGATATCTAGCAGTAGAAATCATGATGAAACAGACAATGGAACCTGGTGTGGTTCCTGGCTTTGCCAGCTCCTATCAAATCATCCAATCAATGCCAGTATGGAGAACAGACATTAAAAAATGATGATGATGATGATGATGATGATGAAATTGGCATTTTATTTTATTTCTAACAATGATAATTATACATTAATTATAAATTAATCTAAACTAGGAAAAAGAAAAAAGGAAAAAATTTCTGTGATATTTTACTATTGTAGCCAGGAAGACAACTCCTTATTTTAACATTACAAAACTGGAATCAAACAGTAGAGCCTATAAACCTCTGCATGATTCATGAAAAAATGTTTGGGTGTCAGTCTTTATATATAGATAGCATATATATTTTTCTCAGTTCATCTTGACAACGGACAAATTGTCTGAAGTGTTGACGTCTCTTTCTGCTTTTCACAGTCTAATACATTAACAGTCACTTTTGTATTGTTTTTTAGTTTGTTTTTGTCATTAGGGTTACTTGCTGACATAGACCAAGCCCTGGATTCTTTGGATATGATATCTTCCAACAGGCCCAAAACTCACAAATATTTTTACTCCAATACATGAGTAGTACTTATTTTACCCATTCCCCAGAGAAATGAAATGTAAGTTGACCTTTTGGAATATGAATTCAAAATGTAATGGGAGATTCTGAATATATTTAACCCTGTACTTTACTGCTTCTGCCACATCACTGCCTTCTCACACCTTTAAGTATTAAAACATCCTTGTTGACTTCTATTAACAAAGTTTGTGATAAAGGAAAGTAGCTAAGATTACAAATGAAATATATTTTGAATAGTACTGAAGAACAGAGAGAAGAAAATGGTAAAGGAGTGGAAGTTTCTTGTGAAAGAGGAATGTTGGTAAGTTTATTATGATGGACCAAACATGTTATGTCAGCATATTAGTGAGTGAGGTTTGTGATATTAGGATGAGCAGGATGATGTTGTTTCTTCTGGGTAAATGGAGGAAATGATTCAACGGATGGGGAGATAGGTGTGTGTGTGTGTGTGTGTGTGTGTGTGTGTGTGTGTGTGTGTTATCTATCTTGTCAGATAATGAGTTGGTTGTCAACAGTAGCTTCCTTCAGCTTTCTTTTGTGTATGCCTGTGTGTATTTACTATGTTATTTTAATCTCTCACTGTCTCTATAAAAAATGAGTTTATGTATGAGAGAAAATGTGTGCTGTAATTGTGTTCAGTTGTGTGTGTAATTGTGTATTTCAACATACATGGTTGTTCAGTTATGTGTATATATATTCTTTTATTGGCTTTGTGTGTTTATGTCAATATTTATGTATTTGTGCACATGTGTATGTGGTGGGGGTTTCTGATGAATGTAGGTGTAGGACAGTATGATGAAGGGGAGAAAGTGGTGCGTACATGTTTGGGGTGAGAAGACAAGTTCAACCAAAGTTCACAGACAACAGTCACATGTAAAGTAGCTACTGCTGTAAATACCAAGTGCTAACTGACTGCTGCACATCATCATAATTATTATCATCATCATTATTAATATTGCTCTTACAAACATCATCACATACACACACACCAAAAAAAAATCACACTTCATCAACATGCAAGTCAGCCCAAGCAAAAAAAAAAAAAGTATTTATTTTTTCCTTTTTATTATTTTTTTTTGTTACACGATTATGAAGATGGGCATTTTAAGGGTAGGGAAATGATAAACTGGGATGTTTTTGGCTTTCCCAAGTGATATATTTGAAACGAGGATGCCAATTAAAAATACCGCTGCCCCCGCCGCCACCACCACCACAACCACCACTATCACTATTGTAAAAGATGGCAGCAACGATGACAGCAATAACATTAAGTATTGCTTTAAGATTCTTTTCTGACTAATTTTGTTGAGGTATGGCATGTAACTATTATTGAGTTGATAATCCCATACAGTATAGGTTTTGTATCAGAATTTATTCCTTCACTTTCCATAATAATTTGTCCATATGGTTGATATTTCAGAATAAAACATTCAAGATATAGAACTGTTAAATTACTGAACTTCAAATATTCTTTGGATTTCGCTCTGGCATTTAAAGGCTGTCATACCACCATCTTTAGCCTATTCATGAGAATAAAAATTGCTAAACAGGCATTTTTTTCCTCCAAATATGGTGATAATAATGTATGAGTTCCTTTCCAGTCCAGAGAGAGATTGAAATCTTTTCCTAACCACTCGGCTGTTGAATGGCCATTATGATATGATGTTGTTCTTGCTTTTGTTCCCCTCCTCCCCTTTTATCCACATTTCTCATCTTCATGGTCCCTTATCTAGCTAAATAACTGTTTATAAGTAGTTACAATAGATGGAACTATTTATTAGAGAGAAAGGCAGTATTAATATTGAGAGGTAATATTTATCCCCACTTAACCCTTTCATTACTGTATTTATTTTAAGATGCACTGTATTTTTTTCAATTATTTTAAATATAACAAAGAATTTAGTAAAATAACTTGGTTATTATTAAGCTAGTATTAGGAACCTAAATTGTGACTAAGGTTTGGTGGAAGATTTCAATTCAAAACTTATGAAAACAAGATATTTGTACTACAGAGCCAGTTTCAGCTAGGTTGGTAACAAAAGGGTTAAACATGGATGTTCTGTTAGAACAAATTATATTGTGGTAGGTACCATGAGAGAAACTCTCATATTGGCTTTTACAAGAGTGCGTTTTGCACCAAAAGCCAATATGAGAGTTTCTCTCAAGGTAACTACCACAGTATAGTTTGTTCTATCAGAACATCCATGTTTAAGAGGTGATAAGTAGAAGGAACATCCATGCAAACTTACTTTATAAAAGATAGATAAATTAATAAAGCAATACCATATGGTTTTGTACCAAGTAATTTCATTTTACTCACTTTCAATAATAAATTCTCTATGTAGTTCTGATATTTCAACACAACACTCCATTAGTTGTATAAATTAATACATCAGAGGTGTATAAACACACCATAGGTATATAAATTAAGTGCCATTCAATAGTTAGATAATTCTTATTTTGATTCTTTGAAGTGTAATGATTACATGACAATTTCCCATTTCTTTACATAGTTCCTTACATTTTTTATTGAACACAGGTCTTTTGAGCTGAAGGAGTTGGGTAGCAGAGGGCAGACAAGGCAGTGCTTTATAGTATGGTCTGTTTCTTCACATTCACAGGTGATTGAGCCAGTCTTGTCCCATTTGGCCAAAATAGATACCACAAAGTATCAAGTCAGGTACACATCTTTTTGGGACAAAGGTATGACTACTAAATTATAGCAGAGCCGAATAAGGAATGTATGACATTGACACTTTTCCAAAATATATCCACAATCTAATGGAATCATCTGCCAAAAACTGCCCCTGGTTCTTTGATACAAACTTCATGTTTTAAAGTGATCTTAATTAAAACCTTTTATGAAAATTTCATGTTAATTTATGTTCCAAATACAAGCTTACAAAGTTATTTTAATAAATTTTTTATTATTTCCAAAATTAATTGAAACAAAATCAGTGCATTTCAAAAGAAATATGGTTCCAAAAAGGTTTAAATTTACACACCTGACTAGTAAAAGTTCTTTACATCATTCATTAAAAAAAAGTATGGCTATAGCTGTTGTTTGTTCCCAGGTGAGTTCTGATGGAACAACACACATATGATCAAAGACATTCCAGCCATGACCAACCTTTCTTATTTTTAGATTGTGTATCCAACATTGTGTTCCCAAATGTGCCCTTTTTATAAGCCTGCAGGGCGTGATTTAGATGGTGATTTGGCTGCTATTTCTAACAGGTCATGCAAGCACTCTGACTTAATTACAGAACCTTACATATAGTGGTGGTGGTGGTGGCAGTACTAGTAATAGTAAGAGCATGTCATGATGACATTTTTCTTTGACAAAGTGCAAGACCTTGTTTTCTAAGACAGGAGTGTTTGTTGGAAGAGCCAAGCCAATATCTTACTTGTAGGCCCTGGAGGAAAGGGAATAAAAGAACATATTCCACTACATTTCAGAACAGATCTTGTTTAGATAAAGACAGCCTTCCGGTATCAGCTCCAGTATATTACACATAACAACAACAATAATAATATAAAGCATGCTTCTGAAGTATCATATTTATTCATCAGCACACTACAACAACAACAACAACAGTAATAATAAAGCATATTTCTGAGGCATCCTGTTTTTTTTTTTTATTAATGCTCTACAACCATTTTTCCAGCAAGAGCAAACTGTTCCTGTGATACAATTAGATTTTTATCAAAGTAATTTAAATTTTCAGTTTTGGGATTTGGTTTGCAAGATTCTTTATATGAGTTTGTGTGTTGAAGCATATTCTGTTGTGTCTGGGGAGAGTCATTTTCTTTTTGTGCCTTATTATTTAACACACTCACTGGTAAAATTTCCACTTTTTAAAAATTTTTATTGTCCTAAAAATAAGAAAAAAGTGGAAATTTTACCGGTGAGTGTGTTAAATAATAAGGCACAAAAAGAAAATGACTCTCCTCAGACACAACAGATTTAAACTTTCAAGTTTAATGAAAATACCTAATATTTTGTTTGTTGCACAAATGACCTGATGTGTAGATTGCAAAGTGGATTGAAACAGGATATGTTAACAAATGTATGTATAAATACAAGGCATGACCGTGAGGTAAGAAGCTTGCTTCCTAACTACATGGTCCTGGGTTCAGTTCCACTGTATGTCACCTTGGGCAAGTGTCTTCTACTATAGCCTTGAGCCAACCAAAGCCTTGTGAGTAGATTTGGTAAATGGAAACTGAAAGAAGCCCATCACATGTATATGTGTGTGTTTTTGTGTCTGAGTCTGTCCCCTTCCACCACTTGACAACCAGTGTTGGTTTGTTTATGTCCCCATAACTTAGTTTGGTAAAAGAGACCAACAGAATAACTATTAGACATAAAGAAAAAATGTATTGGGGTTGATTCATTCAGCTAAAATTCTTCAAGGCAGTGCCCCAGCATGGTCGCTGTTTACTGACTGAAACAAGTAATAGATAGAATACATATAGTTTTTGTAAGGTCACCTTGATTCAGTCAATTTCTGATTAAAAGTATTTCAACCCTTGTCATTTGTCTTTAAGTCAACATCCTTTTCTTAGAATCTGACTTGAGGGAGATTTGGTTGGTATTTATAGCAAGTCAAGTCATGTTACATTTTTATATTGATGTCCACCACTCCTGGATGGGATTTGAGGTGAGTTGTCTCACCTGTCCATGACTTTCAGGTTTTTTAACACTCAACACATGTTTGATAATGATTATTACACTAACGCTACTTCTATTTCATATTTCAATATGGCGGTGCCAGACAAGCTACCCATCAATAGCAGCACTCTCTCTCTTCTTCTTTTTCACTCTCTTTATTTCATCTGTCTTACCCTGACTCTTCTTTTGACACACCTATATCCTTATCAAAATAAGTTCTGCCGTATTAACTAGGATGGTGAATACATATTTTCTAGAGTTTCACAGCGCAAGTGAACAAAGGACTAACCAAAACCTCCTCCTCAAATCTAGGATGGTGGTGGTAAACTGGTTGAAATGTGAGAATAGTGGATAGGCTGCCTTCCTGTATTTCTAGTGGTTCTTTGTATTCTGAGTTCAAATCCCATCATGACTTACTGGTAGAGTCGACTTTATTATTTGCTTGAATACCACAACTTGGTTCCTTGAGTAACTTCAATGGAGTGAACTCTACAGCAGACATTGAAGCCAGGACTCCAGTTTCAGGATATTTGCCTCTCTCCATCCCATCAATTTCAGGGTCCCTGTAAAGGTCATAGACACTGTTCTTCTACACCACCAAATTTAAACAGATCTCATAATGACTATAAGATTGTCACTGATCGCGGTAATAGAATAACAAGATACAAAATGTATGGAGATGTTGGACTGTTTATATTTTCTATCTACTTCTAATGGTGCTGGCAGGTATTGACATATAGACAGGCAACTGCCAGAGTCAATTCCATACCTATCTCTTATTTCATTGGCTACTTCACTACACCCTGGAGTTGTTACCATGACTACCAAACATCAGATTCATTCTCCATTGCATGACAAATATTTCATTTTTAATCAATTTAAATTTCAGAGTTCTCTGCCTTACCTTTTCATATTTTTCTTTTTATCAAGAAGACGGGAGGCAGTACCTGACATTTTATAGGAATAACGAGATTGAAGGGGGACAGAAGGATCCTCAAACTGGAAATCTGGCTCAAATGCTTGCAATAGAGTGGATCCCCACTAAAAATACCCATGGTTACAGGTGGTGGTAGGGGACAGGTTAAGTCTACCATCTATGTAGGCCCTGGTGGGATGTGAACTCAGAATGCCAACAGCTGGTACAAATACCACAAGGTATTAGATCCTACATTGTTATAATTCCATGAAGTCCCTACCTTGGATTGATACTTTATATCATTGACCTTGGAAAGAGGAAAGGAAAAGCTGACCTAGTTGTGATTTGAACTGAGAGTATTGAGAGTCACAACAAATACCACAAAGAATTTTGTCTGATGCTCTAATGCTTCTAATACCAATTCACCCCACTCAGTATAAATGCAATTTCAATTACCAAACCATTTGTTCAGGTTCACTGCACTAAATATATTAACCTGCACTTAACTATTTGTTTTTCATGCAGAAAGTATGCCAGTGTTTTCATTCTAAGGTTTAAATAGAAGAGAAAGTTGACCAGATATTATTTAACAAGACAAAATATTGGTTTAGGACCATTACAACTATGCTATAAGTTTAATACAAAGATGTATTAATTGAAAAAAAACATCTGACATGGATTAAACAACACAAACTGTTGATGGTTTATTGTAGTTCATTTAAAGCAAAGACAGATCTAAATTTAAGGCTTGTTAACAAATTAAATATTATAATCCTGATAAGGAATTAAAATAAAATAAACAGCACTAATTTACATAAAGACTGGAGAATATGTCCCAAGGATGCTTTCTGCATTGGTTAAACATCTGATACAACTAACAGCACATCACATGATACTTAGTGACAACAACAATTTCTGGAAGAGAGATGGCTATCATTTAGCCTGTCACATAACATAAATACCTCACCATAAATACTCTTTAGGTAGCTTGTTGTACATCTCTCTCTTTCTTGTGAAGTATCTGTCCTTTTCCAAATAAAATATTTTAGATATTTTTCAGAGAAAGGACAAACACAAGGCCTTGTGATAGCCCTTGTCAGGACAATTTTATGAGTTGTTATGCACACAAGCATAAATTAATGTGCATGACATACACACAGACACAGATGCACTCATTTTTCATATACACACAAGCACACATTTAATGGTGATTTTAATTTCATAAAGAGCAATTTTTTTACCTTTTTTTTAACAGCTTTTTAAAGGAGACTTAGGAATGAAGGACTATTTAAATAGATACTGAACTAAGTAATAATAACAACAGCAGCTGCAACAACAACAACAACAACAACAACAATAATAAAATGATAATATTTGGGGACCCTATCATTTCAGTAACAATAAAAATTCCTTGCAGTAAATGAAATTTAAGTATTTCCCACACAATCTGTAACATGATAGGGTTACTGCTACAATAAAACAGTATTAAATGATTAATATGTAATCATTTTAATATCAACACTTCCTCCCTCACACTTCCCTGGCATCTGGCAATTAGGGTGAAACATACCTAAGTTGAAAACATCCAAAGTGTTGCCTTGACAACAATGTGTTCCAGCGAAGAAAATGTCGGGTGAGGGGTGGTGGGCGACAAGGATTTTTCTCATCTTCTTTTATGTAGTTGAGAAGAGAAACAGTGGAGGTACTTTGGTGAAAGAATTAAATGAGGGAGGGAAACATGTAAGGGTTTAGTTGTAATATGGAGGGAGGGACAGTTGTAACATGGGGGGGGGGTGAGGTAGCTGTAACATAGGGATGGGAATGAGTGGTAACATGAAGGGAAGGTAGTGATAGTATGGAGAGGGTTTGATTATAATACAGAGTGGGTAGCTGTGATACAGAGGGCAGGTTAGTTGCAATATGGATGGAGGAGTTTGTAATAAAGAGAGCTTAGGAATAAAAACAGAGTTATGGTGGTAGCAGGAAGGGGATGTGGGCAAGTTAGTCTTACAATTTTAGAATAAATCATTCAAAAAATTCAAAATAAAAAAAATTATAAAAAAACGAAGGAAAGCAGTTGAAGAAAAGTCTTGACTGCCTGGTCATGTGATTATTTTCTTTATTTTGTAGTTTTACATAATCACTTCCAGAAGACTGCAATGATGAGAGAATGGTTCTTGAAGTTTAGTGATTCTGAGCTAACTGGCCCCAATATGTTAGTAGTTAACTAACCCTAATATATCCCAGGTGTAATGTATATCTACATACAAATTAACAACAAATTACAACACAGAATTAATTGGATGATGAATGATCATGCAACAAAACATACTACAAGTTAATGAGTTATACTGAATTATTTAGATAACGGAATGTACCTAGGTATCATCAACATGGCACAGCACACCACTAGTTAACGGGGTCCAGACAAAACACCTCTAGGATAAAAGCCATCTCTGGACTATGTAAATGAGAGGACAACAATTGAGGAACTGCTGAAAGGTGCAGGGCACAGCATCAGGTTGTAGCAAGATGAACTTTAAATGAACCTCAACAGTTAATGATATTTTCAATACTGTGTTTGTTCTAATTTTTCAAAGATATGGCATGATGCTCTTTTTATTATGCTCATTTTGTGATTGGGGTTATTACATAATGTATTATTTTACACATAAGAGAAGTGTTCATAAACTACAAATACTAAGAATAAAAATTATGATATAAAAATTGCTTGTTTTTTTGCCTTCAGTTTTTTTTTTCTAGTTTTGTCTTAGATGGGGTTTTGTTCAACATTCCTAGTTAACAAGTCACACCACACAACCAGTTAACCCTTTTGTTACTAACCCGGCCAAAACCGGCTCTGGCTCTGTGGTAAAATGTCTTGTTTTCATAAGTTTTGAATTAAAATATTCCACCAAGCCTGAGTCACAATTTATATTCCTAACACTAAATTAATGATAACTAAGTTATTTTACTAAATTCTTTCTTATATTTAAAATAATTGAAAGAAACATAGAGCATCTCAAAATAAATACAGTAACAAAAGGGTTAAGAAGGCAAACTATACTACCAATTAACAAGATACAACACATTTTCAATAAACAATGCAACATGCTGAACAGTGAGGACAACTTGAGGAGACAACTTGTATTAGTTAACATCACAAATCACATAGCCAATAAATAAGGCCCAACACTCAGTCAGTTAAGTGAGCAGGACAAGAAATATGCATGCATACATACAGACAGGCAGGCAAGTAAGCAGATACACAGACAGACAGACAGACAGACAGACAAGTATGGCTATGTGGTTAAGAAGCTATCTTTGCAACCATGTGATTTCAGGTTCAGTCCTACTGTGCAGCACTTAGGATGTCTTCTACTATAGCCACTGGCCAACTAATGCCTTGTGAGTGAATTTGATAGTCAGAAACTGTGTGAAAGCCTATCATGTATGTGTATGTGTGTGTCTGTCTGTCTGTCACCCACCCACCATTGCTTGATAACTATTGTTGGTTTGATTATGTTCCTTGTAACTTAGCAGTTTAGCAAAAGAGACTAAATACTAGGCTTGATTTTTTTTTTTTTTGACCAGACCTTTCAAGACAGTGCCCTAGCATGGCCATAGTACAATGACTGAAACCTGTAAATGATAAAAGATATACATACAGGGTATTCGAGCTAAATTTGATGATTTTTATGTCTCCTTTTTTCAGGAACAGCTTGATGTATTGGTGAACAGCCATGGGTGTTTGAGAGCATAAAGATTAAAGTTGTAGCAGAGAAAAAGTTAGCTGACATGGGGGACTGGAAACTATCTGAATATTTGAAAAGAGTTACTTGTGTCAAGATGATTCATGCCAAGTATCAAAATGCCAACATCGGGAGTGGCTGTGTGGCATCTTGGGCAAGTGTCTTCTGCTATAGCCCCGGGCCGACCAATGCCTTGTGAGTGGATTTGGTAGACAGAAACTGAAAGAAGCCTGTCGTATATATGTATATATAAGTGTGTGTGTATATGTTTGTATGTCTGTGTTTATCCCCCTAGCATTGCTTGACAACCGATGCTGGTGTGTTTATGTCCCTGTCACTTAGCGGTTCGGCAAAAGAGACCAATAGAATAAGTACTGGGCTTACAAAGAATAAGTCCCGGGGTCGATTTGCTCGACTAAAGGCGGTGCTCCAGCATGGCCACAGTCAAATGACTGAAACAAGTAAAAGAGTAAAAGAGAGTAAAGAGATGGCTGCTCAATGCTCTCTGAACACTGTAAAGGCTGTAAGATGTGACATGGACGGCTGCAATGAAGACTGTGATGCCATGGCTAGCAGAAAGGAATACAGCAGGCATTCTGATTGCATTCACATGCAGCAATTCATTCAACAACTGCAGACAGAACCTTAGGCTCAATTCACATGGCTATGTGAAGTTGCTGGAGTCTGTGGTCAAACTTTGACTGGAGAGGGTCGCTACTGGAAGGCCATAATGCATAGCGGCAGGATTTGACTCTTTGCCATACCTTTGGAAAGAGTTAAAGGTGGTTGTCAGAGAATTTCTACATCACTCCCTTCAATTTCTGGTTTCCTAATTTCCCTGACTGTAATTCCATGGATTGCAATGTGTGAGGTACAATTGAGAAAGATACCAACTGCTCTGCTTACAGCACAAAGGCTGAGCTGGTGGCCAAAATCAAGGAGGTGTTCAAAGATCTTTCCAAGGATACAGTGAGGAATGCATATTCCAGGTTACAAAGCTGTCTTGAGGCCATGGTTGAACCTGAGGACAGCTATTTTGAATAAACTGTATCTCCCAACCATATTCTAGTTGATATCCTTTGGTCTTTTTAAAATTATTTTATTTTTGGATGAGATACTGTGTCTTCCTTTTATGCAAACTTTAGCCAGAATACTGTGTGTGTGTGTGTGTGTGTGTGTGTGTGTGTGTGTGTGTGTGTGTATAAAGTTATTTCATAATTGCTCCTTATATAGATGCAGGCATGGCTGTGTGGGAAGAAGACTCGGACAAGACTACCTGCCGAAGTTAAGCATATCACTGGAAGGTGCAGGGCACAGCATCAAGTTGTAGCAAGATGAACTTTAAATGAACCTCAACACTAGTAAGCTGTTTGAAGCATAATAACTATTTTGGTTACCATTTTCCCAAGCAGGAAACAGAATTTCATGGAAGAACATTGTTCCTTTAATTTCAGCTATCATAAAAATCGATGAACAGGGGAGAAGCACTGCAAAACAAAAGATGTATCACATGGCAGTATGACTCCAGTCAATGTCACTGGTCAGCAGACTGATACCTGAGAGTCGCATCAAGTAGCCTCTAGTGGCAGAAGCCTGAACTACAATGGGCTTATCCCACAGAAAACATTTCCGGTTTCTTTTGGGTACCGCATCATATGATTTTCAGGATCCAATAGAATCAGGTAATATCTATGTGTGTCTAAGTGTCTTTGTGTCTGTATTTGTCCCCTACCACCATCCCCACTTAACAACCGGTACTGGAGTGTTTACAACCCCATAACTTAGCAGTTTGCCAAAAGTAACAAACAGAATAAGTGCTAGGCTTTAAAAAAAATAGTATTGGGGTTGATTCATTCAACAAAAACGTCCCCCAGATAGTCCCCCAGCATCGCCAAAGTCTAATGACTGAAACAAGTAAAAGATATGTCCATTGGACATCTCTTTATTAGGGAGAGAGAGAGAGAGAGAAAGGGAGTGTTTATATCCATTGGTATTTCTGCCATTTCTGCTGCTGCTATTTCAGCAGTCCTTAAACAGCCAAACAGAAGTTCATATGACCACATAGAGTACATCTCAACACACAGACACATACAAGGACTCATGTCAAACATAATATGGCACCAAAGACTATACACACACAGACACACACATGCATGCACACACACACACACACACACACACACACACACCTTGTCAATAAATTACATTTAAATAGCAAAAATATTCAGCTTGTTGGTAAATTCACATCACTCTTTCTTTCTCTGTCTCTCATGCTTTTCAATCTCTAACTTCCTTCCTTATTTCTCTCTCTCTCTTTTCTTCTTCCTCTCCTCCATCAAACACACACACTTTAGACATTTAAACCTGGTAAAATTACCCATTTAACATAAGTAGATCAAACCTAGGACAGCACACCAGTCCCAAGCGTAGTTTCACACTGCGAAAATAATACAGTAATTAGTGTGTGTGTGTGTGTGTGTAATAGTTGTATTAGAGGTAAGAGTCAGGTAATGACAAGGGGTGGGAGAAGATCATATATTATGTGAGGCAGAGAGAGAGAGAGAGAGATTTGCACAGTGTTTGTAAATGAGTGTATTTACATGTTTGTGTGTGCTTGCAAGCAAACTGGGACAAGAGGCATGAGAGGTACAGAAAGAGAAAGCTAGAAAGGGAAAGACAATGGTTAAATGAAGGAGACTGCAAAAATAGACAATAAGAAGAGGAAGGGGTGGAGGAGGCAGCAATGAATGTAGTGTTTAGTCCTTCACTATTGTCTGTCTGTGTGGCTTGGTGTGAAGTTTTTAACAGCAAGGATACAAAAGATTGGCCAAAACTAATAGCAAATCCTTCTTTTCATTCTGGGGTGAACTTTGTAATATAAGACTAGGAGGTACTGTGGGTAGGTGGGTTTCTATTGAACTGACAAATGTTTCTGTAGCTGGCAATGTCAAACTGTTGAACTCAACACCTCCCACCTACAAAAACCTATGGAAGCCACATAAAACCATCACCATCACCACCACCCTACATGGCGGTGGTGGTCATTGGAGTTGCTAATAAAGGCAATCAACTCTACTAGTTTGTTCAATTAAAACTGAGCTGGGATTTACATCACTATCACCACCACCATCACCACCACCACCACAACAACAACAAGAAGCAAAACAACCCATCTTCTATTCACTGCCAAACAAGAAAACAAATACTACTATGCCATGCTGAGATATTGACCCAAGTACTTACTGAGATTTAATGTAATCCTGCATAGTCTGCTTAAAAAAAAGTCAACATCTTAAACAAGGGATATAAGTTAATGGAGGGAACAACTACAAGTCTTTCAATCTGCTAGAAGTAGCAGCCAAATCACTCTCAACTCCTAATTCATCATATTAAAAGAAAAGGACATGTTGTATAATGTAGTTGTAGATATAACTATTCTTTAAAAAAAAACTATAAAAAAGAAAGAAGGAAGGTGAATTGTGATGGCTAGAATATCTTTGATTGGAAAATTTTATCAATGAACAATAACAAATCAGTCTGAAGAGTCTCATCAAACAACAACACCAAGTCAATGTCTTGAGAAAGCATTCTACCAACTATAATAGTTCAACATCTCTTCCTACCTTTGCAACTCCCTGAGTATTTTTCATGCCTCAGACTTTGGTTATCCACTAAAGCACTCACAGCAGCAACTTATTTACTGTACAATAAATAGTTTTATACTCTACACTTTATAACATGCCCCTCTATTGTCTCATATAATTTCACTACCAAAAACTATGCCACAACTCCCTCAATATTTCTACTCTTTCCCAGTAACCATGGCCATCACTTGCAAGCAAGTATGACCTGGAAGTATCAGTAATGCTTTTGCAAATTGTTTGCCTCTGTAGTTGTGAGCAGACATTGACATCCTGTTGGTCCTCCTTTGATCCAGTGGAACACTGAGGATATCACTGCAGGAGGTTAGGGAGAGGCTACCCAAGGAACTGGCTAGTACTTATTTTCTGCATAGCAGACTAAAGCAACATGAAATGAAGTACTTTACTCAATGATACAATGTACCATGCCTGGTTTGAGATTTGAACCTATGACTTCATAATCACGAGTCTAACATCCTAACTGATAGGCTACACAGTACATTTAACCACCAACCCAATATTCCACAATACTGAACTATCTTTTATCTTTTACTTGTTTCAGTCATTAGACTGCAGCTTGCTGGAGTACCACCTTGAGAATTTTAGTCAAATTATTTGACCCCAGTACTTATTCTTTGCAGAAACACTAAGTTATGAGAGCATCAGCACACCAACACCTGTTGTCAGGCAGTGATGGGAAACAAACACACACACACAGACATATATATATGATTGTCTTCTTTCAGTTTATCTATCTAATCAACTCACAAGGCTTTGGTCAGCCCAAGGTTGTAGTAGAAGACACTTGCTCAAGGTGCTACACAGTGAGACGCTTGCCCAAGGTGCCACGCAGTGGGACAACCCGAAACCATGTGACTGGGAAACAATTTTCTTACCATACAGTCATGCTTGTGCCCCATATCCTACATTATCTGAAAACCCTCACAAACTCTATTAAATCCTACACTGAAAACCTCCTTTCTCCACCTTACTGGCATTCTACATTATCCAAGTACCTCTTCTACAGTGGCACCCAAGTATTCCCTTTCTACAATATCAATGTTATCCTGCATCGCTGCCTCTTTTACCCCTGTTCCATACACAGTTCTAAAATTCCCTTAAATGACAGCAATAAAGTTTGTCCCTTTTTCTTCTCATGATGCTGTCAAATGACTTGAAAAACTGTAAACCCTTTCCATAAATCACAGCAACTACTTCCATTTTAACTCTATTCAAAAGATTTACTGGATCTTGGATGAGACATTAATCCATTAATCCTACATAATCTTATCACAACAGGATTAGCCTATTTTCCTCAGTATCCTGCAATCCTCTGTGCTTCTCTCTCATCTCTCCCTATCCCTATACATTTAACCCCACTCCCACTCTCTGTAGGTTCCTCTTACAGTTAAGGTATAAAGGGTTTGCTCACAGCTGTTGTTGAATCAGCACATTTAACACCCGACTCCACCTCCATCACATAAAATGACTATCATCTTCTTCTTCCTCTATACATTTACCTACAACACACATGCACAAACAAACATACATACATACACACTTACATGCTTAGCTTGGCTTGTTGATGTGCTTTTTAAGCCATTCCAAGAATGAATTAGACTATTTTCAGAAGCTACCACACAACACAGGCCATTAACCAGAGTATATTGCAAATACTTCAGTAGTTCAAACTAGAAATATCCAATCTTGGAGTAATAGGGTGAAAACACAGACAAACAGAAGCCATGCTTTTATTGTCTTACGATTTCATGGTTTTGTTTAAGTGTTCATAATGTAGGCACAAGGCCTGAAATTGTAAGTGTGCAGAGGGTGGGATGGGGTAGACACATGGAGGTGAATAGTTGATTGGTACTTTACTTTATTGGCCCCAGCACAAGGCTGGTACTTATTTTTATTGTTCTCAGTACATGTCAGGAGTAGGGTTGTTGAATTTTAGAAATAAGAAATACTTGAAGGATACTGTATGCTGACAGCTAATATAAGTATGTGTAATTTCCATTTACCAAATTATATTTATAAATGTCTACATAGTTTCTGTCTACCAAATCATTTGTATTCATAATACAGTGCTCAAGTTAATACTATGGTAGAAATACTTTCCCAAAGTTCTGAATAGTGGGAATGAACATGAAACAATGTAGTTGTGAAGCAAACTTCTTAACCATTCAGCCATGCATGCATCAGTGGCAGTGGCTTTACTTAAAAATATTATTTGCTTTTAAGAGAAAATTGTAGAAAAGAGGATTGAGGATTCAAGTCTATCAAGTTTTTCAGAAATACTAAAGCTGTTGATATTAAATTTAATTCAGACTACAACTCTTCATTAAAAAAAAAACAAAAACAGTCACATAAACACCCTTTGAAAAAGTGTGTCAAGCACTGTGTAAGTTGCAAGTGGGTTATAAGAGAGTAAAAAATACAGGAGGAGATACATGAAAACACGTGTTTGTGTGTATGTGCGTGTATTTGTAGAAGTGCATGCATAGATGGGTGTGTGTATATATAAGAAAGCATACGCGAGTTGGCTAAGAGTCCATAAGAAAGCATATGTATATGTGAGCATGGGACAGTGTGTTTATAAGAAAATTTAAGTATATATATTCATGTATGAGTGCATATGAATGACAATAAGAGTGTGTGTAGAGAAAGCATGAGTGTATATATGCTTGTATGAGAATGTGTATGTATAGATAAAAAGAGGTGGGGTAAAACTAGATGAGAGTGTGTGCAAGTGCATGTGTCTGTACATATATGTTTTCACGAGTGTGCATGTACACACACACACACAAACTACTACAATACCCTCAAATATCTTTCAGTCAATAAGACTATTTGTTCACAAAGTAAACAACAGAGATTATCCAGTAATCTCTTAATAATAAGACAGACTAAATTAATAGTGATATCAAGTCCCCTTTACACATACACTCCTTTCTCTCGCATCTAAACATGAATGTAAAACCAACACACACACACACACACACACAAAATGTCACTCTTCACCTACTGCCACCCCCTCCTCCTACTACCGCCAATACCAAATTTTATCAGCCTGTTTGTTATTCAGTTATTTATGATTAATCATCTCAGATGGCCAACAGCTGAAGTAAATTCCTTGTAATAATCTACTTTGTTACTTCAGGTTTCTTAGTTCAAATCTCTTGGGTTGAGCTTGTCATTTACCCATACAGTGGGATCAATAAAAAAAAATGTAAATCAACAAAACAACAGGGATTTTACTTGCCACCTCACATTCCATTTTTAAAAAATTCTTTTTCCAATTCAAAAAAAAAAAGACAACAAAACAGTAACTATTGGTAGAATAATACCCTGACAGTCTTCTAAGTTTTTCATCCCCTCCAATTCTAAGACTTGATGTCACGAGCCAGAAGAATTGTTAGTACACTGGGTAAAATGCTTAGTGGCATTTCCTCTGTCTTCACATTCCAAGTTCAAATTCTGCCATGGTTGGCTTTGCCTTTCATTCTTTCAGAGTTGATAAAATAAGTACCAGTTGAACACTGGGGTCTATGTAATCAACTAGATCCCTTCCTTGAATTTGCTGGCCTTGTGCCAAAATTTGAAACCATTATTATTATCATATGTGAGGTGACATAATGATTAAATGCTTAGCAGCATTTCTTCTGGCACTTTACATTCTGAGTTCAAATCCAGCTGAGGCTGACTTTACCTTCCAGCCTTTTGGGGTCCATAAAACCTAGTCAAGTACTCACTGAGGCAGATTTTCTTTGGCTAGATGCCCTTTCTGCTGCCAATCCTCATGTATCTACAAGTAAGGAATTGCTTCAAGGTCAGTCATGCTTTCATGGAAGAATGGATACAAACAACACTGTATGTTGGCGATATTCATTCACAAATGTTGCACGATACCAACACAAACACCTACATGTGCACACATATGTATATACATAAAATATCCATACATATACATGATGGGCTTCTTTCAGTTTCCATCTACCAAATTCATTCAGAAGACTTTAGTTGACCAGAAGATGTGGAAGACACTTGTCCAAGGTGCTGCACAGTGGGACTGAACCCAGAGCCTTGTGGTTGGGAAGCAAACTTCTTATCACACAGCCACATGAGTACCTACAGAGGTCTATATGAACACACACACACACACACATGTTACATTATCTGCATGCATAGCTATCTCTCATGTGGTCATTGATACCTTTTCATTTAATTTCCTACATAAAATAGTAATAAGAAATAACAAATTCAATTCTACTTTTCTAATTTACTAACCAGGTAAATATTAATTTCTAGAGATAGATAAGAAACAGACAGATTAAAAATAGGTGCCTTCATAATCACAAAAGTAACTTCATTTATAAAACCTTATCAAAACTATTTCTGTTACTCATAAGTACACCCTCATTATTGTTAATCACC
Source organism: Octopus sinensis (assembly GCF_006345805.1). Lineage (NCBI taxonomy): Eukaryota > Metazoa > Mollusca > Cephalopoda > Octopoda > Octopodidae > Octopus > Octopus sinensis. Next base: position 34,689,864 of record NC_043005.1, read on the forward strand.
TGAGGGCCTTAGATATGAGAACATCTTAACAAACAAACAACTACATGCAATAAAAGAAGAAAACACTGTTTGTATGCAATCTACAGGAATCTATTGAATTTAATAGTATATGTTCTTATGAAATATAAGATGTTTTTATCATATTCTTTTATATTGATCACAATGTCTTCACCTGCAGCAACTCCTCCACTATTATCTACATCAAACATCATCAATTAAGAAAAATCTAAAATATATATGTGCACACACACACACATCCTTATAACAAATGAGAGAAAGAGAAAATGGATTTCACAAGATTCTTTATTAGTCACAATGATTGTTTCAACCCATCTTGCATTACTCCTTTGTGGGTGAGATTCAGGACAACATTGTCCAGAATCTCACCCACATGGGACCAATGCATGATGGGTTAAAACAATCATTGTGATCAATAAAGAATCTAATGAATTTCATTTTCTCTCCCATTTGTTATATATTCTTTAGGCTAAAGACCCCCTTTGGTCATGAATGACCATGGGAATTCCAGACATGAAGGAATTCCTGAAGTAAATCCAGTGGCATTTATATCTATACTGTTGATAACATCAGGTAGCCACAGACAGTGAATGTGCTTTAATCGGCATACTACTAGGTGCTTACCCAAGTCTAAAATAATTACACACAAATTTTTATATGCACACATGAATATGTAAACCCTTTCTCTTTCTACATGTGAAAGGTTTCCTCCTTAAAGAGGGAACCTTTATATGGTTGTGGAGAATACTAGAAATAGTGGCTGTAAAGTTTAAAAGCTCAGTTTTGGATTCAGTCCTTCTGTGTAGCACTTTGTCTTCTGCTATATCCCCAGGTCAACCAATGTCTGGTGAATGAATTTGGTACTTGGAAACTGAGAGGAAATTTGGAAACTGAGTGTTTGTGTATAAAGATTTTAACATACTGTTAGAAATAGAAGGGATGGTCATTGCCAGAATACATTTGATCATAGGTCTCCTGGACCAAGGTTGATCTGAGTTTAAACAATAACTATCATGTCCCTCAAAAACAGTAAAATTATCAGCAATAAAAAAGGTGAGGGGTTAAGGGTAGCAGTTGTAGGAGCATCAACAGTTGGGGAGCAACATAAGCAGGAGTATTAGTAATAGCATGAGAAAAGCAAAAAAAAATAAACTCCATCCCTCATGTACACCAAATCAAGAATAAGGGTGGGAAGAACAAGGGTGGCAGTGGTGGTGATGGCAGTAGTAGTAGTAGAAATTAGGGTGTGTCATGGTGGTGTTACAGTAGTAGTAGTATTAGTAGTAGTGGCAGAAACATTAGTAATAAGGGTGCAAAGAACAGCAGTAGTCATTGAGGAAGTGGTGGTGGTGGTGGTGTGAGGAATATCAGTAACATCAGAAATCAGAAGTACCAGTTGTCATGTGAACATGGCTACATGTGTTAGAAGCATTTGTTGTCCAAGGCAGCAGCAGAAGCATACAAACAATATTTGCAGCAACAGTAGTAGCTGTAGTAGTAGTGACATTTCGGCAGAATCGGTAGAGCACCAGATAAAATACCCTGTGTTATTCTATCATGTCACTCTACATTCTTAATACAAATCCTGCCAAAGTTTTTACTTTCATGCCTTCCCCTACCCTTAAGTCCATATACTAAAAGTATAAGTCAAATACCAAGGCTACTGAAATTAATTAAAACTCTTCCCTAAAAATTCCAGGCCTTGTGCCTATAGAAGAAAGGATTATTATTAGCAACAATAGCATTAGTACAGTTTGCAAGATTATCATCATCACCATCATCAATCACAGTAGCAGTAAATGAGAGCTAAAATATAAGAATACCACGACAGTGGCATCAGTAACATCATCATCATCAATGAAATAGGAGCAATAAAAGATGTACAGGACACCAGCATCACCAGCACCTCTCAAATCATCATCATCATCATCATCACCACCGCTGGTGGTGGTGGTGTTGAGTCTCAGTGTGATGACTAACATATCTGGTCTGTAGTGAGAGGAACAGTGAGAGATTTCTGGATACAGTGTCATTGCTTTTGGTACTTTAGCGGAACCAATGATATACAGGAGTCTGCTGCTACTGATGAGGATGGTAGTGATGGTGGGAGTGGTAGTTAGGGTAGTGTGACTGATGGTGGTGGTGGTGGTGGTGGTGTAACTAGTTGAGTTGATTGTTGTATGGCGATGGTAGAGTTAGTTAGGGGTAGCTGTGGTTGTGGTAAATGACACACTACCACAGGTACAACTTAGTATTCTTACCTACAAAGCTTTTCACCAACTAATGTAGTAGTAGTAGTAGTTCGTTTCTATTGTTATAGTAACATGTTAGTATTTTATCTTTATTTAGCCACAAGTGTTAGATCTATGATCAAAGTAAACCAATGATCAAAAACTTTCCAGCCATGACTATCCTGTCTATTTACAGGGAAAAGGGCATTTAGCACTACACTATTTAATGTTTACTTTCTTCAATGAAGAATATGCAAGTTGAAGATTTGGCTGTTATTTGTAGCATGTTCAGAAACCACTTAAGGCTCTCTCATTGGCTAGACCTTTTCTTGTTTTTATATGGTTTATTCAGGACTGTTGTGGTACTGCATTTGTTTTTGTTATTCTAATAGTTTAGTATTAGTGGTTGTGGTTGGTATTGTTGTCAGTCACAATTATTTGTCATTTAACAGATTTATTTTAACAAATTTTGGTTGATACTTTTTGCTTTTAGTCTTTGTTTTTATTATTGTTAGTTGGTGAAAAGATTTATAGGTGAGAATATTAAGTTGTACCTGTGATAGTGTGTCATTGTTAGTATTATTATTATTATTATTATACTTAAGGCAAGCAAGCTGGCAGAATCGTTACCAAGTTGGATGAACTGGCAGAATCATTAGCAGTATTTTGCCCATCTCTATGTTCTGAATTCAAATTCTGCTGAGGTCGACTTGGCCTCTAACCCTTTTGGGGTCACTAAGTTAAGTACCAGTTAAATACTGAGATCGATGTAATCAACTAGACCCCTCTCCCCAAATTTCAGGTCTTGTGCCTTCAGTAGAAAGGATTATTATAATTATCATTATTGTACTTTTGGGAATATGACCAAAGACTGCATGTACTCCATCCCATGCAGCTGTGGGAGGTTATACAAAGGTGAAACATGACACCCCCTCAAAATAAAGGTAGAGAACATCACAAAGCTGTGACATGAGGAGATATTGATAAATCGGGTATAGCTGATCATGTATGGAAAAAGGGAGACAATCTCCCCCTGCAAGATGAATTAAAAATAATAGACAAAGAACACCACTGGAAAATACGGAAACTAAAAGAAGCAGCACATGTGCTCGGCCATGACAACCTCCTAAGCAGACTGAGTGTAGATATGAGTAGCGTATGGGAACCGGTATTAAGGAAGGATAAGAAAATATTAGATTTTTAAGCCCTAAAATTCACTCCATAATTGCCCACAGGTAGTGGTTAAGAGCGCAGGCTACTAACCCCAAGATTCCAAGTTCGATTCCAAGCAGTGACCTGAATAATAGTAACAACATCAAAAAATACCTTAGGAATGAGAATCCAGGTTCGAAATTTCCCCCAAGATACCTTATGAAGGCTGGAGGGTATATCAGCCAAAACGTATTAACAACAAACAAGATAAGGACAAATATCCGTCAAATGTAAATAAGGATAGCTTAAGTTGTGCACTTTTTTTAATAATGTCACCTACATAGACCACAAATTTGTGATTTGTATAGTCAACCTAGATAGGTATCATAGGCAAGGAACACATTACTCTCGTAGTGACAAGTTTTCAGAGACCGGATTAGCGAATCAGTTAAGCAGGCATTGATGAGGGTCAATTGTCAACAACAAATGGTGGTTTGCTTTGAAAAGGGTAATTACAGTAGAATCAATTAGGTTTAGTAAGACATTAGAGACACAAAAAAAATTGAATGAAGGGAAACTTAATTGGAAACTTATAAATGTCACTTAGGAAAGGCATCGCAACTAATGTACTTACTGTGAGACTGGTCCTTGCCCAGTTCTTCACCACTAAGCATGAAGGCTGCATAGTCAGAGCTAAGGCACATGTTCTAAGGAAATGAAAGCCACTCAATGGGACTGAGTAGTATATGTACAGTGTGACAATAAAGCCATAGTTCCATCTTTGGTAGACCAAAATGGGTGCATGTTATTCTAACCTGAGTGAATGTGTATAGCATTTCAGCAGCACTTCACACAAAAGTTTGGGAAGAATGGTAGACTGGAATGCAGGATGGACTTCAGTGCCTACCTTGACAGAATGCCATGACTTTCAGCAAGGGAAGTGGAGCATTGCAAAAAGCTGATAACAGGATAGGATGTTGAGCTGTACAAAGGGGAAAATTACATATTTTGGATGGTCTGCCCTACACGCTTTACTTTTATATGCCAGACTAGTTTGGAGGCCTCTTAGCAAATATCTTCTGCAACTGACAATAGAATGGGAGAATTTTTAGTAGCAACACTGCTCAGAAAGGGAGAATCAAATAGAAATTTTAGGACTATAACACAGATTTCAAAATTTTGGCCAAGAGGTTAGCAAAGAATTTGGCACTTGTTATTGAGGAACTGATTGGTGATGTGAAAACATGCTACCCCAAACAGAACTATCCATGATAACCTCCACCTCAAACTATACATCATAGACAAGGTGGGTAAAGACCTGGTATGGTGTGGCTCTGATCAATTTAGATCAATCAAAGCCTTTAAAAGGGTCAACCACCACTACTTGGTGACTGTTTTCATGGTGGCTTGTTTTGGTCGCATTTTCCATGGCTGGATTGTTACAATCTACAGTGATATCTGCTCAGTAGTAATGGTTACCTATCAGAACCATTCAACATCATTCACTCAGTCCATCAAGGTTGTCTCCTCTTGTCTCTTCTGAAAGTACTGGCTAGCTCTGGAGTCACCACAGGGGAAATCAGAGGTGTTGAGAGGTATCATGCACAAGCTAGGATGTGGGAAAACACTGTCAGCACATGTGGACAACATCATCATTATAGTATTGAACACCAGACACATAGACCTGATTGCACTGTTCTGAAAGAATGTGAGGCAGTGACAAGAGCAAAAATTAACAAAGAAAAGTCATTAGGCCTTGGGAAGAGGTGACAAGCAGAGTGGCTAGTCTCATCCAGAAAAGGGCCAAGAGAAAGCTGTCTCTGACAGGTCACATACAAGTGAAGAATGCATACATTGTCTCCATTAATATTACAACTTTACTGTTGTGCCTTGCCTTGGTTTACATCTGACCAAACTAGAGCACATACTCTTCTGTTTTCTGCAGAAGGGATGTGTTCCACTGGTCAAGTGTTCCATTTGTTGTCATCCTTTACTGGATGAAGAACTGGACATGCTGTGGCTGATGATGTGCAAACATATGTTGAGTCTACATCTCCAGTACTTCCTTGACAGAGGGCAGGTGTGGTTACCATTTATCAGACTTGCTTTTCAGTAGCTCATTTCTTTGACTGAGCTGCAATCCTGGAACAAGCTGAGACCAAGGTAGGGCACCTGGCACCTAGAGTGTCATTAGGTGTTGACAGTCCTCTATCAGTCGAGCAATGTAGTCAGTGGAAGTTCCACTTTAGAATTCTATAGAGGTGTAGTGGTGAGCAAGTGCAATGATGTTCTTGAGGAGACTTTGGACATAGACAATAATCAACTGGCTGGTCTGTTCTAGAGGACTGGGGCCTATGAATAATTTCCAGACATCCTTAGTATGGCAGTACTACTGGGAAGTATTGCCATTTCAGGATAAACTCTACAGACTTTGAAGTGCTATCAGCCAGGTTTGCCTTAAATGCATATAGAGCAACAAAACTGTCCTGCATGCTTTCATCCAGTGCCCAAGCATTAATGATTAGTGGGTTTATGTTAAACACCAGCTGTCATATGTAGGATGGACCCATCTATCAGTTGAGACCATTGTGAAGATCATTAAGCTTCACTCTTATGGTCAGAAATGGGCTTGTACAAATTTCAATTGTTTCCAAAGGAATTTTTGTCCATTCTTCAGCTAAAACAGTCTCCAGTTCTTGTAGTGATGATGATGGAGGATATTGACTCCTTACTTGAGATCAGTATGTTTGTCGTCTTGGGTACTTAAACCGATTTACAATGGATATAGGGTACCCATTGATTTTCAATACCTTTAGGAAGTGTGTTGTGTGGGTTATCTTGTCCTCTGTCCTGCTGCGCTTGCTCTGGGTGTTTGTAAGTTAATTTCTGGTGTATACTATTTTGGCACTGAGTGGAAGGGCTGAATTTTAGTGAACAAACATATCTCAACTGGCTGCTTTCCTGTAGAACTTGGTGTGGGTCTCTCCTTCTATTTATGTCTACCAAATCCACTCACAAGGCTTTGGTCAGCCTGAGGTTATTGTAGAAGACACTTGCCCAAGGTGCCATACAGTGGGACTGAACCTGGAATCATGTGGTTGGGAAGCAAGCTTCTTACCACACAGCCACTCCTGCACCTCTTTACATACACACGAGAAAACTTCTTTTGGTTACTGTGTACCAAATCCACTCACAAGCCGGAATACATAGAAGACACTTGCTTAAAGTGGGTTCTGAAACTGAAAACATAATGTAGGGGAAAAAAACCCCATTTTAACCACACTGCCATACGCATATATGCCCAATAAACTAAAAATATAAGTGTAAAACTAAACTTGATTTTACATTTTCCTGGCCTTAATTAAATGTGTGACCTTGCAACCAGGATAGATATCTTAATCATAATCATCATCACTTATCAGTCATCATGCTCATCATGTTTTCAACAACCTCACCCCCCCCCGTTGAGTTTCAGCAGCACCACCAGATGCATCTCCATATTCCTGAGGTTAACATTTTCCACATTGTTGCTGAGGGCTGCTTTGTTACAACTGGGTTTATTTTAGTGCTTTTTGCCTGTTGGTATAGATATCTTCTGTGTCAGTTGTGTTCTGTTAGGATTTGGGGGATTCATTGGAGCTTTTGTTATTATTTGTATTTTTACTATTTCTTAAACATTTTTATGTAAACCTCTCTCTGTGTTGTATCCCGTCCTTCATTTCATCTCTGTTGCCTTTGAGTACTTGTGTCTAATAAAAGATGGTTATTATTATTGTCGTATACAGGATACAGTAGTGAAGTACTAAAAAGATACAAGGCAATATAATTCATTATTTAGAAACTGCTGCTGCTACTGTTGTTGCTGCTGGTGCTGTTTGTGGTGATTGCTGATCAGCTGATGTATGCATTGTGAGAAGGATATTGGTCAAGGGAGGAAAAAAACAAAAAGAGACGAGGTGTGGGGTGGTGGAGGAGAGAAAGGCTGATCGGTGCATGGAGATGGAGGGAGGAGGTGTGGCTGCTTGGATAAATGGATGAACTGTGAAATAAGAGAGGACTGTAAACAGATGGAAGTGCTGCACCTAGGTACAATAACAAACAAGGAAATAAAACACACCTCACAACATCCTGATTAAATAAACCTGCCCTTTATGTTCTATACCAATATTTCTCCTCCTAACTCACCACCACCACCACCACCATAACCCAAAGGTGGGGAGGAGTTTACAAAGATGATAAATGAGATGGTAGGGGTAAAAGCTCTGCTCCAGAAAAACAAAAGAAGAGACCTAAACATCTAAATGAGATTATAATTGCTGCAGACAAGTATATACACACATACACACAAACATATACGGTCACACATACAAGCATAATTAAATACACAGTGTATAGGTAACTTGTCAAAGAGTAAGTTGACCATAGTTTCTAATGATGTAGAACTTGTTAGAAATAGATCCAAAATCTCTCTCAAAAAAAGAAAAAGGACATATTGAGCAATACCATCATCATCATCATTAAATGTCTGTTGTCCATGCTGGCACGGGTTGGACAGTTTGATGAGAGCTGGTAAGCTGGGGAGCAGCACCAGACTCCAGTCTGATTTGGCATGGTTTCTACAACTGGATCCCCTTCCTAGTGCCAACCACTTTATAGAGTGTGCTGGGTGCTTCTTCGTGGCACCTCACAAGTGCTTTCATGTGGTGCTGCATGGGTGCTTTTATGTGACACCGCATGGACACTTTCACGTGGCTCCACCATGAGTGCCTTTCACCACCAAAGGGACCGGTCTTAACATTTCAGTTGCAGAGTATGGGTCTTCTTGAGTACAGCAAGGCAGCAGGCATCTCAGTCCTTTGTCATCTCACCTGAAAGGTTCAGCGTACTGAAGATATAATTTTGGAAACACAAAAAATGTGATGGCTATGGTTGGAATGTCTTTGATGATAGGTCTATGGGGGTAATGGTGACCTGGGTCAAACAAACAATAATAACTACAACTGACTAACTATTTGGCCTTATTTTATCCTACCATATTTCTGGTGAAATACATTGTCTTTGTGTCAATTAACGTTGAAAATAAAGAAGTAAAATAACTTTCTCATAATTAAACTGCTGTTTGGAACATAAATTCATGTGAAATTTTGATGGAAGGTTTTAATTTAGATCACTTTAAAATCAGAAGTTTGTATTGTGGTCTCAGGTAGATTTGTATCAAAAGGGGTTAGTGAAATGATGCATGGGGATAGTGCCCAACTTCGATTTTCTGTGGACTTGATTGACATCCAGTTAAATCTACAGAAACCTTCTGACTCTCCAATTTGCAGGCCTAGAGCACTGGTCTATCACATTTCATGAGAGGAACTGAAGCGAGTTCTAATTAGCAATTAAAAGATGTTTCAGTTTTGTGGTCTTGCCACAGTTTACAGTAGTGGAATATAACCCATAGCAGTATGTATGCATTTAGTTTTGTTTTTTAATAAGCTAGGAAGAAGAGTAGGAAAAGACGTGTTCATGACCTTTGTAGTCACTCTCAGCCTGGTGAAATAGATTTGAAGATTGTTGTTCTTAAACATTGATATGTCAATGATTTAAGGAAAAGTACGGGAAGAGACAGAATTTTAAAGAATTACAGTCACCAGTGGAAGTTCAAAGTCTGAAAGGTGAGAAAGGCACAGTGAATCTGGTCAGAGTAGAATATACAAGTAGGTGGGCATGAGTGGAGAGGCATACAGACAGCAAGTTCAAAAGAGCAGAAGACATTGTAGTAGTGGTACAGGAGGAGACACAGAGAGGAAATAATGTACTGAATGATTGTAGCAAGTTAAAAAGTGGTTCTTTGTCAGATAATTACATGGTTTTCTTTTGGGTTTAGTCTCAGTGGTTTGAAAGTAGAGGCAGCAGCATCAACATCTCATACTCCAATGTGAAGAAGACTTCAACATGAATCTTTATTGTTTCTTTACAACAAACACAATAGTAATGCAATCACAAGATATTAATATAAACCTCTTATCTCTTGGTTGGTTGCACTACAACCTTACTGCTTTGCCTGGGAGAGAGAAGTTACAAGGATCCGGATGAAAGGTAAAGGTTGTGAAATGAATCACTATAATCCTCATCTTAAACTATCAAAGCTGCCTTCATTTTGGTCAAAGTAACACTAAATACAGATGTGTATTACAGGTATATATCTATGTCTAGCCTTCAATATTCACATTGTTTTGTCAAATGTACAACAGTACAATGCAATTTATAGCAAACATACTATTGCTTACATGTAAAATAAAATATGAGCGGGTGTTGAAAAGTTCCTGGATTTGGGTATAAGAAAATACAGGTGGATCAGTTAATTGTGATTTTATTGAACATATTCCCCTCTCAGATTCACATACTAATTGCAGTTGTCCTTCAGTTTTTCTAAGTCCTGTAAAAGAACTTGGAAGGTTGGGTCTCCAACCAAACCTTTCACAATACCCTTAAAACCAGGAACTTTTCAGCACCCTCTTGTATTAATACACTAAAATAAATTATTTTTGCATGATGTAGACTGTGAAATGATTGTCACCCCATGAATAATTGTTGGTGAAATAAATATATTCAACTCATACCACCTGGATTTCTTTATATTCTATATACTTCCCATGAAACGATTTTCACTGATTGGATTTACTGGATTTCAACTGCATTGGGCTCTACATTACACTTCTACGTATTGGTTTACTATGTGGTTAGTAGCTTGGGTTATATAAATCTGTATATTGTATATTAAATTTATGACTGATATATATGTATTTATTGATAAAACACTCTGTATTGGTACTGAGGTAATTATCTCTGACACATTAACAGGGTGCATACAAGATAGTATGAAGTGACACTGTACATGACTGCTGTGCACTAAGTGTGGGCTAAATCTCACACACGTAAGAAGGCAGAGGTTAAAACTGAGTATCTGGTTTTGGAGTTGTAACCAAGCAGCAACAGCAGCAGTAGCAGCAGCAATGACAACAACAACAAAGAACACCATGATGATATGATGACTCAGAAAGATAGCTTTATAACACAAACCCCAAAAATAAATAAATAAAAGGAAAAAGAATATTGATAATCAATTGATATCACTATTTGTCAGTGTAGATATTTTAGTGTGTGTGTGTGCGTGCGTGTATCATTATTATCATTGTTTAGCATGTCTTCAATGATAGAATGGGTAGTGAATATCTATCTATCTATCTATCTATCTATCTATGTACGACCCCTTTCGATCGAAATTCAACTCCCCTTTTTCTTTCTTGCTTTCTTTCCTTCCTCAAAAGAAAAGCACTACTTTGTATTTTGTCCCCTCTGTATTCAGCCCTGTGTGGCTAATAAAGAAACATATCTATCTATCTGTCTGTCTGTCTGTCTGTCTGTCTGTCTATCTATCTATCTTTGCTGCCAACACCCATTAAAAGGAGGGCTGGGCATGCCGTGGTTGATGATGCACAGACATGCACCGAGACTGCGACATCTCCGGCTCTACGTAGACGACGGCGAACAGGTGTGGTTGCAGTTTGTGAGGCATGTATTCCCGTAGCTCGTCTCCATGACCGAACTGCAGTCATGGATTGAAAAGAGGCTGAGGAAGTGCAAATGGCACTGTGAGTGTCGCGCTGCTCTTGAGCAACTATGCCGTGCCAGGTCGACCATGAGCGACTGCAACACAACCAAAGCATTCCATAGGGGATTGGTGGAGGGGAGGTACGACAACGATCTCGGGGCGAACCTGGGCATCGACAAGGAATAACTGACCCGCCTTTTCAAGACGACTTTCGGGCCGGGACCTATGGACAACTTCCAGAGATCCCTGGCCTGGCAATGCTATCGAGGAGTACTACCTGTTCAGGATAAGCTCTACAGCTATGACTCGAGAAACACAGGTCTGATCTGCCCGAGATGCAGTCAGAGTGATGAAACCATTCTGCACACACTCATACAGTGTCCAATCATTTTCGAACTGTGGGCCTATGTCGAATGACTGCTACCATATGTAGGAGTTTATCAACTGAGTCTATCGTGAATATTGTCGCACCTCCTTCCTTGAAACGGGAAGGAAGAGCCATTTTCATCGTACTTGTGGCTATGGCGAAAGAATGTGTATGGTGGATGCGTCTGAATGGTCGAGAGACAAACACTTTCCTCTCTGGTCAATCTCTCATCAGCTTCTTTAAGTATCACTTGAAAAGGAAAGTGAGAGTAGAGAGGGAAGTTTTGTCTAGGGAATGTTTCACAAAAAGATGGGTGAATGTAGCAAGGACGGCACGTGTGAATGACGGAGCCACATTGAGCATAATCCTATGAACCAAAAAAAAAAGGAAAAAAGAGAGTCACTTACTGCAATGTGTCTTTTGCATGACATTATTGCCCGAGGTTACCAGGGTCTTTTCCGTAGGCTTTTCTTTCCACAGATAAATCTAGTCTGTTTTCCTCTTTTTACATTATGACATTTCTGTGATACACGATCCCTATTGATCGGCCTTATTTTTCTTTTCCACAATCCCTTTTGATCGAAATTCTACCTCACCTTTTTTTTTCTTCTTCCCAAAAAGAAAAGGTCTACTTTGTATTTTGTTCCCTCTGTGTTCAACCCTGTGTGGCCAATAAAGAAACATATCTATCTATCTGTCAATATATATGTATATATATATGCATGCATGTGTGTTTTGGCATATATGCGTGACTGTGAAAATCTATGTGTATGCTGTGTATATATGTATATATATATATATATATATATATATATATATATATATATATATATACACACACACATACATATACATACACACACACATGTGCCTGCACGTGTGTTTATGTATTGTGCATAGCTGCTAGAAGAAAAGCTCTTCTTTGACCAGAAAGGAGAAATGAATAATCTTTCAAAAATGATGGCATTTATTTACTTTTGAGATGTATGTGTATATGCATGTGGATGGATGGAGAGAGAAAAAGAGAGAGAGAGAAACATATACACATTTTGACATGTATATATATATATATATATATATATAGTTGAAGTAGATAAATGAATTATCTTATTACGGATAATTCAAAAGATAACCGATACCTGGGTAGCAAAATTCACAACAGAATAGACAGTTTGTATCATTAATTTCATGGGCTCCTCGTGAGCATTTGTCGAAAAGCTTGTTGTGCATTTTGTTGGAGAATTAAGTTCCTGGATTTTCCTGAAGAGAAAGCTGCAAAATGGACTCCTTATTCAATCGGAATTAGGGACTTTGCAGACTTCGAAACATATGTCGAAAATAAAATAAAGGAATTTTGTTAAATCTTCGTTCAGCTCCATTCTTTCCTATACTTAATATATATATATTTCTGAGTGTAAGTGTGTGCATGTGTACATGTACATACACACACACACATGTTTTTTCTACATCATCTAATTCAAATTCTTTGAGTTGTTAACTGAGGATGAAGATTTAACTTCAAACCTTTGTAAACTATCTCCTCCCTTCCATCATTGGTTCCTTTTTTCATTTGTCTCAAGAATTACTTTGGTTTCGTTATTTATTTAGAGATTTTGCAATTTTAGCAAACTTTGCTAAGATACTATTTGTAGTTTTTATTTTAAGGAAATATAATTTGATATAAACACACACATTACACACAGGTTGCTCTCTAGTATGGCTTTCATCATAATGGTTAGAATAAACTAAAGTACGCACACACACACACATATCATGGTACCAATATATATATATATTGCTTAGGCATTGTAGAACTAATAAGCTAGTGCAGAACACAATGTACATATGCTTCAGAGCAAAGTGTAAGTCATGTACAGAGTAGCAATTGGAAGACAACCTCCAAATAAATTGCACTTTATATTCAAAACTCCAACGAAGATATAAGGTGTTATTCAAGCACACACGAGTCGACTGCTATCTTATAGCAGAAACAGCTGTAAGCTAATGGAGTTCAGAAGATAATTGTTTATTCCTCTGTTATCTTATTATCTCTTATATGTATACATAAGAGGCACAGGTGTGGCTATGTAGTAAGAAGATTGCTTCCCAACCACATGGTTCTGGGTTCAGTCCCCACTGCATGGCACCTTGGGCAAGTGTTTTCTGTTATAGCCTAAGGCTGACCAAAGCCTTGTGAGAGGATTTGATAGAAGGAAACTGAAAGAAACCCATCGTATATATGTATATATATGTATATGCTTGTGTGTCTGTGTTTGTTCCCTCCCCATCGCTTGACAACCAATGTTGGTGTGTTTATGTCCCTGTTAGCTAGCATTTCGGCAAAAAGAGACCAATAGAATAAGTACAAGGCTTACAAAGAATAAGTCCTAGGTTCGATTTCTTTGACTAAAGGTGGTGCTCCAGCATGGCCACAGTCAAATGACTGAAACAAGTAAAAGAATAAAAGAATATATATATTCTGTGATTATTTGGTAGGTGGTATCGAATTTTAATATTTGTAAAAAATAAAAATAATGGTTTCAAATTTTGCCACAATGGCACCCATTTTGGGGGAAGAAATGAATCAATTACATCGACCCCAGTGCTCAAGTGCTACTTATTTTATCGACTCTGAAAGGATGAAAGGCAAAGTTGACCTTGGCAGAATTTAAACTCAGATTGAAGGGATGGGCAAAATACCGATTATTTCTAAACTTCTAAACCCAATTTTTTTTCTGTCAAGGGCTTATATGCCCCAATATTAGACTATTTAACTTAGTCAATGCATGGTGATCGGTTATAAACTTTAAGCTTGTAAAGAAATTTTACATATATATATATATATATATATATATATATATATAAACGCAGGTGTGGCTGTGTGGTAAGAAGCTTGCTTCCTAATCACATGGTTCTGGGTTCAGTCCCACTGCATGGCACCTTGAGGAAATGCCTTCTACTATAGTCTCGGGTTGACCAAAGCCTTGTGAGTGGATTTGGGAGAGAGAAACTGGAAGAAGCCCGTTGTAAATATATATATATATATATATATATATGCATATATTCGTGTGTCTCCAAAGCTGGTGTGTTTATGTTTCTGTAACTTAGCAGTTTGGCAAAAGTGACTAATAGAATAAGTACTAGGCTTACAAAAAATAAGGCCAGGGGTTGATTTCTTCAACTAATATCCTTTAAGGTGGTGCTCCAGCATGGTCACAGTCAAATGACTTAAGCAAGTAAAAGAATAAAAGAATAAAAAAGATATATATAAATTGAGGGGAATAATATAATCTTGGCTATCACCTCATTAACACATCATACCAGATCCTGGCCAGCATAGTATTACAAAATTAAAATAGAGATCTATAAAACATTGATTGGTATAATTGAGTGCATTATACAACTCCAAGGTAACGTCCAGTAGACTTAAAATAAGCAGAGTGAATGATAAAAGTAATAATTGAGATGGGGAAAGGAGGAGTTAAATTGACATTACAATTATTTCCATGAACAAACATTACTTTTATTCCATATCTCATACAGTGTTATGCAATTCATACAATGTTAGAATACATACCATAACATATGGAAATATGTAATGATTCTATAATCCATTTACTTCTTCAAAAGTCATGATTTGAAGGCACCATCGACCAAATGAATGTTTCGGAATTAGTTCATTTGGGCATGTCACTATGTAAATAGAATGAATACTTATAGATAGCTTTCATTTGATATTTCCTCTAGGTTTTAAGACAATAAATCTTAAAAAAAGTAAGTCAAAATAAAGTTTTAAAAAACCCACTGGAATTCATCTTATAGAATAAAGCATTAACCACAGAAAAACCATCAGCCATTAAATGGCATTTGGTTGATAGTGCCTTCAAATCATGACATCTGAGGAAGCTAATGGACTTTAGAATTATTACATATTTCCATATATTATAGCATGTATTCCATAACATTGTATGAGATATGGAATAAAGATATTGTTCATTTATGGAAATGATTGTAACATCAATTTGACTTCTTTTTCCCCTCTCTCTCTCTCTCTATGTATTTGTATATATGTATACATACATGTATATCCGTGTGTGTATGTGTATGTATATATATATATATACACACACACACACACATGCATATAAATATATATCTGTAGCATGTGTGTGTGTGTGCACATGCAGGTGTGTGGATATGTATGTGTCAATAAAAAATATTTCGTTATTAGCAAAGTGAAGCTCTTCAGGAATGATAAAAACAACAATAAAAATTCACTAAAAATATACTGAATGTCATGAAAATTCTGGATAATGATATAAAAAAAACATCGACTTGTATTACATAATGGTTGTGATGGTGGTGGTGGTGGTAGTTGTTGTAGTTGTTTGTTGATGAGTGTCAGTGCAGCAGTTATTTCTCTACCTGTATTGATGTTCTTGTTGTTGGTGTATTTTTCTACATTTCTTAGTGTTGCAGTTTCTGATGCACTTTCAACTGCTGCAGCTGCTGTTGTTGTTGTTGTTGTTGTTAATGCATAACTGCTGTTGTTGTTGTAGTAGTAGTTAATAGTGCACCATTATTGTCATTGTTGTTGTTGTTGTTGTTGCTGTTGTTGTAATTGTTTCTGAAGAACATTTTTCTTTTGATCTGTCTTGGATCAGTTATGGTTTATTCCAGAACATGAATTCTAAACCTTTAAAAACTCCCTCCCCATCATCAACCCCAGAAAAAATATAAAAGAAGATTAAGTATAAAAAAGAAGACAGACTCTGAGACACACACATACACAGACACACACAAACACAGGCAGATACATGCACATATACACACATCAACATTCCCATCCAGCTTAGTTTGCATACATGTTCACTGAAATAAAAGTACATAAATAAATAAATAAAAATTCAGATAATATTAGCAAAGAATTTATTTGTTCATAAGCAATGGTACATGTTGGATTAATAAGTGTTACTCACTAGAATGGAGACAGCTCTAGAATTCCTGAATATAATTAACATAAAAGAAGAAGAAGAACAACAAATTTTATTCATCCTTAAAATCTACGTTTGTTAAACCCTTGATGAAATTGGTTTAATGGTTTCCACCCTAAATTCAGTCATTCTTATCCTACGTCATCATTTTGTTAAGGTTCTAATTTAATTGCTATAAGGTTGCATGTTACTTATCACTAAAACCACCTTTTTGATAAAAAAAAGGGGAGTATGAATTCTTTTCCCATTCTATTTGTTGAGTCAGGTGGAAGGGAGAGAGTACTCACTATCTATGTAGGATGTTCTCTTTAAACCATTGCAAGTCAACACCTGTGGGAAAGAAACAAGCAGGTAGAAGATTCCATAGGGATGATGTTCTGAAGAGGACATACTGAGTGTAGTGGTGAGTGCAATGAGGTGAGGGATTCAACAAGGGTGATTGGAGAAGGAAAGACAAGTTGGTTGATGATGTCTAAGTAATGAAGATAGGAGATGAAACAAGCTATTGAAGAACAGAGGCTATAATAGTAGTAGTAGAAAAGACAGAGAAAGGAGATAGTACATCTGTGGGCCAGAGGCTGGAGTGTGTCCATAAGTGATTGAAAGCCAATCAGTCAAGTGGTCATGAGAACAGTTTACCATTGTGGACATTCCTTGAGCCTTGTACAGAAGCAGCAACTGCTGTGAGTTGAAATATTGGATCATCCCATAAATAATGCAGTTTTTTTATACTTTTATTTTTCAAAATTAAGATAAAGTTCTTTTTAATCTAAAATATACTCTCCATTTTCTACAATGCTCTTGCATCTATCTGGTAGACTTGCAAGGCTCCTCTTTCAAGACTCACTTGTCCGTGATGAAAAATACTCCTCCAGTACTGTTCTGACCTCATCTACAAAATTCATATCTATTCCATCCAAATGATTTCAAAGACTGCAGAATAAATGATAATCAGATGGGGCAATGTCCAGTGAATATGGCGGGTGGGGTACCGTTTCCCATTTAAACTGTTCAAGCCTTTGGAATGTCATCCATGTTGTATGTGGCTGAGTATTATCCTGATGGAAGAATGCGTTTTGTCTTGAAACCAAAGATAGTCGTTTTTCTTCTAGCACTGGCTTGAATAACTGGTTGAATGACCAAATCCAGGCTTCTCTGCTAGTTCCACAACAGTTATGATGGGATTTTGTTCCACCAGGGTTTACAGGATGTCCTCGTCAAGCTCAACAGATCTTCCAGGACAAGGCTTGTCTTCTAGGCTGTAGTTTCCGGTTCGGAATTTCTGGAACCACAGTTGACACTGGCTTACACTTCTTGTCTGATCTCCATACACTGCATTAATATTCCTTGCACTTTTCATCGTGTTGTTGCTTTTATTGAACTCATAAAGCAAAATATGCCAAATATACTCCTTTGTCACTTCCATTATAGCATTGAAAAAATATGTTAAAATCGAACTGTACTCATCAAAACTTGCACTAAAAATAAGTACAAGGTAAAATTACTATCTGCTTTTATAGCAAGTTAATGCAGGTAGTTTATCCCATCCCCCTCTGATTTTTAGTTCATGAAATTGAAAAAAATTGCATTATTTATGGGATGACCCAATATTTTGTACACCTTTTCTAACATTAGCTAAATAATTCTCATCAAAAGAATTTAAGTACCAAGTGTAATGAACTGGCAGAGTCCTTGAAGGAAAAATTTCAAAATATTTGATGAGCTATTCAGATGGCTAGCTAGAGACTGCAGGTTACTGAGGTGATATAATTCATAGTGGAAGTAATTAGAGTGATAATAGGACAGTTTAAGTATGGAAATGGTAGAAGAAATTGAAGAATCTTACAATAATTCTGCTTGTCACAGAACTTATGGGATGACCTGATATATATATATATATATATATATATATATATGTGTGTGTGTGTGTGTATATATATATACACACACACACACACTAACTACAAAAATTTGCTGATAGTGCATCAGTATCCTACATTAGAACGTTGCACACATGATACAGTGCTCCTACTACTAGCATACGTTCATTTTTCAAATCATATTCTCAGTCTGTTAGTCAAACTTTTCATCACCAACTTTAAACTATTGAGTCGCTCATAAGTTTTGTCCTCAGCCCCCCTCTCTCTTTCTCTCTCTCTCTCTCTCTGATCATTGAACCATTGCTTTAATGGTTAGTACTCACTACCTGTATACCACATTTAAATTAACTACCTACCTTCATCTCACTGACCCTAATATGACTCATACTACAGATACTCACCACTGCCACCCCACACAAAATATTTTATCCAGCCCATCTGTTCCTCACAAGAACTCTGTCTACTCAACAATTATTTCACTTATCCATGCATTTTCTCTTCAATAAAGAATTTCAAAAGTTAATTCTGAAATACTCTCACCTTAAACAGCTCCCATCCTCCAAACTAAGAACACATGGAATGGTTATGGGCACCGTTGCACCTCTTGACTAGTGTGTGCATGTGTGTGTGTGTAACATCCTCTTTAAGTACTGCTGCAGATGTCTAAGAAGTATTAGTAATACCACAGATTACATTCTAAAAGTTATTCTGTTTGATATAATTAGTGATGACTGTGCTAACCCTGAACTGTTTATCAAGAACTACTTCCTTCTTGCTTTGAGAAGTTTCTTCCAATTAAATTAAATTTTCATTTCTTGTTTTAGTCAGACTATAACAGTATAGTAAGTACATAGTATAGTAATTGTTTAGGTACAGATTGTAACAGTATAGTATATAATATAGTAAGTATATAGATTAGTAATTATATAACAATATAATACATAGCATAGTATAACAATATAGTACATAGCATAGTAACTGCACAGATACAGGGTGTAATACAATAGTATAACATATAGAATCGTTAGCTGGCAGAATCGTTAGCACGCCGGACGAAATGCTTAGCAGTATTTCGTCTGCCGCTACGTTATGAGTTCAAATTCCGCCGAGGTCGACTTTGCCTTTCATCCTTTCGGGGTCAATAAATTAAGTACCAGTTACGCACTGGGGTCGATGTAATCGACTTAATATCTATGTCTGTCCTTGTTCGTCCCGTCTATGTTTAGCCCCTTGTGGGCAATAAAGAAATAAGTATAACATATAGTAATAGTATAGATAGTCACTATACCAGTATAGCACATAATGTAGTAACTGCATAGACTATAACAGAATAAAATGAAATATAGCAACAAAATAATAACAGTGTAGACACATCAAACAACAGTATAGCACATAGTGAGACATGTAGCTTAATGGTTATGGTGTAACACTTAAGATCAAAAGAATATGGTTTCAATTCCTGGACTAGGCAATGCATAGTGTTCTTGAGCAAAACACTTCATTTCCTGTTGCTCTAGTTCACTCAGCTGGCAGAAATGAGTGACAGACGAGGGTGAATATATATGCTATTGAATATGAGAGACTGGGTTTATGAGCCTATGGCTCAGGAAGGCCCTTTGATTCTCTTTCTTTTTGTTATAGCAACAACATAGATAAAGATTGTAACAAAGTAGAATAACATATAGCAATAATATAGCAGTATAGGTACATATTACAGTAGAGATACAGACTATAACAATAAACTCAATTGAGAAATGCTTTGATAAAATACTTTGGATATATTTGACTCTTTGGTCATTTGAAATTCAAATAAGACCCCAGCAAATATGCTTCTCTCTCTCTCTCTCTCTCTCTTTCATTTTCATTTAAAAAAATTTTTCTTGATTTTTATTTTGCCATTTGCCATGGCAGTGTCATTCTGTAAAGAGATTATTATTATTATTATTATTATTATTATTATTATTATTAAGAGAATGTCAGAGCAACTAGACAGCAAGATGTACACCAAAAGCAGACATTCCTTAAATTTGCTGGGAGATGTTTTGGGGAATGTTCGATGCAAAAAAAAAAAAAAAGAAGAAGAAGAAAAGAAGAAACCCTAACAGAAGCTGTAGACCATAGAAACAGTATTTATTTCCTTTCGAAAGACAGCAATAGGATTAACAACTGGTAGAAAAATAAATAAGGTAGAAAAATGCAGAGGAGAAACAAATAGGAGAAGCAAGGGTGGTGGTAATGGAGATAGTAGTGGAGGAGGCGGACTCAGTGAAATCAAATTATACCATTCTTTCTGAAAATTCTGAGAGGGATAGGTGATGGTAGTGGTGGAGATAGTATACTTCTATTTAAAGCAGTTCACTAGCAATAAAGATGAGGTAGTATGTATGTACCAGGATTGGGGTATACCACCTCCTCTTCCTCCTCCCCCTCTGCTCATGCAACTTCCACTGTCTCTTCCCCCAATTCCATCAATGAAATTTAAATCCTGTTTTCCTCAAATAATCCCAGCCCTTTTATGCCATGGTCCTGGGTTTTCAAATAGGAAGGGTTTTGTTAAGGCGCAGCATCATGTTTTTTCATCACCATCATTTTAGCATCCACTTTCCCATGATCAGACAAGAGTTTACGGAGGCAGATTTTCTATGCCCAGATGCCCTTCCTGCATCCAGCCGTCACCTGTTTCCAAACATGTTAATATTTCTCCATATGCAGATATGTTTTTGCAGGCTACTGGAAATGAATGACACTGCCTTTATAACAGTGACACTCATGTAACTATCACATGATGTCAAAACAAGGACACACAGATATATATATATATATATATATATATATATATATATACACACACACACACACATATATATAATAGATCAGGAAGGGTCATGGAATCATGAAGGTGCACATACTGTTGGCTTTTGAATGTTTTTGAGTGTTGTGATTCTTGAATTCACCATATGAAAATGTTTTTTCTAAAAAAGGTAATGTCTCCATTAATCAATCAAAAATAATTCAAAGGAAACAGCTATAGTGGATTGACACATCATCCATCTGTTGTTATTTGTGTGTGTGTATGTGTGTGTGTGCTTGTATGTATGTGTGTGCATATATATATATATATATATCGCATGACTCAGTGGTTAGAGCGTCGAGCTTACGATCGTGAGGTTGTGAGCTCGAATCCCAGACCGGGCTGCGTATTGTGTTCTTGAGCAAGGCACTTTATTTCACGTTGCTCCAGTTCACTCCGCTGTAGAAATGAGTTGCGACGTCACAGGTGCCAAGCTGTATCGGCCCCTTTGCCTTTCCCTTGGATAACATCGGTGACGTGGAGAGGGGAGGCCGGTATGCATGGGCGACTGCTGGTCTTCCATAAACAACCTTGCCCAGACTTGTGCCTCAGAGGGTTACTCTCTAGGTGCAAACCCATGGTCACTCATGACCGAAGGGGGTCAGAAAAAAAAAAATATATATATATATATATATAAATATATAATATATATATAAAAGAAAATTAAGAAAATAGAGCTATAGCATTTAATAAAAATTTATCTGCAAAAATCCAACATTATGTATAAATATATATATATGGTTGATGCAAAGGTGATGGCTGATTTTAAGGTCTCAATTAAAACTAAAAAAGCCCATGATTAAGACAATATTTATCCGTTAACATAATTTCCATTGCTTTCTAGAACTTAATTCCATCTATCAACAAGCTTATAAATGCCACACTTGGAAAATCATTTGGGTTTTGATGTGAAATATGAATCCAACTCACTTTCAAACTCTTCTCTTGATGTCAACCTAAGACTATTCAAATGGTTCTGTAGTCTCCAAAACAAGTGATAATCAGAAGGATTATCAGAAGATCTGGAGAATATAGAGGATGAAGCAACATTTCCCAACCAAACTCTTTCAAAAGATCTTTAGTCAATCAAGCTGTGTGAGGACGAACATCATAGTGGAAGATGACAGGATCGCTTTCTGTTCAAAGCAGCTTTCAAACAATGAAGTTGATCACAGTAGAGATTAGCAGTACTTGTTTGATTGTTGTCTAACAGTTCATAATGGACAATTCCTTCAATATCCCACCATACACTCAACATGACCTTCTTTGGATGAAGTTCTCCACTTGGTTGTTGAACAAGTCTTCCTCCCTGAATGATCCACGATCGGCAGCATTTGATGTAGGCCTTTGTGTTCAGTCTGATACGGTGTGGGAAGATGAATGGAGGCATAATGTTGCCATCACTAGTGATCACTCCAAACACCATCATGTTGACTGGATGTTTGATTTTTGTCACTCTCGGTACATGTCCTCAAACTGCACTGTTCTCAGATTGGCACCCAAACACTCTGAAATGCTTGCATTGGAGCTTCCAGCATGAATGCGAAACAGTACAGCATGTCGTTTCCAAATTTATGGCAGAGTGAATTGTGTTATGGTGCTGTTTTTCTCACAGATGGTGCCCAACTGACCCTACCATACTGTGTAGTCAACAAAACCAAAAACAACAATGTGCATGCCCAAAATTGAAAATATAAAATGGCAACAATATATCCAAC
This sequence comes from Octopus sinensis, assembly GCF_006345805.1. Classification (NCBI taxonomy): domain Eukaryota; kingdom Metazoa; phylum Mollusca; class Cephalopoda; order Octopoda; family Octopodidae; genus Octopus; species Octopus sinensis. Next base: position 34,712,678 of record NC_043005.1, read on the forward strand.
ACACCATATGTGTGTGTGTGTGTGTGTGTGTGTGTGTGTGTGTGTGTGTGTATGTATGTATGTGTGTCTTTCCATTTCTGTCTACCAAAAGCCACTGTACAAGGCTCTGATCTGCCAGGGACTATAGTAGGAGACACTTGTCCAAGGAGCTACATAGTAGGACTAAACTTAAAACCATGTGGTTGGGAGGTGTACTTCTAAACCACACAGCCATGCCTGCCCCTATCTGTAGAATTAATGAGAAATAACAGAGAAATTTTTCTGAAGAAGATTCATTTATACATACATACATACATACATACATACATACATACATACATACATACATACATACACACACACACACACACGCACACACACACACACACACACACACACACACACATGTATGTATATATATACACAGTCACACACCACATTCTTATATTCTTTCAAATCTTCTTGAACAGCACACAAATTTATTCTGAGATCAGTGACACTCCCAAATAGTTTTAGGTATCATTCACCTTGTCTTTTACCTTGTTGTTGCTATTACTATTGTTTTAAACTATTTATGTAGTGAGTCAGAACTGAACTAATGTATGGAAATCTCTTGTAGATACCCTCAGCTCACAACATTTTTCTTTCTGCTTTTTTTTTGTCTTGAATTGATTTGGCTTCAAGAAGCAATAATTACATGGTAGAATTTTCACAAGACATATACATGAAAGTCTAGTTCAGAGATAGATGGAATTGATTTCGTTACAAACTATTGCTTTGTTGTTCTCATTTCTTTCTGTACGCCTTCATTCCCCTCCTTTTTTTTTTTATTTTCTAGACATTTTTTGAACATCAAAAACATCTTCAAAATTTTACCTTATATTCTCCTCTTTCTCCTTCTCCTTTACTTATTTCATTCCAAAACTCGTTAGAGTAAAAGAACCAAACATCTCTCACCCACCAAAACAACAACTAGCACTCCATGTTCCACCCCACACAAGTTTGTTTCAAATTAATCTCAAACAACTGATATAACAAACAACAACTATCCCCACAAAAATCAATATTTATGGGCCTTAAATAATATATAAGATAAAAAAAAAATGGAAAATTCTAAGTTCTTGAAATTCTTTAACCTAACAAATGGTCTTCATTAAGAAAGTTCTAGTTCTTTTGCTCTGTGGCAGAAAAGAAAGAAAGTAAAAAATATGAAAATAAGATAAAAGCATTATGACAAAGAAGTTTAGGGTACAACAGCAGTTGCAGTCTAGGATAGTGAAGAAAAGGAATTTATATTTGGTACATCATAAACTATAGACAATTCCTACCATATGGGCCACAACATATACCAATGTTTTTTTAAATTCACATTCTCATTATGAATGTGTATGTGTGTGTGTGTGCACGCGTATGCATGTATATATGTATGTACACATGTGCATGTGTGTGTGACTATTGTGTAATTTCAACCCCATTACTGGGTCTTAGCATCATTAAGTTCCAGTAATTCAGGTCAGGAATAAAGAGAATCAATGGTAGATATACAGAAAGCCATGACAGGCATCACAATCTCCTGTCTCCTTCTGTGTCTCCAACAAATATTTCAGATACCATTTTAAAAATAGGTTTTCAGTCAACTAATGGAATGTGATGACAACAACAACAACAACAACAATATGATGGTATCTTGAAGAGGAGTTGTTTCTTTGCTCACTCTCCTTAAATAATTTGTTAATTTAACTAATTTATAGAAATAAATGTCCACCATTGCATAGAGAATTCATTGGCAGATATTTTGCTTTGTTTTGTTGTTTTTTCTCCACATTCCTTTCATCTTGAAAAATATATTAAATTCTTAGATTCCATTCAATTTGATCCTTCTACCTTCTGATTTTAAATCCTTCATTTTCTTTTAAATCTTTTCTTGTTAATTGTTGAGGTAACAACAACCATCGCTGCTGCTGCTACCACCATCACCACTGCCACTGCAACTGCCATTACCAGTGCCACCACCACCAGTACCATCAACATCATTATGTGGAATAGCAGAATTGTTAGAGTACCAGAGAAAATGCCTAGCAGTATTGGTTCCAACTCTTTACATTCTGAGATAACAACATACAAGGTGCATTCAGAAAGTACCTGACTTTATTTTTACCCACCAAAGCTAATGCTGCAGAGGCAAAATCCTTTGGCAGGGAGGTGAGGTGATGTCACTGTTTCTGTGCATGTATGAAAATTTTCATGCTGGTAGGCCATGTCAGTTCCTGACTGTTATGCCTAATGTACAGACATGTAGTGCTTACTCATTGGATTTTCATTTTCACGCGAGATGACCGAATGCATTGAGCAGATATATTGCATCAAGTTTTGTCAAAAGCTTGGTGATACTCAAGTTCAAACTATCCAGAAGATTCAGCAGGCATTTGACATTGATGCCATGTGCAAAACTCAGATCAAGGAGTGCTACAATTGGTTCAAACATGGCCACACCTCAGTGGAGATTAGTACACACTCAAGTGGGTTATTCACAAGCTGAAACAAGGAGTTGATTGAGAAGGTTCAGTGAAGTCATGAAAGACCATCATGTGACAATCCAGAAAACTGTTCACAGGAATAGTGTATCCCATTTTAATGGAAGATTTGTGCAAATGGAGAGTGTAGGCAAAATTCGTCTCCAAGGTGCTGGAGAAGCAGCAGAAGAATCTCCACATGGAGATCACTCAGGACATGCTGGACTGTGCAAACCGCAACCTAGACTTCACGAAGACCATCATCACTGCTGATGAAACATGGGTTTATGGTTACAATCCAGAAACCAAGTTCGAGTCCTCCCAATGGAAGCATCCATTATCACCAAGGATTAAAAGAGCATGACAGGTTTGCAGCAATATGAAGGTAATGTTGACTTGTTTTTTTCACCTGTGGTATTGTGCATCATGAGCATGCACCACAAGGCCAAACAGTCAATAAGGAATACTACCTGGAAGTTACACATCATCTTCATGATACTTGCATGGAAAGCAGCCTGACATGGGTGGCAAAGAATTGATAACTTCATCATGACAATGCCCCTGCTCATTCTGCTCACATAATCCAAGCATTCCTGGTCAAGAACAACATAAATTGAGTTGCAAAAGGAAACTATAAGGAAAGCAACAGCAGAGCTCCAGATCATTCCAGAGGTATTACCAACAGTGGCAGAACTGTAGGGTGATGTGTGTAAACTCTCAAGGGGAATATTTTGCAAGTGATTAAATAAAGTTTGTGAAATGTATAAAATTGTCGTTTTTTTTATGCCCAAAAGTCGGATACTTTTTTAAAGTACTTCATATTTGATGTTGTTTACTCCCAAGCTAGTTCTGATCAAGCTGACATATAATCCAACCACGACCACCTCACCTATTTTATTCATGCATACTGTGTCTACAAAGATACATTATCCAATATTTCCTTTGTTCTTTTATGATGGCAGGGAGGTGTGATTTGAGTGAGAGTTGGTCATTAATTCTAGCATGTCAAACAACTGCAGAAAAACTGATGCTGGTTCAGCATGAAATGGTTAGCATCATTGTCTTTCATCTGTTTGCTGTAGAATAGTTATGTCATCAAATGATGCTGGAAAATGCTAACTGAAACTTTTAGCAATGGAATAACTGGGTTTTTGAAGATCATGTTGCCTGTTCAAGACATGAAAGGTTAGGCAGAGAGGGGGAAAGTGACTGTGCATATTGTGCAAGTGTGTGTGTGTGTGTGTGTGATTGTATATATATATGTGTCTGTGTATGTGTGTGTCATTTTGGAGCCCAATAAGAAAAGAGGAAGGGAAATAAAGGAAAGAATGTGAAGATGAAACAATAGAACCAGTTTATTGAATGTGGATGAAAGATGATTGATAAGGTGTCAGAGGTAGGAAGAAAAAGAGGCAGAGATAGGGACATATTGAGAGAGAGAGAAGTAGACAGAGGGAGGGACATACCATGAGGCAGAAATATCAAGCAGAAGAGAACCTAACAATGGGGTAGAGGAGGAAAGAGGAAAGTGAGAAAAAAAAAAACAGTTGTTGAGAAAAAGATTCACTGAACAATAATTGGTAATGAATTTACACACTTCCAGTGTGTATATATATATATATATATATATATACATACACACACACACACATATATATTTGAATATTTATGTCATCACAAGAACATATCAGTATCCATGTAAACACACACAATATATTTAAAAGAATTTCTTTTCTCCACAGACAAGAATAAAACAATAATTCAATAATCAAATAACAAGAGAAATAATAATGATAATGATGATGATGATAATAAAATTATATACTTTTAGATTTCACAGTATGTTGCTGTTGCTATTGTTTTTGTTGGTAATGTAGTGCAATATTTTGTGTAAAGAATTCAATCCAATGGGAATGACAAAGATGGCATTTGGTAAAAGAGCAAAAAATTCTTTATGCATTGAGTTTATTATGTTTGAAATCAGTTTTTTCCTTCGTTTTTTCAGATCAGCTGCACTAGGTGTTGATGTGTGGTTGTGAACTTCCCTTCAAAATGTTATGGTTTTAGGGTCTATTATACCAAATAGCATCTTGGCTAAGTGTCTTCCATCAAAGCCTTGTTGTTGGGACCATTTGCAAAAGTACAGCTCCCAAAATTACTGTAGAGCTTCATGACCACCTCAAGAACCCAGTTTCTACAAACACTGTTCACTGGGAGCTGCACAAAGCCAAATTTCCCCTTAGTAATATCACTTTAACCTAAAATACTAATATAATATATAAATTCAACCCCTGTATATGTACTGTGACATCAATATATGAAATAATGGTGACATGGATTATGTATATACATTGGCATGTATGGACACCATTTTGTGAGATGATGGTGACTTGGCATATATACACGTACACTGGTATGTATATAGATCTACCATGATACTATGTTGTGAGACAACAATGTCTTGGTATATGTTCATACATTAACAAGTATGATATGGTGTGCATATATATATATATATATATATATATATAAAGTTAATCCAAACAAGAAAACACAGAAAAAAAACAGCAACGCGAGGACGTGGAACAATTAAAGTATTATTTGACGCTCAGGAAAGAAGGGAAGGAGGGTTTAACGTTTCGAGCGGAGCTCTTCGTCGGAAACAAAGGAGAAGGAAAGATCCAGAGAAGGGAAGACAGAGGAAAAAAATATTTTTGCTGGTGGTGCTCAAGAGATCACATGTTGAAAACATATATATATATATATACAGGTGCAGGTGTGGTTGTGTGGTAAGAAGTTTGCTTCCCAACCACATGGTTCTGGGTTCAGTCCCATTGAATGGCACTTTGGGCAAGTGTCTTCTGCTATAGTCTTGGGTCAACCAAAGCCTTGTGAGTGGATTTGGTAGACGGAAACTGAAAGAAGCCTGTCTTATATATATATAAATATATATATATATATATATATTGTATGATGCATGTGTACGTACAGCCATGCTACATGGTAGTGAAACATGGGCCGTGACTGCTGAGGATATGCGTAAGCTCGCAAGAAATGAAGCCAGTATGCTCCGATGGATGTGTAATGTCAGTGTTCATAATCGTCAGAGTGTAAGTTCCTTGAGAGAAAAGCTGAACCTAAGAAGCGTCAGTTGTGGCGTGCAAGAGAGACGGCTGCGCTGGTATGGTCATGTGACAAGAAAGGCTGAAGATAGTTGTGTGCAAAAGTGCTACACCCTAGCAGTGGAGGGAACCTGTGGAAGAGGTAGACCCAGGAAAACCTGGGACGAGGTGGTGAAGCACGACCTTCGAACTTTAGGTCTCACTAAGGAAATGTCTAGAGACCGAGACCTATGGAAGTATGCTGTGCATGAGAAGACCCGGCAAGACTAGTCAGGCCATAACCCGTGGCCCCGACCTGGGACGTAGTCAGTCCTGTGCATACCTTCCTTCTTGTGACACTTATGAAGACCTGTTGAGGCAAGTGAAAATCAAATCAAATCAAAACAAATCAAAATAGATGAACATCAGTGGAATTGTATTCTTTGTGGTACCAGTGCCGGTGGCACACAAGAAAACCACCCAAACGTGGCCGTAACCAGTACCGCATGGGCACAACAAACACCATCCGATCGTGGCCGTTCGCCAGCCTCATCTGGCACCTGTGCCGGTGGCACATAAAGACACCATCCGAAGACCCGGCGACGTAGTCAGTCCACCTGTGCATACCTTCCCTCTTATGACACTTGTGAAGACCTGTTGAGGCAAGTGTGTGACACTTGTGAAGACCTGTTGAGGCAAGTGAAAATCAAACCAAATCAAAATAGATGAATATCATGGAATTTGTATCTTTGTGGTTCCAGTACCGGTGGCACACAAGAAAACCATCCGAAGTGGCCGTAGCTGGTACCGCATCGACTGGCCTCCGTGCTGTGGGCACAACAAACACCATCTGATCGTGGCCGTTCGCCAGCCTCACCTGGCACCTGTGTCGGTGGCACATAAAAACACCATCCAAAGACCCGGCGACGTAGTCAGTCCACCTGTGCATACCTTCCCTCTTATGACACTTGTGAAGACCTGTTGAGGCAGAGGCAAGTGTGTGACACTTTGTGAAGACCTGTTGAGGCAGAGGCAAGTGTGTGACACTTGTGGAGACCTGTTGAGGCAAGTGTGTGACACGCGTGACACTTGTGAAGACCTGTTGAGGCAAGTGAAAATCAAACCAAATCAAAATAGATGAACATCAATGGAATTGGTATCTTTGTGGTTCCAGTACCGGTGGCACACAAGAAAACCATCCGATCGTGGCCGTTCGCCAGCCACATCTGGCACCTGTGTCGGTGGCACATAAAGACACCATCCGAAGACCCGGCGACGCAGACAGTCCACCTGTGCATACCTTCCTTCTTGTGACACTTGTGAAGACCTGTTGAGGCAAGTGACACTTGTGAAGACCTGTTGAGGCAAGTGAAAATCAAATCAAATCAAAACAAATCAAAATAGATGAACATAAATGGAATTTGTATCTTTGTGGTACCAGTGCCGGTGGCACACAAGAAAATCATCCGAACGTGGCCGTAGCCAGTACCGCATAGACTGGCCTCCGTGCTTTGGGGACGTAACAAACACCATCCGATCGTGGCCGTCCGCCAGCCTCATCTGGCACCTGTGTCGGTGGCACATAAAAACACCATCCGAGCGTGGCCGTCTGCCAGCCTCGTCTGGCACCTGCCAGCCTCATCTGGCACCTGTGTCGGTGGCACATAAAAACACCATACCATCCGATCGTGGCCGTTCGCCAGCCTCATCTGGCACCTGTGCCGGTGGCACATAAAGACACCATCCGAAGACCCGGCGACGTAGTCAGTCCACCTGTGCATACCTTCCCTCTTATGACACTTGTGAAGACCTGTTGAGGCAAGTGTGTGACACTTGTGAAGACCTGTTGAGGCAAGTGAAAATCAAACCAAATCAAAATAGATGAATATCAATGGAATTTGTATCTTTGTGGTTCCAGTACCGGTGGCACACAAGAAAACCATCCGAAGTGGCCGTAGCTGGTACCGCATCGACTGGCCTCCGTGCTGTGGGCACAACAAACACCATCTGATCGTGGCCGTTCGCCAGCCTCACTGGCACCTGTGTCGGTGGCACATAAAAACACCATCCAAAGACCCGGCGACGTAGTCAGTCCACCTGTGCATACCTTCCCTCTTATGACACTTGTGAAGACCTGTTGAGGCAGAGGCAAGTGTGTGACACTTTGTGAAGACCTGTTGAGGCAGAGGCAAGTGTGTGACACTTGTGGAGACCTGTTGAGGCAAGTGTGTGACACGCGTGACACTTGTGAAGACCTGTTGAGGCAAGTGAAAATCAAACCAAATCAAAATAGATGAACATCAATGGAATTTGTATCTTTGTGGTTCCAGTACCGGTGGCACACAAGAAAACCATCCGATCGTGGCCGTTCGCCAGCCACATCTGGCACCTGTGTCGGTGGCACATAAAGACACCATCCGAAGACCCGGCGACACAGACAGTCCACCTGTGCATACCTTCCTTCTTGTGACACTTGTGAAGACCTGTTGAGGCAAGTGACACTTGTGAAGACCTGTTGAGGCAAGTGAAAATCAAATCAAATCAAAACAAATCAAAATAGATGAACATAAATGGAATTTGTATCTTTGTGGTACCAGTGCCGGTGGCACACAAGAAAATCATCCGAACGTGGCCGTAGCCAGTACCGCATAGACTGGCCTCCGTGCTTTGGGGACGTAACAAACACCATCCGATCGTGGCCGTCCGCCAGCCTCATCTGGCACCTGTGTCGGTGGCACATAAAAACACCATCCGAGCGTGGCCGTCTGCCAGCCTCGTCTGGCACCTGCCAGCCTCATCTGGCACCTGTGTCGGTGGCACATAAAAACACCATCCGAGCGTGGCCGTCTGCCAGCCTCGTCTGGCACCTGTGTCGGTGGCACATAAAAACACCATCCGAGCGTGGCCGTTCGCCAGCCTCGTCTGGCACCTGTGTCGGTGGCACATAAAATCACCCACTACACTCTCGGAGTGGTTGGCGTTAGGAAGGGCATCCAGCTGTAGAAACACTGCCAGATCTGACTGGCCTGGTGCAGCCTTCGGGCTCCCCAGACCCCAGTTGAACCGTCCAACCCATGCTAGCATGGAGAACGGACGCTAAATGATGATGATGATGATGATGATATATATATATATATATATATATATATGTATGTATAAATTTTGTGTGTTTCTGTTTGTCCGCCCACCATCGCTTGAAAACCAATGCTGGTATCTTTAGGTTGCTGTAACTTAGCAGTTTGGCAAAACAAACTGATAGAGTAAGTACTAGGCTTACAAAAAATAAGTCCTGGGGTTGGTTTCTTCAACTAAAACCCTTTAATGGCTGCAGTCAAATGACTGAAACAAATAAAAGAATATATATAAATGCACACACACACATATATATATATAATAGTGGCTGATAGCTGTAGAGGAGCTTTGTCAGTAATCATCATCATCATTTAATGTTTGACCAGGGCTGCACCAGACTTCTGATTTGGCATGGTTTCTACAGCTGGAAGCTTTTCCTAATGCCAACCACTCCAAGAGTGTAATATGTGCTTTTACATGTCACTGGCATGGGTGCTAGTTGTGTGACACCAGTATCTGCTATGAGTACTATTTCACTTTCTGCAACTTCGCAAAGGTCTTTGAGCGGGTATCACCATGACAACTTTCTCTGTCATGGTCAATGTGATGATCACATGCTACACACCTTCCATCCAAGTACTGCTATAAACAGCAGAAGTGAGCCGTAATGTTAAAACTTAGTGTGAATGCACATCAGATTTTAAGGTCACATGTGACATTGGAAGAAATAAAAATTAAGGCAGAGACGGACAAGTTTATCATAAAAATTAAAAAAAAAACAATGAGATCAGAAGAAACAAAAACAAAATATGTGTGGCTGGATGTAACACAGTTCTGAATTTGCATTTGACACGTGATAATGTGCTTATGTGTTCACAGAGGGTCGTAATTCCTACCTCGCTACAAGTTTGAATGTTAAAGGAATTCTAAACTGGACATCCAGGAATTTCTAGGATGAAGTCACTTATGAGGAGTTATGTTTACTGGCAGAAAATGTGGATGCTGGTTTTCTACATTTACACATTTCTGGCAATTTTGTAAAGCTATCTACCACTATTAGATAATATGATTGGTTTAACGATCCTGTGAAATCTATGTGTAGTCTGGACCATGGAATATCAGTCTTGGGCCAGGGTTGAAATTTTATAGGTAGTGATTTCGCTGCCAGAGCACAACCTCTGCAGGATTTTACCAACTTCTCGATATCCATTTTCCAAAAATAAAAGTATTTAAAAAGAAAAATCAAAAAAATGTCAACTAGATTATGGCTGGGAGATAACAGTTTACTCAAAGTAGCTGCCCTCAGCTTCCACCACAACCTCAAGATGACTCCAAAACTTGATACAGCATTCCTTGCTGTGTCCTTGGAAAGGTCTTCAAACACCTCCTTGATCTTGGCCACCAACTTGGTCTTGGTGTGGCAGGAAGAGCTGTTGATGTCTTTCTCAACCATTCCCCACACATAGGAATCTATGGGACTACAAATGGGGAAACTGAAAGGAGACTGGTGAAGTTTTAGAATTTTACTAACAACTACTTCTGACACTTTCCCGTGCTGCCAGATATATGGCATACCAGCAGCAATCCTCTCCAGTCAAGGATTGACCAAAATCTCCAGAAGGTTCACATAGCCATCTGAATTGAGCCTAAATCCCTGTTAGAAAAAAATGAGGATGAACTCTAACATGTGGACACAGTCAGAATGTCTGCTGGCCATGACTTTGTAGTCTCTGTTGCATCTGTCAATGTCATATCTTGCAGCCATTACAGTGCTCACAGACCATTGAGCAGCCATCATGATGTTGGCACTTTGATACTTGGCATGAATCATCTCGACACAAGTAACTCTTTTCCAAATTTCAGATAGCTTCCAGTTCCCCATGTCAGCTAACTTTTTCTTTACTACAACTTTAATCTTTATGCTCTCAAACACCCATGACTGTTCAACAATATGTCAAGCTGTTCTTGAAAAAAAGGAGGCATACAAAAAAAATGTCATATTTAGCTTAAACACTGTACAAATCAATAAAATAAATACCAGTAATTCTCTGAGGCCCATTTAATTAATTACTTTTATTTTCAAAACATTTTTGTGAACATGTGCCAAACATGAAAACTGAAAGAAACCTGCTTTGTGTGTGTGTGTGTGTGTGTGTGTGCGTATCTTCATCTAGAGATCACATGATGGTTGTACCTGACCATCATCATAGTAAAGGCAAGTTTGTTCTTTTCCAGCCTTACATGATAAAAAATGTCTGGCTGGTGGGAAGATGTCAGTTACTTTGCTTGGAAACATGTGAGTGTTGGTGACAGAAAGGGCAAGTGAGCCACAGAGAATCTGCCTCAACAAATTCAGTTTGACCCAGACAAACATAGAAAAATGGACGTTTAATGTTTGTTGTTGTTCAAAATGATGTGCTAAAATTAGAGATCATTATTATTCACCGATATTATTCATAAATTCTTATTATTACTTATTTGCACGAACTAGATTATGAAACGTGACGTTAGTCATTATAAGCAAAAAATTGGAGCAGAAAAAGAAAAAAATCTACTAGTGGCAGATTGCCAGATTGGTGGCGGCATTACCAATTAATCAACAAAGAACATGACATTCCATTTTCCCCAAAGTAGGTACTCAAAATACAGCAACTGTTACCATTTTTTGCTGCCTCAGACTGGTACTTAAAATGACTAATTTACATTACATTAAAACGTTAAAATATAATTTCTCAATTTTAAGAGTTGGAAATATAATTAAATTATAATTTGTTTCACTTATGTGTGTGTGTATGTATGTAAGTGTAAGCATGAGAGCATGCTTGTTCATGTATATATATGTGTGTATATAAACACATAATAATTGTATGTGTGTATGCTTGCTTAAGTATATGTGTATATGTATATGAATGTAAGTATATGTGCATGTATGCTTACATATATGTGTGTTTATATACATAAAATAACTACTAGCTTGGTCAAATAGTTAAGAAGCCCACTTCACAATCAATAGGTACAGGTTCAATCTCACTGAACAGCACCTTGAGCAAATCTCCTTTTTTTACTGTACTAGCAATTCAAAGTTTATGCCGCATCACACACCATATCTTATTTATTCAGATTGAATATCATGTGAAAGGGACACATATTTATGAAATACTCAGCCACTTTCACTATTATTTAGTGAGTAGGTAGCTCCATTGACAAAACGACTGGAATACACAACACTGAACGTAAGACTAGGATGGATGGTTGGATGCATGCATGCATTGTCATAATCATTTAACATTTGTATTCTATGCTGATATGGGCTGGATGATTTAGGGCTGGATGATTTAACAAGATCAAACTAGCCAGAGGATTGCATTGAGCTCTGGTGCCTGCTTTGGAATGGTTTCTATGGCTGGATACGTTTCCTAATGCCAACAACTTTACAGAGTGTACTGGGTGCATTTTATGTGGCACCTTTAGTAAAAAGGAGCATTACCATTAAGGCAGTAAGCTGGCATATCATTAGCACACTGGGCAAAATGCTAAGTGGCATTTTGGCCATCTTTATGTTCTGAGTTCAAATTCTGCTGAGATTGACTTTGCCTTTCATCCTTGTGGGGTTGATAAAATAAGTATCAGTCGAATACTAGGCTCAATGTAATCGACTTACCACCTCCCTGAAATTGCTGGCCTTGTGCCAAAACTTGAAATTATTATTATTATTATTATTATTATTATTATTATTAAAGTAGCAAGCTGGCAGACCTGTTACTGTGCTGGACAAAATGTTTAGCAGTACTTCATCTGGTTCTTTAGATTTTTAATTCAAATGCTATTGAGGATAACTTTGCCTTTCATCCTTGGGGGAGGTGGGGTTAATAAACTAAAGTACCAGTCAAGTACTGGGGTTGATGTAATAGACCTGCTCCTGTACTCCTCTCAAAATTGCTAACTTTGTGCCAAAATTAGAATTATCATAACGTAAGACATGAGATAGAATAGTAGTTTCTTACTACTGAGATTACAATCTAAATCCCAGTATTATCCAATAATTCCATCTGATATGGATTTACCACCTGCAGCCAGAATGGAATATGCCATGAAAGTTAGTTCATCAAAACAACTTAATATTTGATTAACTTAATTTTCAAAACTGAAATAGGTTGATTTCATTCAATGAAGTGATAAAATTGTTCAAACTTATATTTTTGGAAAGTTATAAAATATTCTTTTTTTTTTATATATATATGTTTATGTATATATATATATATATATATATATATGTTTATGTATATATATATATATATATATATATGTTTATGTATATATATATATATATATAAAGTTAGCAAGGAAATTGAAAGTGAGGTTGTTTCTGGCAACAGTGGTGTCTGTTCTATATTGGGCTGAAACATAGATGCTCACTAAAGCATTGAAGAAGCAGTTGGACGGTTGCTATATGAAGATGCTTAGAATGGCACTCAATGTCTCCTGGAAGAGTCATACAACAAACACCAACTTATACCAGGGACTACCAAATTATTGAAGATACAGCATAGAAGGGTGAGGCTAGCTGGACATTGCATCAGACATACCAATGAAATTGCTAACAAGCTAGACCTCTAGCAACCAACAGAAGGAAGAACCAAGAGAGGAAGACGACCTATATTGACAATTTGCTGGAGAATACTGGTATAGAAGGGTAGATGAGCTGAGGACCATTATGGAAGGTCAAGATGAATGGGGACAATGTGTGGAAACAGTCTTGGGGCGTTCTATGGGACAATCTAGATGAGGTGTTGTTATGTTAACCACGGTCAAGTATGCTTAAGATGACTGCATGACTAACTTACATATCATTGGCCACCCATCTGTTCAACAGCACAGTGTCATGGAGAAATATTCAGCATTGTCATCAGCATAAGGACATGGCCAATTCTACATCCCCTTCTTGATGCAAGACATTTGTCAGGTCATTTTTGAAATTTTCAACCTAATTACAGACAGACTGTAATAGTAAAACACTGCTGCCATACTGTGCTGAAAGCCTTCTATGGATCTTGGCCCCTGATATCTTCAAAAAAGTTATAAAAGATCATAAAAAACTGCCTTCCATTGAAGCTAACAGAAAGCAGAATGGCTGTAATTAATGCAAGAACAATGACACAATTACTGTTTCAAGTTTAGACCTGAACCATAATAACCAAAAGAAAATTATGCCTAGTGATACTTGCATTAAATTTCACTGCCATATATATCTTATATATAATATATATCTTATAGATAATTAATGACTTACCTTCATTTTTATACAGCAATTAGCTATTATGTTTAGATTTTCATAAATATAGTTTTTCTTAATTAATTGACTATGTGGCAAAGAAGCTCACTCTGCAACCACATGGTTTCAGGTTCACTCCCACTGTGTGGAACCTTGAGCAAATGTCTTCTATTATAGCCCTGGGCCAACCAATGTCTTGTGAGTCAATTTAGTAGATGGAAACTATCTGGAAGCCCATCATGTGTGCATGTGTGTGTGTGTTATTTATGTTTGTCTCCCACCACCACTTGATAAGTGTTGGTTTATTTACATTCCTATAACTTAGCAGTTCAGCAAAAGAGACTGACAGAATAAAACTAGACTTTAAAATAAGTACTGTAGTCGATTTATTCATCTGAAATACTTCAAGACAGTGCCCCAGCATGGCTGCAATCCAATGACTGAAACAAGTAAAAGATGAAAAATAAGATGTGATTTTAAATGCTCTTCCATTTCTGTAAGATGATAGTCCCAGGTCATGTTTAAATGAAGCAAACTTAGGATTAAAAAGCATTCCAGTCATGGCCAGCCTGTATTTTTATGACTAACTAATGTGTCATTCTCTTGTTTTTAAGATGAAAAGGTGTGATTTGAGGAAAAGTTGGTTGATATTTTTATAACAGGAAGGGGTGAGCAAAGTGTTGTAGGCTCAGCTGACTTAAGGTACTGTTATCATATAGGTAGGGGTTTATAGTTAAGGTATGTTGTAATAATAAAAGGGCTGAAAATAGGGATGCTGGTTGGGTTAGTAAGAGGGTAGATGGCAACGGTAGCAGCAGTAGGGTAGTAATGATGGATATCTGTAAGGCTGATGATGGTGAGAGCTACCAAGAAATAGTTGGGTGGGTGTTAGTTGGGAGCAGTTTTTGGAGTGATTACAATTTTATTAGCAATGGAACTACAGTAGTAGAAGTAGTGGTAGTAGTAACTACTACATGTGTGTGGTGTGGTGTGTACGTATATGTGTATGAGTGTGTGCATGCATGAGCATGCGTGTGTGTGCTTGAGTGTGTGTGTGTGCACTTGAGTGTGGGCTTGAGTATGTGTGTGTGTCTATGTGTGTGATAGAGAGAGAGAGAGAGAGAAAGAGAGAGAGAGAGAGGGATAGTAAAAGATGATGTAAAGCAGATGTTTCTCATACATCAGTCTGACTCTAAACTGCCCAACCCTCTCCCCCACCTACCTACCACTTCACCTATCTTTCCCTACCTTTTCCATCTTCTTCTTTTTCTTCTTCTTCTTCTACCACTAACCGATATTAGTGCTGCTGATCCAACCGCAGCAACCAAACGGAAGTTTCCATCATAGATAGATTCATCCACCTTTTGACTCTACCTGCTACCTTTGCAGTTACTTCTCTCTCTCTTTCTTCCACCCATGACAGATGGCTAGCAAACTACGCAGTTGTCGAGAGGGAGGGGTCTTGCTTTAAATGACTATTTTCGAGTGCAGCATCATAAATATTAGGAAACGCTCACCAAGAGTACAACAAGCAGTGGTAACAGCAGTAGCAGCAGCAATAATGTTAATCACAGATTACCTCACTGTGATGACGTGGTACTAAGTGGCTACAATAATTAAGTCAGCATGCATGCACACACTCATACACACATACCCATATATACTCACACACACAAACACACACACAGACTCAAACTGCAGTTTGATGTAATTACTTCTTACAACTCAAAAAATAAGTTATGACAGAATGTTAGATACATGGAATATCTCCACCATGACCCTCACCACTAATCTGCAGGTGTTAGTCTGACCACCCTTCCTAATGTGTGTGTGTGTGTGTGTGTGTGCATGCGTATATGATGGACTCTTCTGTCGTTAGACGATGTATGAGGGTTCGACAATTTCTTACCGAACAACTACACAGCTGATTTGTTTATAGTGATCAAATGTTTACCTGTACAGGTAAACAAATGTTTATAGTGATCAAATGTTTACCTGTACAGGTAAACAAATGTTTATAGTGATCAAATGTTTACCTGTACAGGTGCAATAGGTGTCACATGGCAGACGTCACAATGATTGCAGAACAATGTGAAATGAACTGTTCAGCCTGGGAATCGAACCATGATCTCGCACCTTAAACACTAAGCCATGCACCTTCACAAAAAGACTGGTACTCCGTCAGTTACAACAACAAGGGTTCCAATTGATCTGATCAATGGAACAGCTTGCTCATGAAATTAAAGCAAAAGTGGCTGCACACTCCACAGACATGCTTACTCTTAATGTAGTTCACTGGGAACTTCAGTGTGACAAGGCTGACCCTTTTGAAATACAGGTACTACTCATTTTTGCCCTTTGTCACCAGCAGAGGTAAGAGCTCTCTAAACTTTGCCCAGGCTATTCTTATTCTAGCAGCTACACTTTCAGCGCACCCTCTCCCGCTACTGCCTTGGTCACCTAGGTAACGGAAGCTATCATCTACTTCTAGTTTTTCTCCCTGGAATGTAGTGGAAGTTGTTCTCTGCACATTTTCAGTGTTTATTGCTCCTGGACATCTGCTACATACAAAAACTATCTTCCCAGTTAGCCTTCCCTTGATATTGCTGCACCTCTTATGTGTCCATAGCTTACATCTTATAGAATTTCTACCTATGCCTCTACTACAGATCGAGCAGGGCCATCTACCTGAAGAGATTTGTGGTTTGCCTGCCTTCCTACTTATTAGGACTTTGGTTTTAGCAAGGTTGACTCTAAGGCCCCTTCGATTCTAATCCTTGTTTCCACACCTGAAACTTTTCCTCAAGTTCTGCTAGTGATTTAGCAAGTAGAGCAAGGTCGTCAGCATAGAGGAGCTCCCAGGGGCATCCTGTTTTGAATTCCTCTGTTATTGCCTGAAGGTCTATGATAAATAGGAGGGGACTAAGGACTGAACCATGGTGGACCCCTACCTCAACCCGGAATTCTTCACTGTACTTGTTGCCAACCCTCACCGTACTGACAGCGTCTCTGTACATGTAATCATTCATTTGCAAAACATGAGAGAATTGAAAGATATTAATATTTGCCTCAGATAGTATTACTTCATCACCTGAGGAAGATAGCATACAGTACTATCTTTTTGTCAGAATTAAAGTATCTTTTCATAAGTTTATCACAGGCATGATTTTGTTATACTCTTGTCAATGGTTGAAACTAAAATAAATTTTATGTACTAATGAAGTACTAAATGAAGATGGTGAAGGTAATGGTGGTAGGAGGCCTTGGTGACACTTTGTCATATTTTAATTATATGGCGAATTATTAGGATGTGAGTACACCGTGCGAATTCTAAGTCCCACACAAATTCTAAGTTCATAACTACAGATAAACTGTAATTAATCTTTCAATATCCATATCTTGTTATGATGCAAAAATTATTTTTTAAAAATTAATGATATTTTCCTTAGGACTCACAATGTTTCAAATTTGCAATGTGTTATGCAATTTAAAAATAAAACTAGTTGGTCCGAGAGACTAATTTGGAAAAAATGTAAAATTAATCATTATAATGGCCTACAATTTCAGAACTATTAAAGATATCGACCTAGTACTTGATATTTTCCCATCATATAGATACAGGAGCTAGTATGAAATTTTTCAGGGGGATCTGAGGGATAACCTGGGACCCTCTGGGTGATTTGACAGGGATGGACCCATATACATGTCTGTGGACAGTCCCTAATTTTACAATATGACTGGTTTCTATACAGTTTCTATGTACTAAATTCCATTTAACATGGTATTGATCAGTTTAACACTATACTAGAAGACATTTGCCCAAGGGTCATGGAGTTGAACTGAACCTTAAACCACATGGCTGAGAAGTAGATTTCCTAACTCCTTGAGCATGTTTGTGCCTATCATGAAAATAAACAAATTATGAAGAAAGGGACATTTATTGGGGGACACCACCACCACCACCAGCAACAACAAAATGATCAGGCTGCTTTTCTGAACACATCAACTCCAGACTACATTTCTGTAAATCTTTTTACTACTTCAATTATTCCATCCTTCTGCAACTTCTATTTATATTTGGTCTCTCAGATCTTTCCCCACATCTTGTACAAACCATTCTTACCATAGAACTCACTTCTCATGAAAATGACTTCCATTTATTTATTTATTTTCTCATTCCATTAACCTTCTGTAATTTAAATTAAAAATTCACCAAGCTAATTGCCTCCAGTAATCCTGCCTCCATTCTAAGAAACTATGAAAAGGTTATAAAAACAAACAAACATTGTAAGACAAAAGAATTAAAACAATTACAACAAATATTTGTACTTAGGGATATAAATGAAAAATCACTTGTCAAATTATATAAAGCAATCACTAAACTATTAATGAGAAGACAAAATGCCAATGAGACACAATGGTGATGAGATGGAATGGTGATAATAAAACAGAATGGTGAGGATTACATGGACTGATGATTGATTAGTCTTCTGAATCAAAGCTGTAACAGCAATCCCTGTACTTGACTGGTATTTTATTTTATCACAACTGAAGGAATGAAAGGCAAAGTTAATCTCAGCAAGATTTGAACTCAGAAGGTAAAGAGCCAGAAGAAATGCAACAAAGCATTTTGTCCAACATGCCAATGATTCTGTCATTTCACTGACTTGGTGAAAGATATGATTTTGAAAAGAAATTTTAAAATCAATCAACTCTGCTCTCCATGGATGTCATCTTATTTACCTTACATGTTTGACTATTAAATGATTCTAAATAGAGAATACCCCAAACCACCACTAACAACATCAACATTAAGATGCATTGAAAACAATAAGAGAGGCTTTGTAAGCCTTTACCTATTAGGGAAGGATAATTTTTTTAAAATCGAACATTGTCCTATATTTGAATACCTAAAGTACATCATTTATTCATCCATATATTTTTTTCTGAGTCACCCCAGTCAATAAGAATAAAACTGATCATGGTTGCCAAAGTGATAAACAGTTAAGTTATGCTTGATAGGTTCTGTTAGCTAAGAGTTGTCTCTATGAGAACCAAACTGATACAGACAAAAACCAACTGACATATACCTCTCCCTTATAGTTGATATATTACTTGTTTTATTGACTCTCTATGAATGCAAAGCTAAGGAAATTTGAAGGAGAAAAATAGCCATTGAAAAATCAGTCTCTCTGTTCACCATTGACAATGCATCATGAACCTATGCAGAATGTCAGTGATACAAAGTAATAAAAATTAACTCTTAAAGAACCAGACAATGGAAGAATGTTCTTGTAGCAGTGATGTTATATATGTATAGTATTAACAAATTGATTCCTTTTGGCTGTTCCAGTGACCTAATGCTTGAAAAACATGTGAGTCATAAACAACAAAGAGAAGACATATGGTACATTGCTAACATAAGACACATATATATATATACACACATACATTATATGTGTGTGTGTGTGTACATGAAAGGAAGGCAGTGAAGCGATTAGAGAAATATATGATGAACACACACACATCCCCAAAACAAGACATCTGGTGTAAGAATAAACCAGGACAGAACCTGAAGAAAACTGATTTAATCAGAAACACGGTTTCAAACCTAGGTAAAGCAAAAGAAATTACAAGTGAGAGAATGAAGATCTCAGTCTTATCTACAGATTACACAGAAAGTGTATATAAGGGAGGGGGAGAGAGAAAAAACGAGAGCGCGTGTGTGTTCTGTCTGACAACTAATATTTTTCAAAATGTGTGCTTCAACTCAAGTCAAAAGGGTGAGAAGCCCTTGGGGTGGTTCTTGGTTTTGGGTAGATGGAATGGAATGGACGGTGGAGACATGGTGTGTAAGAACTTACATGCAAATAATTTCTCACTCAAACATTCCTCTGTAATTACTTGTCTGAGTTGATTTTTAAAAATTTCAAATATTTAGAGACTGCATTTGAAGTAAGAATGTTCCTGTGGCTTAAATACATAACTGAAACATTTTATACATTATATGTGTGTGTGTGTATATCATCATCATCATCATCGTCGTTTAACGTCCGTTCTCCATGCTAGCATGGGTTGGACGGTTCGACCGGGGTTCTGGGAAGCCAGAAGGCTGCACCAGGCTCCAGTCTAATTTGGCAATGTTTCTACAGCTGGATGCCCTTCCTAACGCCATATATATATATATATATATATATACATATATATATATATGTATGTATATATTTACAGGGGTTGGACAAAATAATGGAAACACCTTAAAATTTCAAACAAATTTATTTTAATATGGGGTAGGACCACCTTTGGCAGTGATTGCAGCTTGAATTCTACGAGGTATTGACGCGTACAAAGTTTGAATTTTTGCCCATTCTTCAGCTAAAACAGTCTCTCATTCTTGTAGTGATGATGGTGGAGGATATCGACTCATTACTTCTTTTTCTAAAATGCACCATAAATGTTCAATAATATTGAGATCTGGGGACTGTGGTGGCCAGATAACTAGAACGTTCCTCGTACCATTCAGTAACAATTTTAGCTGTGTGAATTGGTGCATTATCATCCTGAATGATTGTTTCCCTCCGGAAACAGTTTTGCAACCATAGGATGAACTTGATCAGATAAAATGCTTAGTTTTGACTATTAATTCTGCCATGAAGGGAACCCATTTTGCTGGCAGATTTCCAAGATATAGCCCCCCACCCCAGATCATCACAGATCCTCCTTCATGTTTAACAGTTGGAAGAAGGCAGTCTGGGTCAAATGCTTCTTTTGGCTGTCCCCACACGTATACCCAACCAGTGGTTAGAAATAAGGTAAAGGATAACTCGTTCAAGAAAATAATATACTTCCACTGCTCTAGGGACTAATTCTGTAGGTTTTTACTCCACTCTAAATGCTTTACAATGTTTGTTTTTGAAAGTAGTGGTTTTCTGACTGCAGCCCTCCCATGAAATCCGGCTTTGTGAAGCTCCTGGTGAACAATTTTTGTGGAAACTGGGTTCTCGAGGTGGTCACTAAGCTCTGCAGTAATTTTGGGAGCTGTACTTTTGAGATCCTTTCTAACAATTTGTGTAAGAGTCCAACGGTCCCTATCTGAAAGTTTTGATTTTCTTCCGGAGTTTTGTTTTGACGAGGATGTTTTTCCCTTTTTCAAAGGCTGTCATTACTTTCAAGACAGTACTTCTTGATTCACTAAACATTTTAACTGTTTTCATTATGCTAGCACCTGCCATATGAGCACCAACCTCTTTGAAAGTCCAATAGATCTGTCATTTTAATGAATTTTAATTACCTTTTTCTGATGATATATGTAAAGAAACAGCAATTTTAGCAAAACATTAAGCAACACTAATAATAAATTAAAAAACATAAAAATAAACAGGCTTTTGACGGTTTTATAGATATTTCAAAATTATGATGCTAAGATGCTAGGTGTTTCCATTATTTTGTCCAACCCCTGTATGTATATGATTATATACATATCATAATATATACACATTATATACACATATACATAATCATCATCGTTTAATATCCATGTTCTCTGCTAGCATGGGATGAATGGTTTGACAGGTTGAGAGGATCTGATGGGTCCAAAGACCATATGCTGCTCTAATATCTGTTCAATGTGGTTTCTATGGCTTGCTGCCCTTCTTATCACCAACCACTTCAAAGTATAAACTGGTTGCTTTTTTTTCTTGCCACCAGCAGTAAGATCACTATGCAGCTTGCAAGACTATGAACCTTGTGAAGACAGTGTGTCTTGATAGAAGAGGTCCCCAGCTCTTAAAGTATGGGTTAAAGTATGAGTGAAGTGAGCAGAGCAGGTTTCTTGTTGTAGAGAAGCTATATGGTTACTCATATTTAAAATAGTAGGTGTGGGAATGATCTGGGGAAGAGAAGCAGTGCATACAGAGAAGCTATGAGTGCTAGTGGGAGGAGATTTACAAGAGTATAGAGTGGAGCAGGAGAAAAGCGAGTGTGGTGGAGAGATAGGCAACAATTGTTGAGCAGAGCTAAAAGTAAAACAGAAGGAATGGTGGATAATGGGTAAGGAAGGCCAATGGTACATGATAAGGGGAAGGTAGAGAGGTAGAGGAAGACCAATGATGCATGAATTGGGGAAGGTAGAAAGATGCAGAAGAGAGCTGGTGAAGAGCAGTAGCAGAGTAATGATGGTACTAGAAAGGGAAAGAATGAGAGAAAGATGGCATGTGGTCGGGTAAGCTGCAGGAGTTGGGGGGAGGCAGGTGCATTGTATGAGTAGAGATAATTTGGTGGTTCAGTGGTGAGGGAGGAATGATCAATGTAACATGTGGTAGGAGAGAACAATATTAATACATGGAGGATGGCTAACAATAGAAATGGTAGCCAGAAGAATAAAATAATATCAAGGGAGAGCTACAGTGAAAAAATGATGGGTGGAGGGGGAGTTGTTTGAGGAGGAAATTGGGTGAAGAACCCATTTGTGCATACACACTGTTTCCAGAACTCAGTTTTGCTGAGGTGGACAGATCATCTTGAGAACTGCTTATCACTAATCCTTCCAGTCCTCTGTCATCTCCTCTATGAGGTTCAAGGTCCTGAGATCAGCTTTCATCACTTAGATGTGTTCCTTGGTCTCTCCTTTTCACAAGCTCTATCCACATTTAATGAGTGGCACTTCTTAATACAGCTGTCCTCATCCATATGCATCACATGTACATACCAGCACAGTATTTTTTCTTGCACACTACATTTAATTCCTCTTATGCCCAGTTTTCTTTCAGCACGTTTGTACGCCATTGTTCATGCACGCACAAATTGTACATCCAACAAAGCATGCTCATTTCATTTCTTTCCAATCTTCTCAAACCCTTAGCATCCAAAGACCATGTCTCACTACTATGCAGCATTGCAGTTATAACATGAGCATCATACAATCTGCCCTTCACTCTGTAGGAAAAGACCTTTGCTACCAGCAGTGGTGGTAGACCCCTGAACTTTCTCCAACTCAATCTTACTCTAGCTGCTATACTTTTGGAAGAGCAATCACCCATCTTACTAATTACATCTTCCAGGTAACAATGGCTATCAACTATTTCTTGTGAGCTATCCAAGCATTTAAGGGAGTCTATTTCTAGAGTGTTCATAGTACAAACTGCCCAAGTGCATCTATTACATACAAAGCTTGTGTTCTCTGCTAACCTGTCTGCGAGTCCACTATATGACACACACATACACACATGCATATATATACACACATATATCACCAATATACATATATGGTGAAAGTCAACTCATGATCAAGCAAGCTCGCTTCCTAAACTCAGTAAATCCATGTACATGTTCTGAGAGTCCAAGAAGTTCCTGAGCATGAACCTGTTTTGATTGGATAAAGTTATGCACAGCACTGAACCCACTTTTCAGTACAAATATCTATAACAGCAGTGACACAACAGAGGCTGAGACAACTAGAAACCAATTGCACTTTGGGTTTCTTTATATGAATTTACCTTCTCCTAGAAAGAACTTCTAACAAGAACTAGGGGTCCTTCACTCCCAGTGGTTTACATGCTAGTTAAGCTATAGTTGGGACCCTAACAGATGCTACTGCTATGGGTCAGAGTAAACCTGGCAATAATAGTGAAGTGGTTCCATACTCCTTAAAAGCTCAGAACTCCTATACAAGGGCCCCACTACTGGATGCAGTTTAAAGTCATACACATTCAGATATGTATATACATACACACACACACACTATATATATATATGTATATTATATATGTACGCACACATGCACACGTATATGCATACATATATATACACATCTATGCATACATACTCACACATATACCACAAGATAACATATACTAATACCTGAGCTGATACTTTCTACAAGAGTGTGTCATAATTTTTCTTGGTAGGAATACAGAAAATGTTAGCAGCAACAAGAGCAGTGGTGCCACAAAGATTGACTCAAAACTTGTCTGAGGTATATTTCTTATGACTAAGTTTTCTTCAGAATTTTAAATCCCAAGTGTATTTGAGTTGATGCCACTCTACCATTTCAACTTGAATTGCTACACCACCCCCACTACTAAATGCCATTGACTCCTGGAGAATCTAAAGGAGGTCAGAGTCCGTGAACTTCTGAAGAAACCAGGAAAAAAACATAAAAAATTCAGGTTCTGGCAGCAGAATATTTTAGGGGCTTTCTCTAACAATTCAGACCGAAGGTTTCTCTAAGACCCTAGTAAATATACCCCACCATTTTGCTATCTCTATAACAGGGCTCAGTTTGTTAATATATTTGCCTGGTAGAGCATCCCATACTACACATTGTGTTCATATTTGTTTACAATGGAGCACTATATATTTTTTTATCTTTGTAGATATTTTCAGAACAGTCTTATATAAAAACTATGTTGTTGTTGCTTTTGTTTCAGACCTCATGATCCTTGACCTAAAATCAAAGACACCTCAGCCATGACCATCTCATCCTATTTTTTAGGTATTTCTATAACAAAACAATCCAGTTTTGTTCTTCAGCCCAAGGTCAGCTATGATTGTATAATTCTTGATGACTGCCACATCTTTCCTGTTGTAACCATCATGTCTTGTTTTCAGCCCTAGTGTATATAATATTACACAATCCAATATGTCCTTCCACTTTTTAAGGTCGTAGCTTGTGATATGAGAGCTATTTCTACTAGGACAAGCAACCATACCCACTGTCCTGAGAAAAAAAAAAAACTATTATGTTTTCCTAGTTGCCAAAGATACACAACATCAAGAATTACTCTCAGGTACTTTTATGACTAAGCTGCAATGCATCATCTTACAATGCTATAAAATGAAGAAAATAATAATGCCATGTTAATATCTTTAGTTTTTCAGACCAAAAGGTAGCCCTGAAACCGTCAGATTCCTTTTCTTCTCATGGCATTCAAACTATTTCAAACTCATCAACCACTCTGTATAATTCTTGATGACTGCCACATGTTTCCTTGGACTCTGATGTCTTTTGTTAAATATCAAGATAGTTTTTGTTTCAATTTTCTGTTAAAATTATGTCTTAAAAAATGTAATAAATAAATAAATATTATAGATTGAAGATGAAGTAAAAGTTTCAAAATGAAATTAATGAAGGTGTGGAGAGAAAGAGTGAAACAAAGAGAGAACGAAGAGAAAGATGAGGAGGATGAAGAGAGAGAGAGAGAGAATAAGTGATAAAGTGAGAAAGGGAAGAGAAAGAAAAGTAAAGGGAGAAAAGGCAGGAAGAACAGAGAGAAGGAAGAGGGAAATATAGAGGGGAAGACAAGAGAAGAGTAAAGAATATAAAGATGGAGAGAGATGAGAGACATTGGATGACAGAAGAGAGACATGGATGGAGAGAGACATTTATTGATAGAGAGAAGACAATATGACAGCTAGGAGGAAGAAACGAGGAGAAATGAGACTGAAGAGAAAGAGAGAGAGATTGGTAAACAGGCAAAAGGGAATATACACACGTGTGTTTTTACACATAAATTAACAGAGAAAGGAAATGCACAGGTACACACACACACACACACACACATGTATAAAATGGGTGGCAGAATCAGTAAGAGAGAAAGAGAGAGAGACAAAGAAAGGGAGAAAGCAAAAGAAGAAACATAAGCGATTTAAACCCGACTGTCTACTTTACAAAGTGCTCACACACGGAGAGAGACTTGCATACACACACAAACACACATGCATGCACAAATACACATGCATATATAAATATATATCATCATCATCATCATCATACACACATAACTACATGCAAATAGTCACACACTGAGAAGAACAAGAGACACGCCAGATTTAAGACAGAACAGCTGTATCAGGTTCTGAAACACACACAGACACACAGACACACACACAGAGGATTGGATCAATGACTCATATCTACTGCCAACTGTAAGCATAAAACAAGAAAGCGTTCAGAATCTACTACTGATAGCTTCAACACATTGCCAGGGCAGCCTGCCCCTCCCTCCTCCATCTCTCCCCACCAGCTGTTGCAGTGTGTCATAGGGGAAACTAGGGGTGCTTGTTGTGAAAGAGCTGCAACTAAGCTACATTGCTTATTCGTTGTCTCGGGGATTGGTTAATAGACTAGACTTGTTAGTTATTTCATCAAACTCAAATAAAGCTTTTTCTCTCTCACACAGATAATACGCACATTAAAGAACACATATGCATACCTAGATAACACACACACACACACACAATTTCATTTGTTTCTTAAAGACAAGGCAATGTCATCTGAGGGAGGGTGGGTGTGGTTGAATTGACTCTATTTCTTAATTACTGGTATTTATTGATTCAGGGAAAGCAAAAGTAAAATGAAAATATGTGTGTGTGTGTGTGTGGTGTGTATGAGAAAGAGAGAGAGAGAGTGGGTGTGTGTGTGTGCACACGTATGGGTCCAGCTGATGACTCAGTAGTCATGCAGTAGTATTTACTCTCCCACAGCCAGTACAAAGTGACTGTATCAGCTGTTGTGCTGGTAACTGTCAGAAATGAATGCTGACTTCTGATAAGACTGCTGAATTAACAAGTGACCTGCCATAAGGCCGTTTAGCAAAGGACAACTGACCCATGTCACATGCAGAACAGAAGACATTCAGAGTTGTCTGAAAAGAACACATAGAAAGAATCTAACCAAACAGATTAAACAAAATTGGTGAAGCTGGTGCAATGAACTTTGAGTGGAATAATGCAAGAACAACCCATATATTGATATGAGACACTCTGGAAGGTTTGCTGAAAGCAACTGAAACAGATTTAATTAAAAATGCCATCATATATAAACCACTGAAAGGCATGATGCTGTGAGCCCTGTCAGATAAAATCTCTTTATAGGTATTTTAAAATACAATACATACTGGAGTGAGGTGAATATCATTGCAACAATGACTCATAAGAATGACAAGCATTTTGGCTTCCTTGGGCCTTGTCCATGATGTGTACTTCCTAGTCACATGCCTAGATGAAATCAGTCCCCTCCAATATATAGGAAACAGTAAACAATATATTCACTGGTATCGTGGAAAACTTGCTGGGTTGTAAAAAACTTGGGTGTAGAGCACTGTCAAACTCCAAGTATGGAGAAACAAGCCTGTATCTGTCATTCATGTGAGTCACTGCTGCAATGATGTTCATCTTGCTCAGATATATACTGCAATTTTAACATGTCTAAGAAGAGCTTGTTCTCTCAGATAAAAACCACAGTATCATACCTTTTGACACAGTGTATATGTTTAGTATGATACACAGATGGCAACACTCTAGAAAGATTTCAAAGGGTTTAGGATCCATTAGGCAAATACTTATCACAATGGTGGGCGGAAGTATTAAGAAAGTACAGCAGAGGATCAGTGTAGGATGCACACTACAGTTCTGAGGATAATTTCAAGTACTGTCATAAAATACTGCTGGCAACGCCTCTTAACACTCACAATCTACTCAAATTCTGTTCATACATCCTGGACAGCTTACTCCAGTTAGTCTCAATACCTACTCATATGACCAGCCTGCTTGAAGGTGTAAATATCCTTGATCTCTCATTCTCATTGTCACCTCCAAACTCAACCTTTATCCTGACATTAGCCAATGCTCCTACAGGATCATCTGATTCCTGCCTTGATCAACATGCTTCACAAAAACTTTTAAAAATGGGGCCATTTCTCCTGCAGTAATTAAATAAATTACATATATATTTTAAATAATAGTCTCATTATTTTCATTTGATACCAGGGATAATTTATCTGGCAGTAGAAATTCAAGCCTATGATTACAATATATATATATATATATACATATATATATTGGTTAGGTACTTGTGGGAAACAGATGGTAGGCAGACTCATTTTACACAGATAAACAAGGACTGACTCAAAACCAAAAACAACACCTGGCATAACAGATGTTAGGCTGTTATTAGATGTATTTTAGGCTTTGACCAATTGCTTCAGAATACAATTACTGCTCAGTTTACAAACTATTAATATTTACTTTTTATTGCTTCTTTACCGAAGGAGAAAAGGTTGATGATGTCCATAGTTTGTATAAGCTATTAGACATTTCTCAAATCTGTTTAAATAGGGAATGGTGGCTACATTTGAGAAAGGAAATACATGGAAATGCAGAAAGTTCCAGGATAATGTAACCATGAAAAGAAGAAGAAAATGAATTGTAGGTTGTTTGAAAGGAAGAGAAAAGTTTTGAAATAGGATAAATGGAATGGAAGTACCTCATGGTGTGATGGTAATTTCTAGAGAGTTGTGATTGTAATGTGGAAAGAATGTATTAACCCTTTCATTACCATATTCATTTCCTGATGCATATACATCTAAGTAAGGGTCAGTATTTGTTTAAGAAAAGAAACAAGAGATAAACTAAAGAAACACCTCAACATTGGATCAAAGCATCTATACTAAAAGAAAGTGCTATTAAATGAGGATTTTGTTACCGTATTTATTTTGAGATGTTCAGTGTTTCTTTCAATTACTTTAAATATAACAAAGAATTTTGTAAACTAAATTAGTTATCATTCAGCTAGCGTTAGGAACATAAATTGTGACTAAAGTTTTGTGGAAGATTTTGATTCAAACTTATGAAAACAAGACATTTGTACTACAGAGCCAGAGCCAGTTTCAGTCGGGTTGGTAATGAAAGGGTTAAGCTGTTGAATATGAGACAATGAATGAATGAAAAGGAAGGAAGGAAGGAAGAAAGAAAACATGGAGAGAAAAACTGGGTAGAATGGAAAAGTACATATTGTGATGGTAATGAAGAAATCAATTAAATACACTGAGTAGTAAGATGAGAAACTAATGTAGTAATTAGCATACAGAGGAGGAGAGATAAGGATATCTTTTATTTTTTGCTTGTTTCAGTCATTTGACTGGCCTTGCTGGGGCACTACCTTGTAGAATTTTAGCTGAATCTTATCAAATTCAGTATTTATTATTCTTCTGCAAAGCCTGGTATTTATTCTATTGGTTACAGAGACATAAACACATCAAAACCACTTGTCAAGCAGTGATGACACACATACATACATATATATATATACACGACAAGCTTCTTTCAGTTTCTGCCTACCAAATCCACTCACAAGGCAGTCAGCTCAAGGCTATAGTACAAGGCACTTGCCTGAGGGGCCACTCAGTGGAACTGAACCTGGAACCATGTAATTGGGAAGCAATCTTCTTACCACACAAAAATGTTGGAAATTGAAAATGGTTACGAGTTGAAAGGTTGCTGCTATCTTTTCAATATTACAAAGCTTCATAGAGAAAATACTCATCTCAGATTTCTATAATGTTAGACAGGGGAGATAATTTTTACTCTGGGTAGGATACTGGACTTTTGCAGATAGCTCTCCCTACAGGAGAAATTGAACATAACAAGGCAATCCAGCAAAATACTTAAATAAATTCTCAATAAATTAAACAAAATGAGGTACTCTGTATATTTAGACAACACTCAGTAATTGAGAGGCAAGTATTTGCATCAGGAATTGATCCAATGCACTATCATTGTGTAAGTGCAAACCACAAATGTTGTGGTTAGTTATCTGTCAGGATAACTGGATCTTTTTGGTTTGAACGGCAGTTTTTTCTAGCAGTGTCATATGAAATTGTCACCCATAATTATGACCCTAGTATCGATCTATTGCATTTCAATCTATTTTGGGGTTAGGGTTAGGGTTAAGGGTGGGGGAAGGGTATCTTTTTTTCTTCAGAAGTGTAAATAAACCCAATCTGTTTCTTAAACGAGGGACATTTTTATATGGCATAGAATGTTTTCACCTCAATGGACGGTCATTGATTGGTTGAAATTGAAGAAATTGAAGAAAAAAAACCAACAAATATCTTACAAACTATAGAATTTTCTCAATAAAGCCAAGAGAAAAAGATGTTTTATAAACACATTATACCAGTATACGAAGTTTAAAAGTGTTTAGTTACGTGGAAATTATTTTAAAAAACTGCAGGTCAAACCAAAAAGATCCGGATAATTTATGACAGGATTTCTTATTTACAGCTAAGAGAACTGAAACAACATGAAATGAAGTGTTTTGCTCAAGAAAACAATACACTGCTAAGTCCAGGAATTGAAACAACTACCTGACATTTGAGTACAACATCCCAACTACTAGGCCATATACCTTTACAAGACACCTACAGTGGTCTATAAATTCACTTCGAAATTCTCATAAACACTTGCACGTTTATAAAACATTGTCTGATCATTTATCTTTAATTGTCACTGTCTTGACTAATGTCTAAAATATTAAGTTTGCTCCTGAATTGTGGATTCTTTTTTTTTTTTTAGAGAAGGATTAGGATTAGGAGTAAAGGCCTATACTGCAAAGTAAATATAAAGTAGGATCAATACCACCCGCCCAACATCTTTCACACACACACATACAATGTCCCCACCTACATCTCTCACTTTCTCCTAGTCTCATATACACAAACACACACACGCAGAGCCCTACCATGCATTTCTCTCTCACACACATACATAAAGAAGAAGCAAAATGGGAAAAGATTGCATAAAAAGTAATATAGAAAAATTGGGGACAAAAAAGTAAATGTAATAGACTTAAATAAACACAGAAACCATCTTGAAAACAATTTTAGCAGACAAATATGCACAAATGCATGTATATATACGTGCATACATACATATACAAGCACACACATATATGTGCATACACATAGATGTACATATATAGACAGGTGTAAAGAGATACATAAATGTTCAGCTCTAGAGGCAGTAAAGTGACAGAAGGGTTACCATATTAAAGAAAATAAGCACATAAAGGGGCTTCTAGAACTAGTAGCTAAATCTCCCTCTAATCACACCCTATAGTTTTTAAAACAAAAGTTTTGTTAGATAATATGGTCATAGATACATTGTATTTGAATAGAAAATGGCGTGATTGTGGCTGGAATATCTTTGATCATAGTTTTGCTTAATCTTGGCTGATAAAAATACCAAAAATAGCAGCAGAAGAAGCAGTGAATCATAGTCAGTAAACAATGCATGCCAGAAATGTATGAAATTTTGTTAGTAGACCAAACAATAGTTTATTCTACAGAAGTGGCATTTGTTTCTATTCACCAATATTTGGATTCAAGTTTTGAGGAAGAAAAATGTTATGATAAAAAGAAAGAAAAAACAATGAGAAGCCGTTATAGAAAAAGAAAACAGAACTATTAAGCATGCTCCAGGTACAGATGTGGCTGTGTGGTAAAGAAACTTGCACCCCAAACTTGTGGTCTTGGGTTCAGTTCCACTCTGTGGCAACTTGGGCAAGTGTCTTCTACTATACCTCTGGGCCATCACACATACTTTTGCTCTTTATGTGTGTGCGTGTGTGTGTGTGTGTGTGTGTGTGTGTGTGTGTGTGCGTGTATATATATATTAGTGTCCCCTAGTGCTGACATTATGTGATTGCTGAAAGTGAGTATCACTGTCAAGCAAGCAGTGTTGTTTATTTCCAATCATCTTTGAAACACAAATGGCCATGGGGAAATATTAATTTGCTTGGAAATGGGTAAAGGTGAGAGGCAGGGAGGGTGTGAAACCATAGAAAATCTTATTCAATAAATTGTGTCTGACCCATCTCAGCATGGGAGACTTTAAATGATGATAATGATGACTTCAGTATCATAGCTGGCAAGAGATTTCAATGTCCAAGAAGTCCTCAAGAAGTCTTCTCTCTCTTGAACACACACACATACACATGTACACGCATACACTCACTCACTCTCACACACACACTCTCTCTCTCTCACACACACACACACAAAGTTAAATAAATAATTATTCCTAAAGCAAGTACCTGCTTTGACAAAACTAAAATTATAGCATAAAAGCTGACATGCCCCAGTTCAGACATCAAATCCTTACAAATTCCATATTACCGGTGCACCCAGACTTGAGAGCAACACCAAGGTGAAAGCAGGCATGCCACACAATCAGACATTAATTTCCAAACTGATTATTTTGTCATGACCCCAGTAACATTCTTTTGAAAACCCATGGCAAGTAATTGGCTAGTCGGCACTTGTTTTATTGTTCACTTCCGCATTCAGCATAGCCTATGAAGCAAACAGAGACCCCCACTTTACAAAAACGAAGAACAGAAAGAAGAAAGTAGACATGTTTACTGAGCTATATGGATTGAGGTTAATTATAGAGGGGAGACAGACTAAAATAGATATTTATAGAAGTTCCTTTTTAAAGTAATGTGTTAAAAGCCAACAGACAATGACAAAAAAAAAAAAGCATCTTAAACTGACTTAGCCATGTTTAAAAGTTAAACATTAAAATTATTATCAAAAGATTTATTTTAGAACAAACAAAATATTTCTTGGATGAATGGGGTTTTCTCCTTATTTGCAGAAATATCGATAAAACTAAAGTGCTTTAACACAAAAGACACCGTAACCTGATAATGTTTTTATTTTTATTGATTTTCCAAAGTGAATAATAGATGATCAAAAGTAGTAACCATATTGGCTTTAGACTAAAAAATAAATAAATAAATTATATTGATACAACTGAATTTTTTTTCTAATTTAAATGATTTTGCCAACAAAATGTGTTGCAAAGTTATATTATTACCACTCACAGGAGATTCGTTTTAAATTCTTCTAAATATAAAAACTCATGTCTGTGAGCAATCTTTGGAATAGATTGGTGCAAAATAAAAGGTGATTTTTCAACGGACAGTCATCAGTATTATTTCACAAATCATCATCTCAATAAATCTTGTACATTCAAAAATACCTAAGACTAGATAGGCTTGACACCGTCACGGTGTCCTTTAACCTGCAAAGGGAGATAATTCCCCGATGAAGCGGAAACCACACACGGACCATGGTTTCAAGGTGTATTGCCTATCGTCAACGTGTGGTAGGCCTCCGCTTCCTCGACGAAATCTCACTCTGCAGGTTATTCATATATAGATTTTCAAGCAAAATACATTTGCTGATTTCGAAAATTATCTCCCTTTGCAGGTTAAAGGACACCGTGACGGTGTCAAGCCTATCTAGCGACGTCGATGTTCGCCTGGGGCTAAATGCAACAGTAACACCCCCACCACCCTGCCCTGTCCCTAGCCATATTCAGATGGCTTTAGTCCCTTATGTTATCGAGCAGTTACTGTCTATATCTCTTTTAGAGAATTATTAATAATGTATAAACAAATCGGATATTCGTTTTATTTAATTTACTGTAAGATAATGATTACTTTTCTTTAAAAAAATTAGTATTCCTTATTTCATCATTTTGTACAAGCACTCAAGAAAGTTGGTAACAGTTAAATTATTCTATGTATGCCATATTTCCTGATATTACCTGTAGTGGTAAAAGTATACTTATCATCATATGATAGACAACTCTCAAGAAGAAGAAGAAGTAGTAGTAGCAGAAGTAGTAGTAGTAGCAGTTCTTTCTACTATAGGCACAAATAATAATAATAATAATAATAATGATAAGATATTAAATTAAAATAGACTGATAGGGACATCCTATGAGACAACCTAGATGAAATGAAGAGGAAGGTAAAAATAGATTAAAATAGGGAAGTTTATCATTTTTATTATGTATGAATATTTTTATATGAAATTAATACTATTGATTTTGCAGCATGGAAGGTGTTTATAAGTATTTAAAAACACACAAAAACCGTTAGATTCACTTCAACATTTAAATTCAATTTGTCAAAATATTTTTGTCGCTTTGAAACCAAGACCTGTTCACTGACAAAATTCCATGCTCCATCTGAGAAAGTAACAATTAGTTCATGGCAGGTAGGTATGTGTGCATGTAAGTATGTGTACATGCATATGCATTTGTGCACGCATATATGTGTATGTATGCATGCATGTATGTGCATATGTATCTATGTACTTGTATATGTAGTTGAGTATTTAGGTATGTAAGTGTATAGACATGTCTATGGGTGTGTATGTACATGTGAACGTATGTTTATGTACTAATTTTCTTCCGTAAGTAGTAGTTAATACAAATTTTTAACAGCAAGTAAATTTGAAGAGACCTGACAAGAGCTGGAAGATCTTGAAGTGCAGAATAGAATGAACTATCACTAAATGATGTCAGCATGACCTAATGGTCAAAGATGGTAGTTCTCTGTTGTAGCTGTTACCATGAATCATACCAGAATAGCAGCCATTATCAGTAAATGTCAAAGTAAGACAGCAAATAACTGAAATCAAAAAGAATCTCTCTTTTTCATGTGTGTATGTATGTATGTATGTATGTATGTATGTATGTGTGTGTGTGTGTGTGTATGTGTGTTTATATATATATATACTCATTGATTTAATGTTCACTTTTCCATGGTGCAGATGGAATTCACTGAGGTGGATTTTCAATGGCCCAAATGTCCTTCCTGATACCAACCTTCACCTGTGTCTAAGCAAGGTAATGTTTCCCCTTTGGCTAGACATGTTTACACAGAATATTGGAAAAAAAGGAGACTGCTTGTATGACAGAGACACTTATTTACAAAAATTGCATGATAAGAACACAAACACACACCTCCATGCATACAAGCTCATAGTTTATATACATATATGAACTTGTCTCATTTTCCATCTCCCAAATCCATTCACATAGTTTTATGTTCCACCAAGACCCAATAACAACAAAAATGACAATAAAAATGATGAGTAGTGGAGGGGTGCAGGCAGTGTCAGTGGTGAGAGTGATAATGATGATGATGATGATGATGATTTAGCACAAGGCCAATTATATAAAGGAGTAGTAAGGGGCACAGCTGATTGGATTGACAGGAGTATGTTACTGGCATTTATCTTACTAAACCTTGTATAAATTGAGAAGTGAAAGACAAACCCTGACTGCTCCAAAAGGTATTACAATAATAAATAAATAAATTAACAAACTAACAAACAAACAACAACTTCAGTGCAAATTGAAATGTGAGCACCTATGTTTCTCATCAGATACCATAAATCATCTGGCTTGCTATAAATGTGTGAAATCTAGCAAAAAATGATGATAGCGTCTTATACATGAAATCTAGCAAAAGTATATTGGTGACTGTAAGAACTCTAGTAACAAACATTACAATGGTATTTTCTAAGAACAACATCAATTTTTGTAGAAATTAATCTGCATTATCCAACAGTGTTGAAACTAATTTCATCAAACCAGGATGAAGCAAAGTCACAAATGAATCAGGTTTAATATGAGTTCATGATCTAGAAGGACAAGACTAAATATTATAAAATAATTTAGTCCAGCACTGTAGTATTTGAGATAACTTCTTTGCCACCACCACCAACAACAATAATTTTTTACAGGCCACACATTTTGTTTATGGATATGATTCATTTAATTAATATCATTACCCGACCAGTACTTATTGTACTGACCATCCCAGAAGGATGAAAAGCAAAATCGAAGTGTGTAATATTTTAGTACAGAATGTAAAGGGACATGATATCAACAGTGTCATCGAAGACACATTGTCCAGTGCTCTACTAACCATGCAGTCCAAGGTGCATCATAATTACCTTCGTCATACAAATCATTTACATATTCCTTTGTATTATCAAAAGGGCTAATTACTGTCTGAATTACTAATATTATAAAAAAAAAAATCAAGGTTCAGATGACTGTAAGGACCAACTTTTGTTTAGTAAAATAATTAGAGAACTTTCAACAAAATGCAGAAAAGACTTGTCCATAGCAGAGACTGACCACACTTCAAAACATTCCATAAAGTTCCTGATTGGCTCCTGTAGATAATAGAACTGTAATAGTGATGTCAATGACAAAAAAAATGAAAAAATACAAATGGCAAATTGAAAACCATAAATTAATCTATTCTGATACTAGTATCTTAGTGACTAATGTCAATGAGAAAGTTGGCATATTACAAGATGATTCTATCAAACTTTTGTTTACTTAAAACTGGTACTAGCAAATCTATTACTGAAGGATACAAACCAAGGCTTACAGGAATGATAATACTAAAGAAGTAAAATCTATTGAATGAAGTGAGGACTTGAATAGACGAATTTGGATGGGACAAGAATAGCGAAATAGAGAGGCAGGATCCATTTGGGATTCATCTGGAGCTATGAGAATAGTGGTGAAGTAGAAGATGTAGAAGAAAGAACAGAAATAAGTCTGCATGATATAGCACATAGAGTCATGATAAATAAATAAAAGACAAAGTAAGGAAATAAGGAAATTGATGTATAAGTATAGCTTTAACAACAGAACTTAATTTTACCAAATATCCTGGTCATGTCATTGCTGTTATATGTATTAACATTATTAATTGGACCAAGACTAAAAAAGAATGATTGGGAAAACAAAAAATTTACAAACAAAGCATAAAATTCAGCAGCCTAAAGCAGACTTTGAATAAAGCATGTAAATAAAGAATGACATCTGACAGAGTCAGATGTTGTTGATTAAGATCCCCATGGCAAGCACTATAACAATGTTGAGAAATTACCAAATGGCATCAATTCATCTGATGTTAAACTTAATGAAGGTATAAATAATTCAATCAGCTCTACTCATCCAGGATTATAAACACACCCAACAATACATCTAACTATATAAATACACTCATCAATAACTGCAGACTAACAGAGCTAGGAATTGAAGAGAATATTTGAAACTTAGCATATATGCTTCTTAGGAAGAAGCATATATTCATAATATTAGACAACTTAATAAGATGCCAGAAAAATTACTTAGCAGCATTTCTTTTGAATTTACATTTTTAGTTCAAATACTGCCAGGGTTTATTTTGTCTTTCATCCTTTTGGGGTTGTTAAATAAGTACCAGTTGAACACTGGAGTCAATGTAGTTGACTTACCCCTTCCCTGAAATTGCTGGCCTTGTGCCAAAATTTGAAACCAATATTAGATAACTTAATAACAAAGCAGAAACTGTAACATGGATTAGAAGAACAGAAGTTCGAGAAGCAATAAATTAGTAGCAATGGCAGTCTGAGAACAAACAAACACTGGCTGTGAGATATTACAAAACACTAAACCTATTGGTAGTATGAACTTGCTGGTGCTACTACATAGAGGTACAACAGAGAATTAAGTGGAGGCAGATGAGGTACAGCAAAAGAACAGCAGTAAGTGTACTGATAGTAGCAGCAGACGAATATCAGAAACTGATATCCAGAATTACAAAGTGAAGATATTGAAACCAACAAATTAATACTAAATGCAATTTAGTATTAATGCTAAAGGCAATTTGATGAAACAGTCAAAGATATTGTATTGAGACATAACAATATTGACTAAATGAGAGTGTATGGTGGTATATGTATGTATATGTGTGTGTGTACACACACATAGGCTGGCTCCAAGCAATGAGGGT
Source organism: Octopus sinensis (assembly GCF_006345805.1). Taxonomy (NCBI): domain Eukaryota; kingdom Metazoa; phylum Mollusca; class Cephalopoda; order Octopoda; family Octopodidae; genus Octopus; species Octopus sinensis. The sequence continues at coordinate 34,750,052 of NC_043005.1, forward strand.
GATGGTGCCATGAAAAGAGCAGAGTTGATGGTGCCACATAAAAAGCATCCAGTATACTCTGTAAAGTGGTTGGCGTTAAGATGAGCATCCATCCGGAGAAACCCTGCGAGAACAGACAATAGGGCTTAATGTGACCACATCCCTACTAGCCTTATAAACTTGTGTCAAACTGTTCAACCCATGCCAGCACAGAAAACAGATGTTAAATTATGATGATGTATGTATGTATGTATGTATGTATGTATGAGTGTATGTATGTTATGTATGTATGTATGTATGTTTGTATGTATGCATGCATGCATAAACACATAACTGTGTTGTTACCTAATATCTAGTTATTTAATACCAGTGTGAAACTGATTTGTAAGATCAGCTAAAATGTATCTATAATACTGTACAATTTGATTAGCACACCCACACAATTGACAAATATACATGTGCTTATTTTGCTCTGACTTATAGATTCTTAGACAACAATTTGTGTGTGTGTGTGCATGTGTGTGTGTATGTGTACATATATTTACACAGTGCATTGATTAAAGATAACTGCCCAGATATCATCAGTAGAGCTGATAAAATAAAGCATGATGCCACATGGGTGTGTCTACACCAATGGATAAAATATATTTGCCAAAAGAGTGAAAACAAAACTAAAAAGTAGAAGGAACTGGAAACCAAATAAATACTGAGTAGAGAAGGTTAGCAATGACTTGAGCTCATTACAATAGGAACACTGTGCCTATAACAATAGAAACACTATAAAGGAGCATTATGCCTTACCAATAGGATCACTGTGCCTATTATTTTCAAAGAAGTGTTCTATTAACAAAGTAACAACTCTAGAGTTGTTCTAACACAGTCTCAGTTTCATGAGTTGTAGAAGACAATATAGTCAGTCACAAGATAAAAGACTCATAAAATTAAAGTAAAAGAACTAGACATTTAACAAGTATATTTCTTTGGGGTTCTTAACAGGTTTGGTAAATATAACCAATAACACAGTTCTGGAGGTACCAGTCAGAACAAACAACAACAACAATAATACTGCTTCTTAAACCATTTTGTTACCATCTTTTCTTCTAAAATATGCTGCCTTCTGTTGATTAATTTTGAGAAAAAAAAAAAGAATTTAGTAAAATAATTTGTCACTATTAAATGGTGTTTCAGACATAACATGAAATTTTAATGGAAGGTCTTAATTTAAATCGGTTTAAAAAGAAGTGTGTATCCTAGAACCAGGGGCGTCTTAGGTGGATTTGTATCAAAAGGGCCAAAAAAGTATAAGTTTTTAGATTAAAAGAATTAAGTTCCTTTCGAAGCGTATACATC
>NC_043005.1:34756380-34831380 GCF_006345805.1 Octopus sinensis
TCTTTTACTCTTTCAATTGTTTCACTCATTCAAAATTTTACTTGAATGAATTGATCCGAGTACTTTTTTTTTAAAGCCTAGTGCTTATTCTACTGGTCCCTTTTACCAAACTGCTAAGTCACAAGGATGTAAACAACCTAACAGCAGTTGTCAAGCAATGGTGGGGAACAAAGACACAGAGACACACACACACATACACACACATACACACACAATAAGCTTCTTTCAGCTTCCATCTACCAAATCCACTCACAAGGCTTTGGTTAGCCTAAGGCCACAGTAGAAGACACTTGCCCAAGATGCCACACAGTGTTTTAACACCAAACAATCTTCACAGTGTTTGAGAAGCACTTACTGTGAAGATTGTTTGGTGTTAAAATCTAAACTAATGAGAGTATGTGACCAGGAACTAGACTAATGTGATTTCAAATCTAACTATAACTGCATCATTATCCTTCAATTAGGTGTCAAAAGAAGCTTAAGAACATATTGTTATGTACAGAATGTGATGATAAATTTAACAACTTCAACTAAGGTTAATTATTTTGTTCACCACACACCAGCTATCATAGCATGACTAAGCATGTTTATATACTCATAAAGAGATTACAATGTAAATATTAGTTTATATCTGCATCTTGTTGTATATCTTGTTTAATCTTTCCACTTCAGTTATGTCCAACATGAGGAAATTACATCAAGTCAGTTGTTAAACCTAAAGGAAAGTCACTCCAACTGGTAGATCACAGATAAATATTCATGATAGTGGCATTTATAATACTATGCATGCATATGTGTGTGTATATATGTGTATATATATATATGTGTATATATATATATATGAAAATTGAAGGTCAGATGCTATATATATATATGTATATGTGTGTGTGTGTGTGTGTGTGTATACATATATACATGTTGAAAATCAGATAACAAGTATAAGTTTTCAAGGTGTGAGGAAATTACACGAGATTTCAGACATGCTTTTTTTTTTTTTTTGTGATAAAGTCAATTTGTCCCAACACTACAAAGAGATGGAATATTTCTTCAATGTTAATGAAAAAAAAAATACATATGAGGTATGGATGGGATTGAGTGTGTAAAAAGCACAAAGCAAGACTAATGTTGAAAATAATAATGTTAATATACTTATAGATCACTTTTTTTAACCAGACTATCAGATGACTGTCTACATTACTGATCACAATGTGCTACCATAATTCCCTTGAGAGTACCTTTCTCTTCTGCTTGGGCCCTCACTGTTACATTATATCATTTCATATCATCTTGGAAATTTTATGCATGGTCTGTCCTGATCTCTTAGATACCATTCAACAACTGCACAAGTCCACTTGTTTGTCAGCCTTCCAACATGTCCAACCCAGCAGAACTTGTATTTTTGGTATTTCATGATTAAACCAATCACTTCACCCATTTTCAAATTACCTTGTTTCAGATATGCTCCCCAAATAGTATTCCTAACATGGATCTTTCCATGATCATCTGTGCCTTAGCTTGTTGTTGTTCTTCCTTTCCACAGAAGTCTATATCTCCCTTGCATATAAGAATGCAGGTATGACAGTGCTCTAGAAGAGATTGTCATGTAGAGTCTTGACCAGCTGTGCTTTGAACACATCTTTAATCAAAGCAAGCACTTTCCACTCAGCTCTTACTCGGTGTGAGATCTCAACATTTCTGTCTCAGCATATATTTACTCTCTGACCTAATGATATACTCCTTTACCGCTCCGATTTCATAATTTTCTCACCACAGGAGACACAATCTATAGCTTTTACTCTTTATAAATTATTTATAATATCAGGGATGATCTTACAATATTTTTTAAAAACTTGACTTGACAATGGAGCTACTACCTTGTCTAACCTACTAAAAATATCAGCCAAATATCCTTTATATGTCATCACAACATTACTTATTATAAAAAATTATAGGTCATACCAGATAACAAAGTCTTATATATCTAGTGTGATTAAAAAACAGAAAAAGAAAAAGTCATGGTGGTCATAACTGGAACATGAGTCTAACCAATCAGAGCTTACCTGGAATTCAACAATAACAACATTTGAAAACATAGGAACCAAATTCTGTTTAGAAGTCTAAAGGCTTGTAGGCAACAACAGTATTTCAACAATACTTCATCATTAATACCAAGAACAATGAAACAATAAAATTAAATTAATAAGTTTCTTTTTTCATTATGTCATTAATAAAAAAAAAACAAGAATGTATTAATGCTAATGCAATTTCTTCATGTCAATAATAAAAGCTGCATTACTCAGGACTAGAGGAGAAATTTCAGGTGTGGAATCAAGGTCTAAAATTGAAGGGCCTTAAAATCAATCTAGCAAAAACCAAAGTCTTAGCAAGTAGAAAGGCAGACAAACCACAAGTCTCTTCAAGCAGATGGCCCTGCTTGATCTGTAGAAAAGGCATAGGTAGAAACTCCATAAGATGTACCCATTGTAAGCTATAGACACATAAGAGGTGCAGCAATATCAAAGGAAGGTTAACTGGGAAGATAGTTTTTGTGTGTGGCAGATGCACAGGGGCAATAAACACTGAAAATGTGCAGAAAACAGCTTCCATCACATGCCAGGAGAAAAGAATCAGAACTAGGTGATAGCTTCCATTACCTAGGTGACCAAATCAGTAGCAGAGGTGAACACTCTGAGAATGTAGCTACTAGACTAAGTATAGCCTGGGCAAAGTTCAAAGAGCTCCTACCTCTGTTGGTAACAAAGGGCCTTTTGTTCAAAGTGAAAGGTAGACTGTATGATGCATGTGTGCAAACGTCTATGCTACATGGAAGGGAAACATAGGCTGTGACAGCTGAGGACATGCACAGGTTTGAAAGAAATGAAGCTAGTATGCTCTGCTGGATGTGTAATGTCAATGTGCATACATGACAGAGTGTAAGCACTCTGAGAGAAGAGTCGAACATAAGAAGCATCAGATGTGGTGTGCAAGAGAGACAACTGCACTGGTATGATCATCTGTTATGTATGGATGAAAATAGCTGTGTGAAGAGTCACACCCAAACAGTGAAGGGAACCTGTGGAAGAGGTAGACCTAGGAAGACCTGGGATGAGATGGTGAAGCATAACCTTTGAACTTTGGGCCTTACAAAGGCCATAACAAGTGACCTAGACCTTTGGAGATATGCAGTACTTGAGAAGATCCAGCAAGCCGGGTGAGATCATTGTCATGGCCTATGCCAGTGTTGCATAACTGGCCCATTTAAGAGTACCCTTCAATCATCGAGCAATATACTGTGCTTGAGAAGACCCGTTGAGTCAAGTGAAATTGTTGTCCTGGCTGATGCCAGTACTTCCCGACTGGCACCTGTACCAGTGGCACTTAAATGGCATCATTTGAACATGGCCAATATTAGTGCTGCCAGACTGGCTTCTGTGCTGGTGGCACGTAAAAAGCACCCACTACACTCTTGGAATGGTTGGCGTTAGGAAGGGCATCCAGCTATAGAAACCTTACATCAGATTGGAGCCTGGTACAGCCTCCTGGCTTGCCAGTCCTCAGTCAAACCATCCACCCCATGCCAGCATGGAATGCAGATGTTAAATAATGGTGATGATTATATATATATATATATATATATATATATATATATATATATACTCATGGGAAAAGGTCAGAGAGCTCCTACCTCTACTGGCAACAGGGGGCCTCTCTCTCAGAGTGAAAGGCAGTTTGTATGATGCCTGTGAGTGAAGAGCTATGATATGTAGCAGTGAAACATGGGCTGTGACAGCCAATGACATGCATAGGCTTGAAATAAATGAAACCAGTATGCTTCGGTGGATGTTCAATGTCAGTGTGCATGTTTGACAGAGTGTAAGCATCTTGAGAGAAAAGTTACACATAAGAGGAATCAGATGTGGTGTGCAAGAGAGGCGACTGCATGGGTATAGTCATGTGATGCATATTGACAAGGACAGCCATATAAAGAAGTGCTGATCTCGAACTGTGGAGAGAACCTGTGGTAGAGGTAGACCCAGGAAGACATGGGAAGCATGATCTTCAAAATTTGAGCCTCACAGAGGCAATGACTAGTGACCGAGATCTTTGGCATTATTCTGTGCTCGAGAAGATCCATCAAGCCAAGTGAAATTGTAGTCATGACCACTGCTGGTGTCACCTAACTGGTACTTGTGCCAGTGACACGTAAAGAGCACCTTTTGAGTGTTGGGCCTCATGGAGGCAAAGTGTCTGAGTTCCTTTCAAGTGTTAGGCCTTACGGAGGCAGTGACCAAGACCTTTGGTATTATGTTGTACTTGAGAAGAAGACCCATCAAGCCAAGCAAAATCCCAGTTGCAGCAGATACTGGTGTCACGCAGATGGCACTCATGCTGGTGGCATGTAAAAGCAACCGTTGGTGTTAGGAAGGGCATCCAGCTGGAGAAAACCATACCAAATCAGACTGGTGCAGCCTTCCAGCCTCATCAAATGATCCAACCCATGCCAGCATGGACAATGGACATTAAATGATGATGATGATATATATATATATATATATATTTGGGTCATTTCATCATGTTAAACCATTATTCCCTACACATTTTTTTCTCTCTCCATTTTCTTGTTCTCTTTCCATTTTTTTTTACTCTCAACCCTTTCTGCTGAAGAGCATTTCGCTCGAAATGTCAAAGACATTTCCATTCTTCCCAAGCATCAAACTAATACACCTTCTTGTTGTTCCCTCACCTGTCTTCATCTTGTTTTCTGTAAATTTGAACTATATATATATATATATATATATATATATATAGTGTATGTATATATGAATCTATGTGTGGCGCATACAATACTGATTGTTAGAGCTGTTGTTAACCTGAAGCCAACTCTGACCTAACAGACCTCTGATCAAAGAAACTCCAGCTGTTAACAAGCTATCATTTTAGGGTACCAAGGACCATTCTTTAAAGTGCCATTTTTTAAAAGTAGGTGTCGTTTGTAGGGGTTTTGACTGCTTTTTCTAGGTCTTCTTGAGAATTACTGTTACTGTTTAGTACCAGGTCAACCTTCATCAAACAAACCTATGATCAAAAGCATTCCAACTGTGACTATCTCATCTTTTTCTAATGAACAAAGTACTCAAGGCCATATTATGATCCTGAGATGCTATGCTTAGGATGGTAGGATATAATTCAAGGGAGATGTAGCTGTTGTTTCTAGCAAGTTGTGCAACCTCATAAGCTCTTTTATTAGCTCAATCTTAGAGAGAATTACAGAAATACACTTCTCAACAATCTGGTATAACACAAGCTCAATTCCCAGTTATTGTTGTAACTCTATTAATTCTTCATTCAGATGTCTCCCTCTGACTGCAGTACACAACCTGAACAATGTTGGTCCCTCCCAGGCTGATCCGGCATTTAATACAAAAGCTTTTAGTGGCTATCCAATAACCTATTAATAGTTATTGACCATTTTTATAAAGGTTGCTGCTAAATAATACCTTATATGTCTACCATATCCTTTTCTGGTTGTTGTGTTACTGCATGTAGTACAAAACTAGATTCTATGTGCTACAGTGTCACAGCTTGCTTATATACCATTATATTTTATTGCTGTAGTGTGCATTTTACACATAGTATCGATAAAACTATCAGTTTATTGTCAAGATATGGTGTGTTATCGAGTGTAAAATCTGGCTACTGCACTCAATGACATCTCCTTTCCCATTAACCATTGGCTGATATAAAGCAATACCTTGCCATAAATATCAACAAGAGAAAACACATGGTGGTCTTAAATACCATATTTAGAAATTTAAACATTTGAGAATATGTTTAAGAAAATCATTGTTGTTGTTGTGGTGGTGGTGATGTTAGTAATCATTGTCATCATCATCATTTCATCCCAATTATTTTAATTTCTGTTTTACTATTCTGACAAAAATCAGATGACCTTGCAAATTCCCCTGGCATGAAATAAATTATTTGCAGTTTTGTTTATTTACAAAAGAAAAAAAAAAAATTAAAGTATATAAATACTATTGACATTGTAAGTATTGGAGAAGCAAGAGTTGTAAAAACAAAACAAACAATAATGATGATAGAATATTAAAGAAACTGAAAGGAAGGGAGAGGAACAGTTTCTTTTGCTGCAGGGAAAATTGTTCAACTGTTCTTTAATTTTAAATAAAAAAAAGGACAACTAAGCTTTTAAGTTTCAAATCCTGCCACTAACATTATATTTGTCAAAAAAATCTTTCAGCACACTTAAATCTAATGCAGTGTTACAGGGGTTAAAAAAAATACCAGAAAAGTGTAGTGCCAAATACCATAGATATGAACTCAGCTACATATGGTGTCAATACTCATGATCACACATATTTTAGAATTTGTTAGCAAAAAGTTACCCTTCACTTAACACCCAACTATTGATTGGTTTCCACTTTGGTTTTCAGAAAAGACTTGAATAATTCATAACAAATTTATAAATACTCAAATTCTCATAATAAGTGGGAGAAACAAGGAGACAAAACTATTTAAATACTGTATTTAAAAAAAGGTAACACCATATTGCATGTAACAAGTAGTGTGTTTCATTATACTCAATGTTGTCAAATCTCAAATATGGTTCCAAGCTAAAGATTTTTAAGAATTTATCAGATTTGACTTAATTTTGTGACATCTCTTAGAAATTACAGGCAACACACTAAAATGCCACAACCTACAGTTTGTTAACATCTGCAGTATAGTGTAATTTGAGGGAGATCTGGGTGTTTATTTCTAGGAGCAATCATATAGACCTTCTCTCACTGGTTCAGTGTGTTGGAGTTTAGAATCTGAAAAAAAATTATGAAAGAAGATTCATTGCTGCTGCATGTGGCTAGTGAAACTTGTTATCTTTATGTAGTCAATAAAGAGCACCAGCACCAGCATCATCATTGTCATCGTTGGCCTTGTTTTACACTCTGTGTTCCATAGCAAGGGTTGAATGCTTTGACAAGATCCAATGGGCCCATGGAGTGCATCATGCTTCACTGTCTACTTGGCATGGTTTCTATAGCTGGATGTCCTTGCAACCACTTTACAGCATGTACTGGGGGCTTTTTTCATGGCACTAGCACTAGTGAGGTTGCCATACAGCTCGAAAGACTATGAGCCCTGAGGGAGAAGCTTTATTCTAGGGGATAAGGGATTAATGTGTGAGAGAAAGGACCAAAGCAGTTGAAGAGATATGACTATTCTTATGTATGACTTAAACTTGCATTAGTTGCAGATAGAGATAATTAATATAAATCTATTTGTGACATCATCACAGTTATTAACGTGGACTGGAAAGGTCTTCATAAAAGCTATGGTAACTTCTTATTACAAATTATTTCATTTTTAGTAAGGTCTTGTCAAATGTAAACACATTCAGTAATTTTTTTTCTGGCTTTACATTGTTAAATGGCATTTATTCAGAACTTCATTTCTGTAAAGAAATGACAAGAAAATAAACCACAGAATTTACAATAATAATAACAACAATGGGTCTGAAAGACAACTCCAACAACTCAACAAGACACAAATAATATACACAGTAATGACATAGGTGTCATATAGTGATGTTGTGGCTAATATCAAGTTAATAACCAGAACAGACTGCTCAGTGAGAAACAGTAAAAAAAGTAGTAGTAATAGTATTAGTAGCAGCAGCAATAGTAGTTATAGTAACAACAATAAAAACTTACTTTGATTCCAGCAAGAACTATGTTTTTAGCTGAAAAACAAAAGAAAAGAAATATAATTACAGGAACAATAAAGAAGCAAATTTGTGACAGGGATATACCATGAAACATGGTATACCATATATGTGGTATGATATACCATGTGACAATAATAATCCTTTCTACTAAAGACACAAGGCCTGAAATTTTGGGGAAGGGAACTAGTTGATTTCATTGACCCCAGTGTTTCACAGGTACTTAATTTACTGACCCTGAAAGGATGAAAGGCAAAGTCGACCTCGGCAGAATTTAAACTCAGAACATAGTGACAGGCGAAATACTGCTAAGCATTTCGTCCAGCATGCCAATGATTCTGCCAGCTAGTCACATTAATAATAATAATAATAGTAATAATAATAATAATAATAATAATAATAATAATAATAATGATAATAATAATAATTTCTACCATAGGCACAAGGTCTGAAATTTGTAGGGAAAGGGATTAGTTGATTATGTCAACCCCACTGTTCAAGTAATATTAATTTTATCAACTTCGAAATGATGAAAGGCAAAGTTTACCTCAGTGGGATTTGAACTCAGAACAAAGAGAGCTGCAAGAAATACCACTCAACATATTATTTGATGTAATATCTGTCAATCCACTATGATAATAATAATAATGTTTTTTGTTATTTAGGCACAAGGCCAGGAATTTTGAGAGGAGGGTTTTAATCAATACCAGCAACCCTAGTACTTGACTGGTACTTTATTTTATCAACCCTGAAAAGATGAAAGACAAAGTCGATCTCAGCAGGATATGAACTCAGAATATAAAGAGCCAAAACAAGCATTTTTCCAACACTTACAAGTTGGTATCAAAAGGTTCCCAGCTAGTTATGTTTAATAAAAAAAATAACTTATCTACCTTAAGTTTTAGCATCATCGCCTTTGAAATAGTCACCTTGTGCAGCAATACACAGGCTTCAGCATTCCTGCCGCTTTTGGAATCCGGTCGGGAAGTCGTTTTCCACAGGCGAATTAAGGACCTTCTGTGTTTTGCTCTGGATCTCAACAACGGTATTAAAATGGCAACCTTTGAGCAGCATTTTCATCTTGGGTAAGAGATGGAAGTCTGCAGGTGCTAAATCTGGCAAATAGGGTGGGTGCAGAAGTGATGCCATGTTGTTTTTGGTGACAAAATCACGAGTGAGGAGAGCTCGGTGAAGAATCCAACTCTTTGCACTCCACATTCGCTTTTGCCGAATGTCATCCCTCAATTGCTTCAAAACATTACAGTAGAATTATCGATTGATAGTCTGGCCCTAGGGGATTAATTCTTAATGCACAATACCACATTTTCAAGGTGACACTCATGGCAGATCCTCCAGATAGCTCATCATCTTCCAGAGATGTTCTTCTGCTTTTGATGTGCCCATGCTACTTGTAACATTGTGTATGACTCATTGCTTCATCACTGTAAGTTTGCTTAAGCATGCTCAATGTCTTTGTAGCAGACTTCCCAAGTTTAATGTAAAATTTTACATTAGCTCTTTGTTCCTGTCCATGACAAAAACGCAGACTACAGTGTACATGTGATCACAAAAATACAAATTTCACAACTTGCTCCATAAACACAGTGATGTTACTCAACACACCGCCGCATGAAGGTCACTGCAAACTCTCACTGTATATTGCCGTCTGTTGGCATGCTACAGAACTAGCCCGGGAACTTTTTGATGCCATCTTGTATGGTTCTACCACATCATCATCATCATTGTCAGTAACACTGTTATCACCAATATATTTTCTTTTTTTTTTTTTTGGCAAGTATACTACTATGCACCACAATACTGAATCATTTTATCTGCATGTTTACTTCCTGAAAATTCTTCTAACTCCACCTTTTCGAAATTCTCTCAAGCCTACACCTAATTCATTTACCATTTTGTCTTCCTTTCACCAGTCTCTCACAATGTATTTATACCAATGCAAACTCATATATACTCCTACCAAGTCATTGTCCTCACCAGACATTGCAGGGTGTAAAAATACACTTGGTTGACAAACAACTGACTTTCAGCTTAAACCAAAGTAAATCAAAAGAAAAAGTCACATTTAGTTTCTGTTTAACATGAAAGAAAAAGAAAATGATGCTTTAGTAAAAAGAGTAAATACAAAATGAATAAGAACTTTCAGGCAAACCAGGAGCTCTATTTCAAGTGATTGAGATTATAATGATAATATAAGCAGGAAGTAGGCCATACTAAGTGACTAACTTGAGATTAGGAAGAGCAGCAACAACTATCATTAGTGATTAATATAATATATAAAATAAACATGTTTGTGTATAAGAAGAAAGAGAATACTTTAACAAGAGACAGCTGACATATAACAGTAGCTTGTAGTAGTTAGAACAAACACGGTTACAATCCAACACTGCTGCCACTTACATGCAGTAAATATGCATAACTGAGATAGCTGAAATATTTTGCAATTTCTACTTCACCATGGTAATGGCAAACCAGACAAGGTTCTTCTGTATTGCATGCAGTGGAATCTGAGAATTTTTTAATGATGGAGAAATGTGGGACTGGCAATTCGTTGAAAAATTACAAATGCCAGTGATATTCCCATACTGCCATTGTTATAATCATCACCATTATCATCATCACTACCATTCAAAACACCAATATCAACATCATCATCATAGCTCCATTCTCCAGCATGAATGGATGTCATTGTCATCATCATCCTACTCCTCCTCTGTTAATGTCCATCTTCTATACTGGCATGGGTTGGCTGGTTTGACAGGATCTGATGTAGTTCCCCAACCTGTCAACTCCTGTCAAACTGTCCAATCCATGCCAGTAAAAAGACAGATTATGATATTTGCTTATCCATTCATACTGGTACAGTAAATATTGTAAACTAAAATGTGAAACTTCTGATAGAATCACTATGTTACCCTGGTTTCATTGATTCCTAGTTGTACTTATTTCACTTACTCCCCACTAATAATCTTTAGGAAATAGAATGAACACTACAACTACTACTGCCAGCCACAATGAATTTGATGGGATTGGTCAACTGTTGATAGCTATATCAGATCACCAAAGGCTGAGCTAGTAGTACTAATTACTGCATTGTATTCAAAACTATTTACTGTAAACAAGAGAAATAACAAAAACCAAAAATTCAAATAAAGAAAAATTCTGTAAAAGTGGTGATACCTCTAAGAGCTATTTGTGAAAGCTGCACAGAAATCGTGGTTAGATTGACCACTAAGACTTAACCTTCTCTAATCACAGGCACATGCTCAGAGCAGGCCTGTTTACTTAGACCATGCTAATCACTCTTTTCAACAACCTTATTTCTCTTTTCAAGAAGAAATTTGTAAAGTTGATGAGGGAATGGCCGAAGGGGAACACGAATCTGTCTTTATCCCATTTAATCTTGTCTACCACACAATCTCTTTCAAGACCACCAGACAGATAAAGCTGCTTGCCCTTTCAGGCCAATGGAATAGATGGGGATAATATTTACAATGGACTTAGCTGAGAGCTGGATGATATTAATAATAATGATATCAGAATCAGAGCCTGCCACAAGAAATTATTAAACAAACATTCTTAAAATTGATGCTGATCTTCCTTGCTGCTTTTATGGTACATCCAGAGAAAAAAAATTATCAACTCATTTCTGGATGCTTTATGTTAACCTCAAACGAATATATTAATTGCCATGATAGACTTAGTCAGTATTTGCACTGGTTCATATGCTGTCAGTTTCGATTCATATGTGAGAAGAACTGACAGGAACATAAGATTATCAAAGTAGTAGAAAATAAAGGTACCACCTTTCCTTGGGACTTTAGTATTCAAATTGATTAAGCAATAAATACATGGGCAGTCTCTTTAATGCAATATGGCACAGGTGTTGTTAAATAGACAAAGAATAAGCTTGAAGAAATGGATAGAAAGACCAGGAAAGTGATGACGATGAACATAGAACTGCACTTTAAAAGTGATGTAGATTGTATATGTCTAGAAACAAGGAATGAAGTGGGCTCATAGAATACAAGAGCTGTGTTGTCAATGAGGAAAACAGTTTGGCATGGTACATCAAATAGCAGATGAAACCTTTGATTGTTGCCGTTAGAAAGAGCAACATGATACCTAGTGAAAATGTGACACACCCAAAAGAATCTAACAAGATGAAGTGCAAAGATTGAACAACTGGAAAGTGAAAGTGATGCATGGGCAATACTTCAAAGATATGGAAGGGAAGGCAATGCCAACATCTGGAGGTGGCTAAGGGATAGTGATCTGAAAGGATGCACTGATACACTGATATGCAGTATTCAGGGACAAGTTTTAAGAACAAATTACAATAAGTTACAAATATATAAGAGTATTGAATCATCCCTTTATAGGATGAGTAGCGTCAAAATGAAACAGTCTCACATATTGTGGAAGAGTATAGTAAACTGGTTCAAAAGGAAGTATGATAATGTAGCTATGCATGCTCATGGGAGATTGGATGACATGTACATTTTGAAAGGACATTGAAATGTCACAATTATAAACCAGGTGTCACTGAGAATGATGAGTATACGGTCTTGTGGGATTTTACAATCCATTAAGATTAGGTGATTGATGCTTAGGGACCAGACATTGTTGTATTTGATAAAATGATGAAGTAAACCAAGATCATAGATATTGTCATACCTGAGAATGTATGAGTGGATGATAAAGAACTAGAAAAAATTGAGAAGTAAAAGCCCCCGTGAATGTAGACAATGAAGAAACTATTGTCCCAGTAATTATAAGAGCATAAGGAGTATTTAACAACTAGGTTTGAGAAATTTGTTAGAGAAAATGGGATTGACATGAAGGTAGAACATGCGCAGAAAACTGCTTTATTGTGGACCGAGGATTTTGAGATTTGTACTTGGATGTTAAGTATCATGGAAGAAGACTCTGTAAGATCCTTGATAACAGGTTGTTGTTCACTGTTACAAAATTAGCTGAAGCAAGTAAAATCAAGAGCTCTGAGAAGTGAACTATACAACAACAAATATAATAATCTAATTTCTTTATTACTTCCACATGAGTAGACATAACAGGGACATGGTCCCAAAATCAAAAAAAGAAACAAGGAAGAAAAACATAAAGAAGAGAATAATGTGAGACTCCTTACCAATTTCAATTCCCAGACCACCAACACCATACAGCAATACAGATGCTTGTGCCATCCTTTTCATGGCTGTGTCACCCAAAACATATCTCTGTCGACTGAAAAGAATAAAAGACGATAATTCTAGATAAATATTAAATTACAAGAGGCATACAAAATTTTTTTTTATATAACTTCATAGTAGAAGAGTTTAACACAGTGAATAGAAGGGTGATGTAACTCCAAGTCATTACTAATCAGACGGACATATGATAAAAAACAGTACAACCATCTCATTTATTCTTGCATACATAATGTCTCTAAGACTACGTTATACAGAACATGGATACAGGCATGGGTGAATAGTTAAGAAGATTACTTTCCAGGCATGTGGCCTCAGGTTCAGCTCCACTATGCAATACCTTAGTCAAGTATCTCATACTATAGCCCTGAGTTGACCAAAGCCTTATTTTGGTAGATGGAAACTGAAAGAAGTCCAACATTTGTGAATGCATGTGTGTGTGTTTGTGTGTGAGTGAGCGAGAGAGAGAGAGAAAATATACTCTTGTCTAGACATCACATGATGGTTGTAAATGAACATCATCATCATTGTCATCATCATCACACAGGTAAGATTCTTCATTTGTAAGAATAAAAAAGTTATGAGGGGTTTTAGTATGTGCTTACATCAGAACTTGACCATCAAATTTATGCCAACTCAGTAAATCTCTCTGCCATACACCAGCCAACAACTCTGATGGCTGGGTATATTTCTTTTAATTGCATTCAAACATGACTCATTCAATGGACCAAACTCAATCCGGTCCTCTCCATTCATAGCAGACTCTATGTATATACATTTAAATGCATTCATTCATTTCAATTATTGAAACAAATAGGAGGCAGGTAAACTTTCGTTGATATTTAGAGAGAAGAAAATGTTATTTGCTAATAGTGAGATATGGCTATATGAAACAGATGTCTAGCAGACGGACACTTGCAGCTGTTGTCACCTGAATGGGAAAAATATGCAGATAATTGCAAATATTCAAATTAAGAAGTATTGAGCGGTGAAGACATCAAATTTTACTGGGGAGGTGCAATTTGTAGAATTTCTGCTTTTATAGTTGTATAGTTAAGAAGTTTGCTTTGCAATCCTGTGGTTTTAGGTTTAGATCTACTGTTGGCACTTTGGACAAATGTCTTCCACAATAGACTTGGGTCAACCAATGGTTTGTAAGTAAGATATAATAGACAGAAACTATATGGAAACTTGATGTATAATGTGTGTGCATGTGCTTGTTCCATAACTTAACAGTTAAATAAATGAAGATGAACACAAAAGTATTACGCATCAAAATAAATAAAAATGGCATCAGCTAAACTCTTGAAGGCAGTGCCCTAGCATGGCCTCAGTGCAATGTCAGAAACCAGTGAATATATATATATATATATATATATATATATGTAAAGAATATAAATTAAATTCAGAATTTAAACTGTGAATTCATAAGTCTAAAGACATTTTGGAAGCATAATAAATAAATATATATATAAATAAATGAAAATACAAATTCTTTTATAAATATGAACATTCTTAGAATTGTCAGGGATGATTTAATACCTAAAAGATGAAAGATTTACAGACAAGCTGAACATTCATAAGATAATCATAGGATGAGGCATTAGTTCTTAGAATGGATCAAAGACTATATTTTCGTAGTTCTGTCTTGATATCAGTTTTATAGCTACAAGATAAGGAGAAACAACAAAATTTCAAATTTTTGTCCAACACCAGGAAATTTTAGGAGGAGGAAGCTAGTTGATTACATCAGGACCCCCAGTACTTGGCTAGTACAGTATCTTATCAACCCTGAAAGAATCAAAAGCAAAGTCAACTTGGTGAAACTTGATCTTAGAATATAAGTCAAAAGTAATGCCACTAAGCACTTTGTTCAATATGCTAACCAATCTGTCATCTTAGTAATAATGGTAATTCTTTCTACTATATGCACAAAGCCTGAAATTTGTGGCAAGGAGCCAATCGATTACATTGATGCCAGTGCTCAGTTTGTACTTATTTTATTCACCTTGAAAATATGAAAAACAAAGATGACTGAACTTAGAACATAAAGATGAAAAAAATGCCATGAAGCATTTTGTTTGGCATGCTAACAATTCTGCCATCTTGCCACCTTAATAATAATAGATTTGGTAGGTAATTGGCAGACTT
The DNA here is from genome assembly GCF_006345805.1 of Octopus sinensis. Lineage (NCBI taxonomy): Eukaryota > Metazoa > Mollusca > Cephalopoda > Octopoda > Octopodidae > Octopus > Octopus sinensis. The sequence continues at coordinate 34,771,495 of NC_043005.1, forward strand.
GTTAGAGTACTGAATAGAATGATTCAGAGTTTCTACTTTGACTTTCCGCTCTCTGGGTTCATATCCACCTGAGGTCAACTTTGCCTTTTCTCCTTTTGGGGGTCAATCAATAAAAAAGTATCAATTGTGAACATTAGATTGGTAGAACTGCCAGAGAATGAAGCATGATGTGGTGTTTGTTCTGGTTCTTTGCATTCTGACAACACTTGTGCCAAGCTATACTGGTCTAAGTCAGTGGCTTTTCCTTTTGATAAATGTCAGTGGCACAGAGCGAGGCTACATGCATGGGTATCTGTTGGTCTTCGTTTTAAAAAAATCTTGCTCCGACCAGTGCATATATGCACAGATGCATGGTGAATAGCCCCTATTCTCACCATTGCAAGGTAGAGAGGAAATGCCAACAGTCTATGTAGGTTTTTTAAGGCCAGCATAGTCAGTACTGTTAATTTAACTCAAATTTCTCTAGATTCATAAGTAGAAGGAAACTGTAAGTTGAGGTGTGAGTTTCAGAAAGTTGCATTTCAAGTGAGAAAGGAAGGTTTAGCAAAAAGTATGATGTTTTGAGAAAGAGAGTGAGAGAGAAGATAGGAGAGAGGGAGAGAGATGGAAAGAGGGGAGGAAAGGGAAGGGGGAGAGAGAGACAAGGAGAGACGGGATGATGGAGACATGGAGAAAAGGGGAGAAAGAGAGGGAGTGAGGGGCAAGAAGAGAAGGGAAGAGAGAGAGGAGAAAGAAGAGAAGGGAAAAGAGAGAATATTTAAGTGTATCAAGGGAGCTATAGTCAATGTGGAACCCATCTTGCTAGTTGAGGGTAGTAGGAACCATTGTTGAGCAGGAGAGAGTAGTGTCAGATCATGGGGAGAGGTACAGATGGCTAATGAGTGTAGTATTTTGATGAATGAAGAATTACTAATTAACAATCAGATAGCCTTCTCTAAAAGTGTGGGTGGATGCAAACTGTTTATATTATATACATAGCAGTTTTCCCATGTTTCAGATATATAAATAGAACACTAAACTGTGTCACACTTTGCTGTATGGAAGGTCAGCAGCTGTTCAGCATTGAAACATTTTCTGGTTCTAAAAGTAGAAGCTGAAACTTTGAAGCGCAGCTTTCAATGTACCCTGCACCCCTTCCTATCATCTACATTTCTGAATGAGTCCTTCCTTTTATTTGAAAATTGATTTTACAAAGGCTTGGCTGCTATAACAAGCAAGATAGTAAAAGCTCCTTTATGAGCTCGATGTGCCATCAGCATAAAAGATCACTATAGACAGTTAAGTTTTGCATTTATAAAGATGTTAGTTGTATTCATGAACATGGAAAATGTGGTGATATAGTTGTATAGTTCTGTGCTTCTTTGACATATGCTTGGAGCCCTGCAATAGTTGTTCTAAACACCCATAAATTGTGAAATGTGCATTTATCCTTATTTCTTTATTTCTCATGTATATGTGTTTGTGTGTGTGTGTGTGTGTGTGTGTGTGTGTGTGTGTGTGTGTGTGTGTGCGTGCGTGCATTTGAGTATGACACCCCCACCTGGTAAGAATGGACTGGACCACTACATATAAACAGTAGTGGCCTGAGTAAGTAAGTTATAAAATCATCATGCTAGTTTCACAGTTCTTATGTTGATGGTTCAAAGATGGAGTACAAAGTTTACAGTTCGAGTTAGAATGTTGGATTGTTTGTTCTTAAACGATTGTTGCTACATTCTATGTGGTTACTGCCATTTGTTTTGATTATATCGTTATTACACTGTTGCAGTATATTTGTTTATCCATAAGGAGATAACATCTGGCGACGAGGAGCGCTCAAAACTCACATAGGTTATTTGACAATTTCTGCATCATGGAAAACCTACTAGCTGCAATAGTACAGCTTCAAGAGAAGCAACAGGAACAAGTACAGAAGTTGCAAAAACAAACACTACAACAACAATTAACTGAGTTACAGTCGGTGAAGTCCAAAAATCCAGTTAGCTCATTTATATCAGATGGCGTGGCTAATGCAATTTCTGAATTTATGTACAATCCAGGAATATTACATTTCCTGCATATTACAGAAGATACGAGGAAATTTTTAACAACAATTACAAGTCCTATGAATGGCGCTTACTACCTAATCATAGTGGATGGCTGTACTAAGTGGCCAGAGGTTTGCAGGTGCTATAGACCAACCTCTAAGACAATTATAAAGTTCTTACATGAATTGCTTGCACGATATGGTGTCCCTGACACACTGGTTTCAGACAATGGAACACAGTTCTCTGGGTATGAATTCAAAAACTTCTGTAAAAGGCATGCAATAATGCATATTCTCACTCCACCCGATGTCAAATGGACAGGTAGAAAGATTTGTGGAACCTTTAAGAGAGTGTTAAGAAAAGTGAGGAATGAATTTAAGTAATGATGAAGCACTGACAAATTTCTTAAGAACATATGGAGTGACCCTCCAATCCAAGTACAAATTCAAGGAAGTCTCTTGTAGAATTGATGTTCGCAAGAAGAATAAAATCCATTTTTGATAAGCTATTACCATAGAAAAAAAGACAGAAAAGAAATACAAAACAGCAAACGAAATATGTCAAGATTGATGATAAAATGCATTTCAAAACCTATAGATACAGTAAAGAAAACTGGGAAGATGACCATGTTACCATAAAAATTGGAAGTATGATGTATCTAATTAAAGGGTCACATGGTGAACATAAAGAGACAGAAAAACCAACTAAGGAAGAGGCATACCCATGATGAGGAAGAAATACTGATGGTAGTATTTAGTGAAATATTCTATGTACTAGTACCAAAAGTAATAGAGTCCTGTAGAACCAGCATGAGAAAAAGAAAGCAGACTGAACACCTTGAGATAATTCCCAAGCAAAAGTGATACTATAAACAGAATGAAGACTGGTACCATCTATGCAGAGGAGCGTGTGAATGTGCACGATTAAAATTGTGGGAGGCAGTGAATTAGAGAAGTAATTATTGAATTTTCAGAATTTTAGAGTAAATAAAATGTGGATCAGATAGAAGCAGGTCAACATGCTGTGAGGGAGAAATCTGGAAAGAAACTTCCTATGTAAGAGATGCGAGAAGATAAAGCCCCATAGGCAAGAATATTTTCCAAATAATTTTCATCAAACAAACATTTACTGACATCAAAGGTAGCAACACTGTGATCATCTTGTATCTGTTGATATCAAAGGCTGACAATCTTGTATTTTTTTAAGACAGAGCACCTGTTCTTTTCATTTTTCTTCTTTTTTTTCCCATTAGAATGTGGTTTGAGGGAAATTTGGAGGCAATTTTAAGCAACTCAAGTGATACTGAGAGGTGCTCCTTATTGGCTTGCTAGCTGGAGGATGTAGTGGAACATGTTTCCAATACATAAATGATAATACATTGGAAATTGTAGTGTTCATGTGTTTTATAAAATAACTGATTTCAAATTTTGGCAGAAGGCCAGCAATTTCTGGTGAGAGGGTAAGTCAACTATACCAACCCCAATGTTCAACAGTACTTATTTTATCAACCCCAAAAAATTAAAGGCAAAGTTGACCTCGGTGAAATTTGAACTTAGACTGTGAAGACGGACTAAAATTATTACTACAATAAGTAGAAACATTCTGCCTAAAAATTTTTTTCTCATCCTACAACAATTTTTTCTCCATTGCTGTTTTTGGTTTTTGTGAAAGGAGAAAAGGCAGGGCTTGTAACCTTTTTCCCACGGGTTTTCTTAGAGCAACTGATTTCATAGATGAATGCTCCTCTTCCTCCTTTAAATGTTAATCATTCATGTGTGAATTTGGGATGGAGAATGTTTCCTGTTAAACAGGGAAAAATTGAAAGCTATCAATAATAAAGATTTCTTTACACCAGGAAAAATACTAATTGTTAACAGGAAAGGAGAGACGTACAGATCTATTCATGTGGTTAACATGTTAGATTCCCAACAATAGGCCTTTGGATGTTTGATCCCACTATCTTAAGCAATGAGCAAGTGTTGTCTTTCAGAGCCATGGGTTGAATAATATTGAGAGTAAAATTTTGGTAGAAGAAAGAAACTTTGCAGAAACCTCTTTGTCAGAGATTTAGGGATATATTTACCAAGAAATTTGATGACAATGCACTTCATCACCTTTGATCACAATGCACTTCATTACATTGCTGCAGCTTTCAAATAATGTCACTCCACTGACAACATATTATCCTTGAAAGGAAAGCCAGTCCAATGCAGTCCATTTACAGTGTGAAATGAAGTGTTCTGCCCCAAAACACAATGCAATCTCTGGTCAGGGAATCAAACCCACAATCTTGTGATCATGAGTGCAATACCTGAACTACTAGGCTACATGCCTTCACACACACACACACACACACACACACACACACACACACACACACACACACACACAATATTATATTATGTGTGTACCTCCTACTCTTGGCATGTGATCAATATAAACAGGTGTCGTTGTCACTCACATTGCTATTTGTTTCCAATCATCTGTGAAAACATGTCTGGTCATGAGGAAATGTATAAATCTTACTTGGAAACAGATAAGGGTTGGCAACAGAAAAATCTGCCTCAAGATATTCACACAAACTCACATGTTTTTCTGTGTGATTGTGTATGTATATGAATGAGATTGTGTCTATGTTAGAATGTGTTTAGGTTTACTAGTGGTTAAAACATTGGGTTCACAATCATGAGGTAATGAGTTCAATTCCCAGACCAGGCTGTGTGTTGTGTTCTTGAGCGATACATTTTATTTTATGTTGCTCCAGTTCATTCAGCTGTAGAAATGATTTACAATGTCACTGGTGCCTTTCCCTTGGATAACATTCGTGGCATGGATAACATTCATGGCTGATGGTCTTTCATAAGCAACCTTGCCCAGACTTGTGTCCCAGAGGGTAACTTTCTAGGTGCAATCCCATGGTCATTCATGACCAAAGGGAGTGTTTACCCTTTTATATCAATTCAATTTTACAAAATATCAATTGGCAAAAGAAGTACTAGCTTGAAATAAGAAGGGGATTTATATAATCCCCTTCTTATTTCAACATTCAGATGGTGTTTTTTTATGTGCCACCAGAATGGGAGCCAGATAGGCACAGGAGTCACTGTGTGGTAAGCATAGGCGCAGGAGTGGCTGTGTGGTAAGTAGCTTGCTTGCCAACCACATGGTTCCGGGTTCATCCCCACTACATGGAACCTTGGGAAAATGTCTTCTGCTATAGCCTCGGGCTGACCAAAGCCTTGTGAGTGGATTTGGTAAGTGTGTGTGTGTGTATATATCTGTGTGTCTGTGTTTGTCTCCCAAACATCGCTTGACAACTGATGCTGGTGTGTTTACGTCCCTGTAACTTAGCGGTTCGGCAAAAGAGACAGATAGAATAAGTACTAGGCTTACAAAGAGTAAGTTCTGGGGTCGATTTGCTTGACAAAAGGCGGTGCTGCAGCATGGCCACAGTCAAATGGCTGAAACAAGTAAAAGAGTAAAGAGTAAAAGAGTAATTGACTAAAACCACTGAATGCAGTGCTCCAGCATGGCTGCAGTCCAGTGACTGAAACCAATAAACGAAGAAAGTATATTACTGATATTTATTATATTTAAATTAGAGGTTTGTTTAATGAAATTAAATATCAACAAAGGCACTTGTAGATTTTGCTGAGAGTGATGCACAAAAGGCACTTAAACTGTAAACTATATTTAAAATATCCAGCCAGCACCAACCACCTTTTCTCGCTCTCTCTCTCTCTCTCTCTCTCCTGCATCACTGACTCTCCACTCTTGCAGCAGTAACGATAATGGTCACTAAATTTAGACTTTAATTGATGGCCTCTACTTAATTGCCTTCATAATTAATAATAAAAAGAAATGCGAATGGAAATATTTCTGTTTGACCTGAGACTGAAGACTATAAATAGTTAAATAAAGACTTAAAAGAATAACAGGAATAGTCAGGATTAAGTGTAGAGGTTCCATTGCAAAGTTAAACCAATTACAGGGTTTAACCACACCTTTAAGACCTAACTCAAAGGTAGAGAGAATAGGCTATAACAAGGCTACAAACTGCTGCTATAAGATAATTCAACATAATGTCAGCTGTTATTCTTTAAAGGATTAACAGTCATTTACTTTTTAAATCAAAATCAGTAATGAGTTATGAATGCTATCTTGACCTTACTTAAAATAGAGAAGCAACTAGGAATAAACCATAAAATGGAACAGATTTAGTTTCCTTGTTAGTCATACCAATAATTTTTCTGAAAAAAAAAATCAATAATTAGTGAAATAGAGTTTATTCAGGTAAAAGATGAAAGGATTCCGAGAGAATCCTTTGTAGTTAGGTTTGACGTGGTCTAGTTGCTAACAATTCCACCTGTGCCAGCAGAGAAAGACAAGTACACAAAAACTAGTGATGAATATAATGGTGGTGATGAAGAGAGAGAAAATAGTAGCAATGCAATAGTAATGATTATTGTGATGGTGAAGTATAAGTGCAACAATGAAAAATCACTGTTCACAGTGGTGGAGAGATCAAAGCACCAGCTTTTAGTAGAAAAGATTAAAGGATTTTTAATAGTCTACGTTGAAGCAGCAATCTGCAAAAGAAGGTGTTAAAGTAGTACTAATCAATAGAACAGTCTAAAATAGCAGTAGACTGTGACAATGTTGGTTAGAGTAGAGGTTGATAGTGGTGGAGGTAAGAACAAAGATTGTCTATAATATGTATGGGTTAGAGCAGAGGTTGATATTAAGTACAATTATAGTAGAAATTGATATTGGTATAGGTTAGAGCAGAGTTTAATAATAATGTAAGTTAGAGTACAAGGTGATAATAGTGTAGTTTATAACAGAGATTGATAATAGTATAGATAGAACAGAAGATGATAATGGAGTAGGTCAGAGTAGAACCTGTTGATAATAGTATAACAGAGGATGTTAATAGCATCAGAAACTGTCTTAATCCTACTATAGACACTGTGACCAGTCTATAATAAGTTAAAACACTATCAATCTATTGTGATTTGCATAGAACACAATGAAAGACACCACATATCCATTCTTTTATCACTGGCCTAGTTTCACCAGTAATCATGGCACTGTAGGACAGTGCCCAAGGACTTATAACAGACAAACTGTAGACAGGAACTTCACTGTGGGTTAGCTAGTGAGCTTGTCTGCAGTGAAGGGATTTCTAGTTAGCCAGGACTTCTTTGAAGCACCAGTCGGCTGATTGCTTTCGCCCTCATGTTGTATAACCAAATGTAGCAAAATAGATTCTACATCAACATACTCTCATTCTCTGTTGATTTTATTGTGTATAGCTTAATTACGCTATAAGTGGTGAAAACCAGTTATGTCCTATTCCCATATCAATACATGGTACACCTAAATCATCCATACCAAGTGACCTCTGCAAGGCAAAGTTCATGTTTGTTTGACGTGACACATGTCAGAAACCACATCAGTCACCCTATGATGGGCCATATGAAGTGATATGTCCAGGAGACAAATTGTTCCAACTCCTGATTGGCAGATGACAAGACACGGTTTCCATAGATAGACTGAAACTGGCCCATTTAGATACTGACAGTCCCTTCCAAGTAGCTCAACCACCAAACAAGGGCTGCCCTAGGCAAATCACACTAACCCTTGATAATGAATAGTCACCAAACAGCCAAGTTACTACACGCAGGGTGGCTAAAATGCTTTCCCAGTTCCAATGACAGTCAACAATTCTGTTGGGGGAACTATATGTAGGGCACTGCCCAACAACTTATAACAGATAAACTGTAGACAGGAACTTCATTGCAGGCTAGCTAGTGAGCTGGTCTGCAGTGAAGGGACTTCCTGTTAGGTAAGACTTTTCTGAAACACCAGTTGGCCGATTGCTTTCACCCTCGTGGTGTATAACCAAATGTAACAAAATAAATTGTACATCAACACACTCTCATTCTCTGTTGATTTTATTGTGTACAGTTTAACTAAGCTAGAGCACCACTGTTCTTTGTCATGATACTTGACCATGGTTTTACAAAAAAACACACATGTTCTGCCATTGATGAGTTTATAGACTTGGACTACTCTGGGTATCTCAGACATTGCTTGACAGTGGCACCATATTTTTGCTATCTGTTTGGTTAACTAGAGCTGATCATAAAAGAATTGTTCCTTAGTTACTTTCTGCATTTAACTGAAGCTGAAGAACATCTAAAGTTTATGAGTGTAGTGTATCACTGAGAATTATTACTAACTCAAACGGAAATATTTTCTTCGATTTCAAAAACACATAATGTGCACTGCTGCAGATATGTAAGTTACGCTGGTTCTGTTTGAAATTGAGATTTTGTTTATCAAATTTAATCTTTTAGTATTCAGATTATTCTGCCAAACGTAATGTTTCTTTACTTACATCATTTTGAATTATTCAGGCATTATCTTGTACCTTCAAGAGTTCGAAAATGTGATTAGTTATTTTTAGAATGACATTGCAAGATAGATGTGAGAAGTTGAGCATAAATCAGGTAGAATATTTGAGCCAGACATGACTAGTTAAATGCTAAAGGGTTAAAACATTGCAGCTACATTGAAAACAAAATTACACAGCAAAGCAATTTCAGATTTTTACTTTTTGTTATAATTCTTTATATATATATATATATATATATATATATATAGTTGCAGGAGTGGCTGTGTGGTAAGTAGCTTGCTTACCAACCACATAGTTCCGGGTTCAGTCCCACTGCGTGGCATCTTGGGCAAGTGTCTTCTGCTATAGCCTCGGGTTGACCAATGCCTTGTGCATGGATTTGGTAGACGGAAACTGAAAGAAGCCTGTCATATATATGTATATATATATGTATGTGTGTGTATATATGTTTGGGCGTCTGTGTTTGTCCCCCCAACATCGCTTGACAACCGATGCTGGTGTGTTTACGTCCCCGTCAGCAGTTCGGCAAAAGAGACCGACAGAATAAGTACTGGGCTTACAAAGAATAAGTCCCAGGGTCGATTTGCTCGACTAAAGGCGGTGCTCCAGCATGGCCGCAGCCAAATGACTGAAACAAGTAATATATATATATATATATATATATATATATATATATTGTGTGTGTGTATGTGTGAGAAAGAGAGAGAGAGGAAGTGAGAATCAGTGAACAAGGAACAAAATAAATGTAAAGACTGGTACTAGATTGTAGTGATCAGGTGCATACTATCTTTGCTTCCAGCATTTTGGTCTCTCTATGCAAAAGAACTGTGAGAGTGAGGTCTGTTGCAATTATATGTCTCCTGGGGCTAAATTACAGCAACATTCGTCCTAAACCAGGACTGCCATGTTGTGTTGGCAAATAATCTTTATTCATAACCATCATGTTGAAGTTAATCATCTCTGTCATCTTGGCAGTATGTTTCTCCTGGAAAACAATTCAAAAGAGTTTTCAGTTGAAACAGAATCAAATAAAGCATTAAGTTAGTGCTTTACAAATTGGTTGTCACAATTGTCTTGTACAGATGTGAACCTTGGATGTCTATATATATAATATATATAAAGGTTGGAATGCTTTCACCTGAGCTGTGAACCATCTTACAAATGCATTGACAAGAGCAATGTTACAAGTAATGAAATTCTTGATTGAACCAAACCCAACAGTATTGAAGTGACAGTGTTACATAACAGTTACAATGAGTTGAGGGCTGTGTTCAAATAATGTTTAATCATCGGCTGTGGATGATGCTCATGTACAGAGAATTGTAAGATGTTGGTTCAAAAGAAGCTCTAGGGTGATGAAACAAGGATCAACAAAAGCAAATATTCAAATATGCTTTATTGTGAAAGTACTGGTCCATCTCATCATTAGCCCTGAATGGAAAAGTATCATAATTTATATGACTTCAGTAAGGAGGTGCTAACAGGAGAATTTGATGCAACAACGAGACACTTTGTTGGTTTTCTTTTAGGTCAAAAATAAACTTATATAACAATCTTAGAACACATAAATTCAATGGAATAAAACTGTCAACACTGACAGATTCCAGTGATGATGATGGTGATATTTGTTTCCTTAATCTGCAAGGGTTTAAACACAGTTTATTTGTTAGAATAATACTGTAGTCTGATTTCACTACTATATTTTCAGTTTATCTTCTAATAAAACATGTTCAAAAAAGTAATGTGATTTCTTATATTTTCTTTATTTTCAATTGTTTTCTTTCCTATATTTTTTAATGCTTAGCTTTATTTGAAATATATTTTCATACTTAGCACATCTTTCTGAATTCATAAAGAAAATCAGATCCAAAGAGAGATTGTTGTTGTTATTTGGCCCCCAAGTCAACACTGATCAGGCAAACATTTTATCAAACCCATTACAGCATTGCCATCTAGTCCTTTATACAAACATATGGGGCCATGTAATCTATGTATCCTTACTTCCTTTAAGGTGGTAGGGCATGATTTGATGGAGATATGAGTGATATTTCTGGCAGCTGAAGCAAACACACAACAGCTTCCACCATTCTAAAGATGAAGAGAGACTAAAATATTGTAAAATACTTGTGAATTATGAATAAGCTATTTATGATGCCAAGTAACATTGGGACTTGTCAATGCACACACACACACTCACACACATTATATAATGTATATATATGCATACACACATGGTTGATAGTTAATGCAATCAACTAGAACCAGTGAAGGTGGTGCTCCAGCTTGGCCACAACCTGATGACTGGTATCAGTAACAGGCTTAAAACACTATTGAAACAAACAACATATCAAACACTGAATTTGAACATTAAATAATGATGATACTATCATTTTAGTATCTGTTTTTTTTTTTTGTTTTTTTTTTGTCCCCACCACCTTGCTGGCACAAGTTGGATAGTTCTGTTGTGCAAGCTTTCATCACATCTATGAAGTGCAGGCCAGGTCTAGCTTCCCACCACTTTCCCTATTCAACTAACATACAACGTCTATCATCCATTCACCTTTTCTGTCTAAACCCCTATACCAATATAATCATTACTCCTGTTTTCCATTAGTTGAAGTCTTTAATGTCCAGCCACTCTCTCAGCTCACTATGTTCTTTCTTTCATGTACATTAACATTACACATTCAACAAACAAATCATTCTCCCCTCATTTATCTCCATTCTCCAAATTCATTCAGTATTCAACAAACAGATTTCTAGACCACATTTCTTGTATATGCTTCATACAGTCTGCTTCTTGATGGGGAGAAGATCCTTTGGTGACAACCTCAACTTCTACTGTTCCTTGTACTAACATCTATATACTAACAATTACTACTCACAGCACTAATTAAATTTTATAGGTAACAGAAACTATTACCTTTTTCTACTGTATCATTTGGAAGTTCAGAAACTTCATTTCATCTGTGATCCTCCTGCTAACATCAATACATCTCTGGTAATTGGTTCGATATTCCACTACATCTTTCATGTTATTATCATTTGTACACTCTGGGTACAGGCATGACTGTGTGGTTAAGAAGTCTATCTCACAACTACATGTTTTCAAGTTTAGTCCTACAGCACCGTCCCTAGGGGCAACTAAAGCTGTGATAATGAAATTAAGAGGACAGAAACTCTGTGAAAACCATTGGAGGGAGTATTTAAGTTCTTGAGCTGTATACTTAATCTATCAACAGCTTTTGGGTGACTTGAATGGAATCTAACTTGTTAAATGAATATGGTCTCAGTCCCTAGTATGAAGCTAACTTCATCCTCATCTCTATTGATCATGGAAACTGTTCCTACTCTGACTAAACTATTAAAAATAAAAATGCATAAAGAACACAGTCAAGATTGAATGATGCCACTTCTTAGTTTGCATAAGGAATTCTCATCATCTCTGACTCAAGTAGCAGTTTGGTGTAGGCCTTTGGATTCTCTGCTTGAAACATTTTTCTACAGATTATCAACTCTAAATTCTCCATTAAAATTGTTGCCAACCCCAACCCTAACCTAAAAGTACCCTCATCAATAGCTTAATAGGTTTTCACATACCATTCCTCTACACCTAATTCCTTTCTCACCTCCTGTGAAAGACCTTTGACAAAGTAGAATGAGTTCTTAGCTAAGAATTACAATTGCAATTGTCTTCGTTTGTGTGTATGTATGTGTGTGCATGCATGTGTATATAATTTCATACATACATATAAACTGAGTTATATATTTGCTATCCCTTTGCAGACTGGGGTATTCATATATATATAAAGAACTATTTTAACTTCATAATACATAATTTCCAAAGCTACTTCACAAATACACAGGTCTATACACATATAAATTCAGGTATCTATAAATATTTCACATTGTATGCACATATACAGATACAGATGCATGAATAAGTACTACTTTAGAACAAATAAAGCTAGGTAGTCTTTGTGAACAATCAACGCTATCTGTGTATTCTGCTTGTTCTTTTGTTGTCAAAAGATTGCTTTGTATTACTTTATTCAATTACTTAAAGAGAATTTGAAAGAAGTAAATCTCTTCATGAAAATATGAATCAAAGAAAGATTGCTTTGTAACTAAAAATAATTTGCAATAGTTATTATCAGCCAAAAAGTCTTGATAGGGAAATATATCGTAAGTGCCATTGGTTTGTGCAATGTCTTTATTTCTCAAACTAGTTTTTATACTAAAATACATTTGGCAATGTTTATTTACGATTGACTTGTGACAAATATGTGTTGTGCACTGCTAAATCACCTTTGTGCTTATGCTAGTTCAGCCTTATTGCTATTTCAGCCTGCTGAAATAGCAATCAAAGTCAATCAAATTACACCCTACCATTTTATAAAAGGATGATACACATCTAGTCCTTGATAAGTAAAAAGATGAATTAGTTATGTTTGGAATATCTTTGATCATAGCTGCACTAAGAGTTTGCCACGGATGAACCAGAAACTACCAGTTTGATACAAAGATACATGAGGTAATAAAATAGTCAACAACCACTATTTTCAGACTAAAATCTCTAGGAAATAGATTTTTCAAAAATAGCTTGTGAAAAGAAATGCCATATGGCAATTCACAAACATCCATTGGCACAGGAACAGCATTTTCATGGCAATTAAAATTCGCTGGCTTGTGACAAAAATACATGTGGGTAAGGTTAACAATTGTTAACTTGACATAAAAATGCGAGCATAGTTAACTATTACAAAGCTGATACAAAAATATGTAGGGTTATAGTTAATAGTCATTGGGTTGAAACAAAAATTCAGTATTTATAATAATGGTTAATAATCACAGGCTTGTGATGAAAATAATTATAATTATGGTTAATACTTGCTAGACTTAGACATAACAATTTATAGTAGGGATTAAGAATCATTGGCCTGTGACAAAATTATATGTGGTTTTGGTCAAATAATTACATAAGTTTATGGTTAATAATTTCTGAGTTGAGACAAAAATACAAATGATAAATATTGAATTGTAACAAAACACATCCATGCTAATATCATTTCTGTTAAAGTAGAATACATTATGCAGTGATTAATGATTTGTCTGTCAACAGAGTCAAATACATAAACAATTTATGGTTTCTAATTATCTTAAACTGCCAAGTGAAATTGCTATAATCAATACAATAGCAGACTGTACAGAACAGCTAAAACAAGAGACATACTTCCTTACATAAAATTACAAATGATAACAACAATCTTACATATGACCACAAAGGAGCTCCTTTGTTTTCTGTATAAAAATATATGATGGGTATTTCAAGAGAAGGCAAAGTAACAATAGCATTTATTTTATTTGTAATACAGTAAATTACCCACAAAGGTTTCTTAAGAACATCAAGTTAAGTAAATATTGCATGGAATGAAACAAATTGGAAACAGCAAGAGACTTGTAGAGAAAAGAGCATAGTTGAAATAGAAGAATTGCAATGAATGAGTGAATAAATAGGTTCAGACACATCATGTAGGGTCAGGGTTATTTACATTGCTTCATAACCAGAATATAACTAAAAGAATAGACAGAATGAAATATTGATGAAATATTCTAAAGAAAATAACCACAGACTCTGGCACAAGGGGGTGGGAAGTAGAGAAGAGTGAGAAAGAGAGAGAGAGAGAGAGAGAGAGAGCCGGGGAGAGTAAGATTGAAATTTCACTTAAAATTAGAAATGTACTAGGCAGTATTATCTGAAGCAAGTTAAAATTACTTTATTGGAATGGTACCAAAGTAAATTTGCACTGGTATTTATTCTTGGCCAAGAATACTACATAGGCCTGTTAGAAAAAGAAAAATCAAAACAAAGAAAAACCTATAAACTGCTACGAAATAGCTGAGATATGTTTTAAATATTTAAGTATTAAATGAAAATACATTTATTAAAGTCAGCAAACAACATTTCAGTTGAAGTGAGTTGTTAACAAGTGTGATAACAATAAAAAGTCCAGTGTAATCCAATTATCTAAATGCCTGTGTCAGTAAGGTTGGTAATCTGATGAAAATGTACCAGGAACAAAACAAAACCTAAGAGGAAAAAAAAAGTACACTGTGTATAGACAGTAGTTTTAGTGGTTCCTTTGTAAAGAAGAAACAATCTCTCTAACACCTGCCATCTCTGCTTCTACCTTACAGCATGTGTAAAACTATTAACTCCTTACTGTCTACTATTGTTTTGTGTAGATGTGTGTGTGTGTTTTGTTTTGTATCCACTGGGTTTAGAAATTAGCATTTGGGGCAATTAGATGGAAGAAACCCCTAACCAATGTTACAATAGGAACTAGTTATCACTCCTATTTTGGATCAGTTCTCATCTTTAACCTTAGTAAATTTCTGATACCCTCTGAATCAATTAAGACTACTCATCCTGTTAGAAATCACACTCTATCACCTTTGCAAAAAAGAGGAAGGATATATTGGATATTTTAGCTTGAGATAATTCATAAGTGGAATATCTTGACCTGAGGTTGCGCAACAACAATAACAAGTATCACCTTCAGTAACATTGTTTAGTTCCAAAGAGATTTACATAAACAGTAAATACATTCTAACACGTAAAAGTTTTGCCATCACTTCCAGAATAAGATCCTCCAATAAAATTAAGGTAATACAAGTTATGTTGTCATTATTCAACTGAACTATGATCAAAAGTATTCCAGCTGTAACCACCTCATTTTTGGAGAGTAGATAAGTAGGTTTGATCTAAGGTGATTCAGCTGCTAACTCTAGCAGGTCAACTAGAAATAGGCTCAACAGGAAGTCTGTGATGTCATTCCTTTGGCTAAGATGTGAGACTAATAATGACACTACTATCCCTATGTCATTAAAAATAACGACATTCTTATTAATTATAGAGAATAGCATATCTTTTTAAATGAAATGAAATACTTTTCTTGCTCTTGAAAATATTATCTTTGACACCGCATGTGTGTGTGTCTCTCTCCATATATAATCCTTTCTACTAAAGGCACAAGACCTGAAATTTGGAGGGAGGGGACTTGACAATTACATCAGCCCCAGTCTTTCAGTGATATTTAATTTATCGACCCAAAAGGATGAAAGGCAAAGTCGACCTTGGAAGAATGTGAACTCAGAACACAGTGGCAGACAAAATACTGCTAAGCATTTTCCTCGGCATGCTAATGATTCTGCCAGCTCACAACCTTGCCATATATAATATATACATACTTAAGTGAAAGGTGGATTGAATGATGCATGTGTACAAACAGCTATATTCTGCGGTAGTGAAACTATGGTTGAGGACATGCATAGACTAGAGAAAAACAAAGGTCAGTATGCTCCAATAGATGTGTAGCATCACTGTGCATGAACAACAAAATTGCTAACTATATTCAAAATTAATCTTAAGTCATAGGTGGTGTACTTCATCAGATATATTGCTAAACATAATATATATACATGCATACAGACTAGCTCCAATGAATTTCATAGTAGTTAAACTTCCTCCTCATCATCATCATCGTTTAACATCCGTTCTCCATGCTAGCATGTGTTGGATGGTTCGACCGGGGATCTGGGAAGCCAGAAGGCTGCACCAGGCTCCAGTCTTATCTGGCAATGTTTCTACAGCTGGATGCCGTTCCTAACGCCAACCACTCCGTGAGTGTAGTGGGTGCTTTTTACGTGCCACCTGCACAGGTGCCAGGCAAGGCTGGCAACAGCCACGGTCGGATTGGTGTATTTTATGTGCCAATCACTCATTTCACACATTTTTATATCTCATCATCAAGCAACCTCAGTTTCCAAATTGCAATTTCATTTTATGAAGACTAGTGTGATAAATTTCTAACAGCTGCTGGGTTTATTTCTAGTTTGAAAAAAATTTCAACAAGATATTGGCAACTCTTACTTGTTTATTTTATTAAATGATTCAATCTGTCTGATAGATTGACTGGCTTCTGATGAAAAATATTTTAGTTTTCAATTCTGTTGTCTTTTCTCCAACCAGTGTTATTATCATCATCAGTGCTTCTAAATTATACTTGCAAGAAATTTTTTTCCATTCAGTTATTTCACATTCTTAATGCGTAGTTATCATCTTGAGTGGTTTAAACCTTTTCACTGATATCTACGTCTACTTCACTGTCACTGAAATATTTTACTTCGATCTTTTAATATTTAACCTGAAAAATTACTCAAATACTACTTTGGGTGAACAGAAATAAAAATGAAAACTTTCAATGGTAAAACCTCAACTTCCATTGCATATACAATATTGTACAATATTATATATTGTATGTACAACTTCCACTGTATACACAATAACTCATTCGCATAATGTTCTTACTGAGCTTACAGTTGATACAATGATACTTGTAATTGGATGAGTCCAATCCATTTCAACTACATATGTCCTATAAGAAATTACTGACAAGGCTAACTCAAGAACAAGTGCTACTATTCTCTATGAATCCAAGACATAGATACTAATCCTTTTTAGATCAATTTTCATTTGGTAAAGGAAGAGACACATACCCTTTTCTAGGCAAGTTAGCCATCAGATTAATTTCACATAAAAGCTATGCCTTCTCCAGTCATTTCTAAGATCTGGTACCTATATGTAAAATCATAATTCACTGAAGCTGTTTGGAGTTACTGAAGCTGTTTGGAGTATCTACCAAAGATCAGAATTATTCCCACATTACATTTTTCTATTTAAGTTGTCAGATTTCAAAGTTCTTTCCCTTACCTGCCTTGATAAAACTTGTCATGTTAATGATCTTTTCTTATTATTACATGAGTAATTTCAAGTGATTAAAAATAACTTTTGGCTCACATCTGTCTGCTCCTAACTATGCCCCTCAATAGACTAGTCTTAGTCTCAGAGAAATTTATGAAAATTTGTTACTGTACAGAAATTGAGTATACTCAGCCCTATGCATGTGCACTTAAGATACAGGAACAAAGTTAACTCATTTCTGATAGAAGTGTATTTTCTGGAATTCTCCACATTTTATATGACATAGTGCAAAACTGATTCACATATGATTAGGATATTACACCATCAGCATTCATGCAAAAACTTTAATCAACACAGTGAAGGTTAAAGACAAAAGCTCTTGTTTTGATTCATGAAAGGGATAATTAATCATGTATACATGAAAATAGAAAAATTAAATGAAACAACAGTGCATACTCTGTTCAAGAATAGGTACACTGTGTTCCTACATGTTACAAGAGGCAACTAAAAGGATTGTAACAGGAAGGGCATACAGCTGTAAAAAATACTGGCTCAAAAAAACTATCTAACCCATGCTAACATGGAAAAGTAGATGTATGATGATGATGATGATGATGATGGTGGTGGTGACAATAGTTATAATGATGTCTTAAGAATAGTGGTAAATTGCATTGTTAGTACTTTGAAGATGCTTTGCTACTCAATTAGCAGAAACTATATTCATTAAGATTAAACCCAAGCCCTAGAGTAACATGGTTCAAATTCTGTAAAACAACCTTACAGCTAAATATCTCTATGATTTATAAGACAGTTATCAGACCCAGCTGTCAAATAGACCTGTGATTAGAAGGTATTTCAGCTGACAATCCCAACTTTTTGGCTTTTAAACATGGTGTATCTCTAGAAATCAGAGCACCTAATATGTTTTTCTCTTTCTTTTAAAAAAAGGTTATAGGTTGCAATTTCTAACATATTGAGTGACCATGTACAGACACCCTCATTGAGTGAAAGTAAGTTAGTTAAGGAGTAAAAGACTAACTGAATGTGTGGTGTACTGTTTCACTGTTTTGTAGAACTTCTGGTCAGAGATGTTATTGTATAATATAACCTGAAATAAGTTAATATTCTAGCAAAGATTGAATAGACATTTTTCTCACTGATTTCAGAAAACAAAAACTGAAATAAATTTCAACTTTAATAAAAAATTTTTTAAATGGTTAGAAATTTTAAATAAATCTCATAAAATTGAGAGAAAGAATATGGGTTGGGTTAGGATGAAATGGCAGAATTATTTCAGCATGTTTTTGATCATTTTCCAAAGGATTCTTCATAGAATCACCTCCCAACAAGAATGATACACAATCCTGGAATATTCTACAGAGAATTGCTTTATTGCCAAATATAAGACTTGAATTTGGTTTAGTAAAATATTTTAGAATGCAGCTGGAGGTTGTAACTCTGTATGGCATCTTGGATGATGGCTAGAGATAGATAGTTAGATAGACACATAGAAATGGAAAGCGGGGGAAGAGAATGCACTTATAAATGGAATTAATTGAACTAATGGAAGAGTTTGAGCGAGAGGAGGAGGTGAGAATAGCGAGAGGAGGAGTGTGAATAAGTAATAAGGCCCTGTGAAGGAAGTGTAAATACACCTTAAGAATTGTCACATTATATAGTTTGGCTTCATGTTAGTGAAAATTAACTGGTAGAGAACTGGTCAGAAAGCCTCTCTACAATTACATAATCTGCTAGAAACAACAGCTAAACTCCTTCAAGTAATATCGTATTGTTTTAAAGTGACATGTAGTCCTAAACAGGATGGTCATGGATAAAACACTATTGATTATGGACCTGATCACTACTTCACAGTTGACAAAGGTCGTCATAGCAATAGCAGGAAGTTGTACACTAGTTTGGTTCCAAAGTTGATAATACCAAACATAATAGTAATTATATATTCTGTTATTCTTTTACTGATTTTAGCCAGAGGTTGTAGCCATGCTGTGGTACCATTAAATTTGGAAGAAAAAAAAGCAGTTTGACAGAGCAAACAAGAAAAGGGAAATAAATGAAAGACAGAAACACAAGATTTAGATATCTGGAAGATGAGGTGGGGGTATAGAGATAATAGAGGAAGCCAAAAAGTAGACATTAAATATATAAAAATACATATCAAATAAGGTATTCAGCTTTTTGAAAATTTATTTCACAATTTTCTTTATATATATATATATATATATATATATATATATATAGAGAGAGAGAGAGAGAGAGAGAGAGGAGAGAGAGAGAGAGTGAGTATGTGCACACTTGCTTCAAAGAAAAGCTAAAAGAAGACAATATTCTGACATACTTATAGAGCTCTTTATGTATCTTATGTCAGCATGTTAGTGTATGTCATTCATCAATACACCTCTGTGCATGGTTGATGTACATCAATGTACATAGGGAGAGATAACAGTGATAGAGTCTTCACATTCGGTATAATTTCCTTTATTCAAGAATAAACCAGGAAGAAAGGATGGCTAAGAATTGTCAGATGGAATCAGACATTCCTGACACATTTAGCAAAGTCTCTTCTAGAAATGGGATTAGTAGAGAAGATAAAAAATATCCAATAAAACCAAGTTAATATTGGAGAATAAAAGATCAAAGGATTCCAGAACATTCAGTCCATATTCTGCAGAAAAGAGAATTTTACTACAATGACAAGATAATTTTTCATGTGGAATTTTTTATTTTTACTGATTTATCTTCTATTTATTTTTATATCATGGCAAAGCTGGAGAGAATCTGGCTAGGTTCAAAACTAAGAAGTAATAGAAGGCTGTGCATCCTCAACAAATCATTAATATCTATGTCATATGATGAAAGAATACGGTAGGTAAAGAAAGAAATAAAAGGAACATTAAGGCAATTCATTGGCTTTTACTAACAGTTAAAGGTTCGACCTTTGTGGGGTGGGGTTTTATTTCCGTGGAGTTAAACATTCCAGTTTTGCAAGTTTGAATATGATATTCAATACGCCATTACATATACCTGGTTATGTCATTTGGTACACCACCTGAATTATTTTATATATAAATCATTACCTTGATTAATGTTAATTACTTAACCATGGCTTCAAGATTTTTGCAATTAAAGTTGGATGAAAACAGTAAAACATTATAGCTGTTTGAACTCATCAACTGGCAAATAATTTCTTTTGATCAATTTAGATCAAATGCTATATTATCAATTTGGAGAATTTTTTTACACTTATTAATTTTAAAATAGTGATAGTTATTTTATTAAATCAAAGAAGCATAGCATTTTCTGAAATTGTACTGAAGTTTTGTCACCAAATAGTCTTCTGAAATATAGGGATTGTAAAGAAAATCTTTTGGGTTGCATCAATGTGAACTGGTAATTAAGAGAATTCTCAAGTTTGAAAATTAAAAAAAATGCTAAACATAATATTTTTTTAAAGGATTCTTGAAAAACATCCTCAACGGGTGAATAAATATGCCCAAGTAAACAGAGTTCATAAATTTTCTCTGACAGAAAAATTCTTACATTAACTATTATTATTTGTCTAGCTTGTTGCAATTCTCTTCTTGCTAGCAGCAAGAAGAAAGTTATGAGAGGAGTCTTAGAGAAGCGCATATGATTTTAGAACTGTTTTGATTCTAGAACCACTACATCATATTTAATACCAGGTGTTCTCTATGACATTGAATGTGAGGCACATATTAAAATTAAGATAATAATATAGAATATTTATGAATTTCTCTTAACTAAGTTTAAAATTAAGTTTGTAAAGGAGCAGTAAAGTCAATTTAATATTGTATATTATGTATTATTTATTGATATATTATAAAACAGTCTGGGAAGATAAGAGTCAAAGCAAACCAGCACTTGATTTGAACTCAGCTAAATGAAATACTGAAGTATCTATTCTGGTGGTCTTTTGCTACAGCTGTCTATCTAATAATTGCTATCTTAAGATCATGAGCACGGATTTATTAAAAAAAGAAATAGGAACGTTTGATGTTCATGAACTCTCTTCTTGGGAATTAGCTGCATAACCTAAATGAATTCACCTCAAATGTGAAATGAAAAAGACTAGTCTCATTAGAAGTGATTGTTGAAGTTGCAGAGCACCACAGCCATGGTTATATCTAATATACCACTTGGTTTAACACCCACTACATATTGTTATGAAAGACTGAATAAAGTTCTAGCTACTGTGATAGCAAGCTGCACAATATATATATATGTGTGTGTGTGTGTGTGTGAACATACGTTCAGTTGAGAGGTGGTCAATTAAGAAACACTAGCAGCTGCAGCTATGTGACAACATTTAGCAAGTTCTCTGTAAGCTTGGAACAGGGATGTGAAGATAGGCAATGAAGAACTACATTTCACAAGACATCTAGCTGTGCATGACTTCTTCTCTGGACAAGTTGGCTTGCTAGGCTGGTCTGCAGTTTCCCTGCTGGCAATTTTGCTGTTGGAGCCCTATTGGTATCAAGAGACCATGTTATGCCACAATACCTAGAGTAGATCTAATCTACCACCACATCCTGTATATCTGGAGCCCAATGGTATTTACAATGACAGTGTTTTTACTTGAAGAAATAAATGCTATAAATCAAATTCTCAGTTTACTGTTAGAGACATTGACATGGTTTGTAAAATAAGGCTGGATCTATTAACCCTTTATTTCTGCCAAATGCAATGCTTATTTATTTACATTAATTTGAATTAGTCATACATTACCTTGTAGCTTTGAGCTTTTCAATGATATGACTGTTTATTTTTTAGAATAATATTGCAGGGTAAGTGTGTGAGGCTGGATGCGGCCAATTTGAAGATAAAACAAGATTATTTTGACTGGATATGCTAAAGGGTTAAAGTATTAATTTAGACATTGGGTTAGAAATAAGAAGATAACACAAAATTAGTTAATTTTCTGTTTTGTTCTTGTTTCAAACAACTGAGGTTAGAATTAAACTCAAAATCCATGAGAGTGTAAACCTTTTAGATGGCTATTTACAGTAAAACATTAAAAAAAAAAAGAACAATATTTCCTCTTTTTACATTTTTTAACTGTTTCAGCCCTGGACTGTGGCAATGCTACAGTACTGCCTTGAAGGGTCTTTTAGTCAAACAAATCGAGTCCAGAATTTAAGTTTTATTTTTAAGTCTGATACTCTATCAATCTTTTTTGCTGAACCACTAAATTATGGGGGTGTAAACAAACCAGCACTAGTTGTCAAGAAAACAGTAGGAGAGGTAAGAAAAACACATATACAAAGGCGCATACACACACACACACACACACACACAACAACAACAACAAACTTCCACTCAGTTTCCATTAACAAAGTTCACTCACAAAGCATTGGTCAGCTCAGGGCAATAGCAGAACAAATACTTGCCCAAGGTGCTGCGCAGTCAGATAGAAACCAAAATGCATGGCTACTTAATCACACAGCCATGCCTGTGTCATTTACAATAAAGCATAGAAATCCCCAATTATTTCATACAATATTTGTTCATATTTGTTTAACAGAAATAATAGCTAAAAAAAAAATTAATACAAAAATGTTTTGTTTATTGATTTATTTATTTTGTGTGTGTGTGTGTATACGCGTGCACATACTATTTTCTTAGGTGAATGCTGTACAATTTTAGCAAGTTGTAGGCAAGCTGAGTCTATGAATATTATGATTCCTGCTTGGAATCATTTCACTTAAATCAATAAAACTCTTGGGAAAGGATAATTTCCATTCCTCAATCTAATTAAAGAGAATTAAAAGAGTTATTCTTCATGGATGGATTTTACCAATTATGAAAAGTCAAACAGAAAATACAGACATTTAGTGTTTAATTATTTATCTCATTTGTGTGATTAATAATAATAATAAAGACGTCAAAGTTTGGCACAAGGTCAGCAAATCTAAGGGGATGAGAATTAGTCAACTGCATCAACCTCAGTGTTCAAATGGATGAAAGGCAGAGTCGACCTCAGCAAAATTTGAACTCAGAACATAAAGCCAGATGAAATGCTGCTAAGCACTTTTTGTCCAGCATGCTAATGATTCTGTCTGCTTGTTGTTGTTGTTATAATAATAATAATAATAATAACAACAACAATTGATGCAGTACCAGACAGTGGCTCTCATGGCTTCTGATCTTAACTGATTGGAAGTGTTATCATGTACATTGTTTTGTCTTAGTATAAAAGATGGGCTACAGCAAATATTCTGCACAATACCACAGATTTGCTTGTCAGTTGTTTGACCTTAACCAGTTGACCATGTCCCTTAGTGGCTGATGATATGTGCATCACTGATCATGAGCAGAAGTAGCCGGGGAGCATCATAGCCATGTGTTGAAAGGAATTCTTAGAGGTTTGGATAATTCACCTTTGGAAACATGGGTGGTTCATTCAACATCCTTAAACAATCCTTATTCAGGGACCTTTTGAGCGGGATGGGCTACTCAACCAGAAGAAAATTCTAACTGGGCCCCATACGCAAGGTCATGCGCTGTTTATCTTGATATGAGATCACCATGTTGCGCACATATGGTTGTGATGCATGTGCCTGGTGTACCCTTATCAGACGGGTAGTCATGATGTGTATA
This sequence comes from Octopus sinensis, assembly GCF_006345805.1. Classification (NCBI taxonomy): domain Eukaryota; kingdom Metazoa; phylum Mollusca; class Cephalopoda; order Octopoda; family Octopodidae; genus Octopus; species Octopus sinensis. Next base: position 34,795,343 of record NC_043005.1, read on the forward strand.
CTGGGCTTCGTATATTTTACCCCAGTGTCACTTTGATGGCATGCACTGCTCTCTCACTCAATAATAATAATAATAATAATAATAATAGAGTATAAAGTTAGCAGCTGGTCTCATCTGATATATTTTCTGGTTCTGATAAAGTTAACTAAGTTATTTGCTACACAGTGATGGCTGTATGAAAAATATATGATAGCAATGTAACATTATCTAATATTACTATAAGGTCTCAAGTTTTTAAGGAATGATATGTTTCTCGCTGTGAGCTGTCTCTAAGTAGTAATATATCTGGTTTGTTTCTCACAGATGTATAATGTCCATGTTTTGATATTGTTGAGTATTTCTGTGCAAAGGTTTTGAGGCTTCTGTTCATGGCAGCTGTGAATGCTTTAAGTGGAAAATAGAAATTGTATATGGATAAGGAGACTGAAGGATGGTCACCAATGAAGAAGTGAACAAATAAACTGTTCTTGTGAAAAGAGAAAGAAAATGGATAGATAAGGAGGCCACATGTTGCTAATGTGAGAATCAGAACTTCATCAATATTGTGATGAAATGGCTTTATAGAAAACCTTTGATCTGGTGATAGCTAGAGGCAGAGCCATTATATAGTAAATTGTACCAGAATAAACACATGTTAAATTTATTTAATGACCAAGAAGTTTGCTTTCACAGATTTCAAGGTTTAGAGATTGTTGTCACGGTTGTGACCCTAAGAGAGAAGACCCTATGGACACATAACAAAGAAAATAGATTCAAGTTGGTACTAAACTTGATTTTTAACAATTATATCCATTGCCATAAGAAAATTAGAGAATTAGGGATAGCTGAGGAACAATTTTTTTTAACTTGTCCAACACTGACCAACTTCAGATCATTTTTGGTTCTATGATAAAAAAAAATGTGAATTTATGATAAAAGAAAAATTAAGCTTTTTATCTTTATAGCTCAGACAAAATCTTCCATTATACTGTTCTGTTTCAAACACCAACATTATGGTTTCTTTCCTCAAATTCCATGTATGAGTGGTTGAAGGAGAGGGTTAAAAAAAAACAACTTTAAAAATAAAAGAAGCTGTGTCTATTTGCAATGGATGCACAGCCATAATATCAATCCAGGTATGGATCTTGCTATGAAGTCACAATGGGAACACTGATGATTTTGATTTTGCCTGGGATTAGGCAAATGTGTCTGTTGATTGCAGGATATAATTCTTTTATTGTTTTGTTTCTTCAACTCAAATTGTTTTGATGCATCATGACACATTTTATGTCATACGGATTAATCTAAGCATTGACTTTCTCATAATGTCAAATTAAGCCGTAGAGACTTTAGTGATTCCAACTTATCCTTTTACCTAAGGACGCATCTTCCTTTACTGTTGTATCCCTCTACATGTTAAATATACAAAAGAATTTTTGGAATGCAGTCATTTTTCATTTGAACAACATTTTCTATACAACTGCACTGAATTCTCAGTACACCAACATAATAATAAAAAAATTAGCAAATCTCTTAAATCCTTCTGAACTCTTAATCATTTTTCAAAGATATCTGAAACTCATAGGTAAAGTATTTCATAAGACATATAGTCAAAAACGGATTAAGTTGCATACATAACATAATTGCTAAAAAACACCACAAAAGTTTTAGTAAATCAGTAGACTGCAGAAAATGGTAATGTTTAGTGTCGACCCAAAGTAATATAAATAATTCAAAAAGTGGAATAAATGTTATGCTGGGAGGAAGACAAAACAGACAGAACATTTCAGACGGAACCTTTTGGTGAAGAAAAGAAATGTCAGCTAGTATTGAAGAATAAATAAATTGAGATTAGGTGTTCCTTTCTTTCTTTCTTTCCATCCATCCATCCATGTGTGTGTGTGGGGGGGGGGTGCATGCACATGCATGTATATATATTTATACATATCTATGGTTATGCTTGTTGAGTAACAACTTGTGTAAATGGTACACACACACACATATATATATATATACACACACACACACAAACACATATTTTATATATAAAGTAACAAACTAAGGAAAAATATTCCTTCAAAGGGGCATGTAAAGCATCTATTTCACTGGTACATATACACACATATACACACACGTATACATACATATATATATATATGATTTTTTAATTAAAATTTATTACATTGTATTAAGTAATATGTATGTCCTAAACCTCTTTGCTTCATTGGACACAATAAAATGTGAAGATGGCTTTTTTCTTCCCTATGAAATGTTGTTTCTAAGAAACTCAACAATGAGGATGTTTGATTTGTATCTCTTGTCAGACCTTATATTAAAATATTAACACACACACAAAGTTTTATTGCTGTGGTAAAGTAATTTACATGTCTGACCTGTCAACTGCACGAAAAATAGAAACCTCATTAATTTCCTAATTATATTGTTGTTGTTGCCCTAGGTCTTATCAAAGTCACATGACATGTAGGTTAGTTAGCCCAACAACAACAAGGAACAATCTACAAGTCAGAGTTATGTGCTCATCTCAGGAGGATTATGTAATAATTTAACAAGTCATCCCATAAGTTCTGTCCAAATTTCCCTTTTTTAAAATTGAATGAAATTTAATAGTATTTTAGAATGTCTAATGGAATTAAAAATTATTTTTATGCATTTGTGTACATTTAAACTAATTAAATATTATTTTACAGAATAATAGAATTAAAATTTCTTTCATTAAAACCCTTTCTAACATGGAAGTATCCAAAGAGCATTTGAGGCACATAATGCTTTATGAGTTCAAAAAAGGAAACTCTGCAGCAGAAGCAACTTGAAACATACACTCAGTTTATGGGAAAGAATGCTTAAATGAAAGAACTTGCAGAAGATGGTTTGCAAAATTCAGAAGTGGAGATTTCAGCCTTGAAGATGAAGATCGAACAGGATGTCCAGTTGAGTTTGATGATAAGTTCCTTGAGGCATTACTTGAAGAAAATCCTGCATTATCACTTGAAGAATTGGCAATAAAGCTTAGTTCGAACCATACAACTGTTCATCGTCAACAACTTGGAAAGGTTCCTAAACTTGGAAAACGGGTGCCTCATGGATTGTTCAAAAGCAACAGAATATATATATATATATAAATACATATATATATATATATATATAATATATATATATATATATATATATATATAATATATATATATATATAAATAAATACATATATATACATATATACATACATACATATTTATATATATATACATAAATACATATATACATAAAGACATACACACACATATATATATATATATATATATATATATATATATATATATATATGGCACATAAAAAGCACCATCCGTTCGTGGCCGTTTGCCAGCTCTGTCTGGCACCAGTGCGGGTGGCACGTAAAAAGCACCCACTACACTCACGGAGTGGTTGGCGTTAGGAAGGGCATCCAGCCGTAGAAACACTGCCAGATTTGACTGGGCCTGATGAAGCCTTCTGGCTTCACAGACCCCAGTAGAACCGTCCAACCCATGCTAGCATGGAAAACGGACGCTAAATGATGATGATGATGATGATGATATATATATATATATAAATATTTATTATATATAATCCGTTCTGTGTGTGTGTGTGTCTTCTAGGATCTTGGGCATCCTCCATCCACTCAAATTTGATATGTAGATGCCGACGGTATCGGGACGTATATAAGTCTTAGAAAAATTACAAAAATCGATTCCAGGTGAGAATGCGATCGATAAACCCATGGGAAACCAGCATAAAATTTCTTCTTCCTCAGGTTTAGTACTATATCTTTGTCATACAGGAGTTTTCAGGAAATATTATCCAAATCTCAGTTTTGGAATATCTGGTTGTGCTCTAGATCACTGAATGAGTTGTTAGGTCACCATTCATAAAGAAAATGCTATTGTGAAAAATAATCAACTTTGGCTCTTTCTTAGTCAATGATTTTACATAATTAATATGGTAGACTAAAGGAATCCTATTTAAATCCAATTTCCTGTTTCTGCTGATTATATTTATTTATTAACATTATGTAAATTAGGTTTTTAATTACAAATTGGTATTGCATTGACTATACCTTTCAGGAAGTCTGAGCCTCATTCTTTTCCATCCACTCCACTTTTCATTCTGATGTTTCAAATTAAACCAATATAAGATGTCACTGTAATGATCATCTTCCTATCATTATTATTATTGTTGGTAGAATCAGTTGCTATAGAGATGATGTTCCAAGCAAAGCAGGTCAATGATTTGATTCCAATCATAAGCTGACATCTGTTAGTTCACTCAATGCTCATGGAAAACCTACCAACATACCAAATTCTTAACACCCCTGCTACTATATATAAATATATAATGTGTGTGTGTGTGTGTGTGTGTATGTGCATGTGTGTATATGTATCTCTCTCTCTCTCTCTCTCTATATATATATATATATATAAAAGAGAGTGGAGGTGCAATGGCCCAGCGGTTAGGGCAGCAGACTCGCAGTCATAAGATCGCGATTTTGATCCCCAGACTGAGCATTGTGAGTGTTTATTGTGCAAAAACACTTAAAGCTCCACGAGGCTCCAGCAGGGGTGGGTGGTGTGGTGAACCCTGTTGTACTTTTTCACTTTTTCTTCCTGTTTCTGTTGTACCTGTATTTCAAAGGGCCAGCCTTGTCACACTCTGTGTCACGCTGAATCTCCCCAAGAACTACGTTAAGGGTACACGCGTCTGTGGAATGCTCAGCCACTTGCATGTTAATTTTACAAGCAGACTGTTCCGTTGATTGGATCAACTGGAATCCTCATTGACATAACTAGTGGAGTGCTGTAGTAATATAAAAGAGAGATTCTGTCTGTTTGTGTGTGTGTTTGTCCCATAAAGTGAAAGTAAATGCTTCAAAGGAGGCAACACTAATTGTGCACATAATTTTGACGAACTGAATGGAGGCAAATATTCTCACTGGTTGTGGTAAACGTGACACTATCTTTGTTCCTCGCATACCAGTTATACCATCTTTTGCCATGAGCATTAATAAAAGTCAGGGCCAAACACTAAAAAGTTGCTGGGTTGCATCTTGAAGAACAAACACAAGTTCGTATATGAAATCCATCTTTATTTCTACTTCAATTATTACATGTTTTTCTCTTTTACAATACACAAATACAGGATGAGTAAACCTAAATCTGACTGACAGGGCACATCATTTGTAATCATCATCATCGTCATCATTTAACGTCCGCTTTCCATGCTAGCATGGGTTGGACAGTTCAACTGGGGTCTGGGAAGCCAGGAGGCTGCACCAGGCCCAGTCTGATCTGGCAGTGTTTCTACAGCTGGATGCCCTTCCTAATGCCAACCACTTCGTGAGTGTAGTGGGTGCTTTTTACGTGCCACCGGCACGGAAGCCAGTCAGGGCAGCACTGGCAATGGTCACGTTCGGATGGTTCTCTTGCGTGCCACAGGCACTGGTATCACAACTACAATTTCCATTGATTTTGATCAATTTCGATTTCATATTATTTATAATTTATATATATATATATATATATATATATATATAACTTTATTCTCTCAATGTCAGAAATTATTTCATCAATTGCAGTTATTTAGCCCCAAGATATCTCTGACTTAGCAGCAGACTTGTAATCACAAGTACTCCAAACATGGCCATCATATCTTTTACTGTATCTAATCCATGTGTACGGCATAATGGCCTGCTTGGGTAGCAGACTCAACCTATCACCTGGTTTTACACCCCCAGCTGGCACCTTGGGTGCCATTAATTAAGTTCACTCTGTTGCAAGCTTTCATCCATCTCTTGTTTAAAGATGATACTTTCCAAACCTTCACTCTAGCCTAGAAATCCTTGTGAAGGATCATGGGCTTTGCCTTTCCACTTAACTAAAAGAGTTTTTAAAAGATTGAGCAAGAAACAATGAATGTGAAATGGGTGCAGAGAGAAATGATTGGAATTTTGGAATCATAGATTACAGGTATGAATCTCTAAAAATTTCATTGCATCTCTGAGTTGAACACCATATTCTATATTACTTCATTCCACATGGCTACTGACTAAAATAGATACCAGATCACCATGAACTATTATTTGTAATTGACCAATGACCTATTCAGGGAAAAATTCATGTTACTTCATGTTGTGCCTAACACACATGTAACCCTAGTTAACCATTTTGTTACTCTATTTCTGCTGAAACATACCGCTTTCATTTCAATTAATTTTGAAAATAATGAATCCATAAAAATTAATTTGCCCTTATTAAGCTGGTATTTGGAACATAAATTAACATAAAATTTCAAAGGAAGGTTTTAATTTAGATAAGTTTAAAACAAAATGTGTATCATAAAAATAAAGGCAGTCTCAAGTGACTTCGTATCAAAAGGGTTAAAGAGCAACTCTCAGGGATATCTCAGGACTTTGCTGACATTTACATCAATAATCAAGAGGCAAGTATCAGAGAGCATTCAATGAAACAAGATTACAACCCACTTAACAATTTTGGGGATATATCCAAAAATTCATGTCACCTCTAAAAGTATACAGGCTTGTTTATAGATAATGAAAAGGAGAAGATAATAATTAATACTGAATCTAAGTGTTAATGTGTAAACCCAAAACTTGCAGAACAAAGTGAGTTGGCTCCTCATTGCTGAGGTCAGTAATTTAACAGAAAAGAGCCACCATTATTGTACACTAGATGTATTCTTTTGAACTTGAAAGAAAATAACAAGCAATCTAAGACAAATGTAAATAAAATAGATATGCATTGTCTCCCTAACAATCAAATCCCCATCATTCTTTTCCTCCTACCACCATCCATTGATATTCTTTCTCTTTTCTCTTCTTTCCTTTTTCACCTGCCAATGTTTTTTATTTGTTTTTGTTATTTCTTTCTCTGACATGGTTTTATCTGCTCCTTTAACTAACAAGATCAAACATTTCTTAAATAAACAAACAATGGGGAAACAGCTGAGTGTTATAAACATGCCCTGGAGGGTCAAGAGAACACAATTATTTCCTTGTCTAATGAATCATAATAGAAAAGACAAAACAACAACTACAAAACCTACCCCTTAATAATCTGACAAAATTACACACCATTGTTACAGATGAATAAGTATTGGAAATGAGGGGGTGGAACAACTGGGGGTAGATGGAGGTGGACAGTAGCAAAATATAATAACAGGAGAGTAGTGAATGATTGTCTAGAAATCTCAGAAGCCATTTCTCAACAATACTACAAATATTGATTGTTATTAATGCCACAATACTAAAATATAGAGTAAATAGCTTCATGAAGCACTGCCTTCCATACTACTCACGTTTGAAGTAAAAATATTTAGCAGATCATTATTATTACATTTGTATTATCATCAAGAGAGTCATACATGAGTAGAGTACCCCTTCTGCATCACTAGACATCTTGTGCTTAATTTAGAAATCATCATCATCACTAGTAGTAGTAGTAGTAGTAGTGATATTGGAATTGCTCTTGTTATTATTTCTGCTTCTTTACATTCCGAGTTCCAATCCCACCAAGCTTGCTACATTCTAAGTTCAAATTCCACTGAGGTCAACTTTGCTTTTCATCCATTCAGGGTCAATGGTATTGAATAACATTAAAAATTTCTCATCTTGTACCTAAGTCAAAAACCATTATTATTATTATCACCATCATTACTATTACAGCACCAAGCTAGGAGAATTGTTAGCATGTTGGGCAAAATGCTTTGCAGTATTTCTTCTAGCTCTTAACATTCTGAGTTCAAATTCTGCCACGGTCAACTTTACCTTTCACCATTTCAGGGTTGATGAAATAAGTACCAGTTACACACTGGGGTCAATATAATGAACTAAGATTTCAGTCCTAGTGGCTAAAGTAGAAAGAATTCTGCTTCTTATTATTATCTATTTAATCAACTCTGAAAAGATAAAAGGCAAAGTTGACCGCATCAGAATTTCTCATCTTTTACCTAAGTTTAAAACTATTAATATTATTATCATCATCATCATTTCTATTAAGGCACTAAGCTGAGGTCAATGTAATCAATTAACTGTCCCCGTACTCCTGAAAAATTTCAGGCCTTGTGGCTATAATAGAAAGAATTATCATGATTATCATTATTACTATTATTATTCTTAACTAGAAACTGTTAGAGCATCAGATAAAATGCCTTGAAGTATTTATGTGAGTGTACACAGAATGTGTGTGTGTGTGTGTGTGTGTGTAATACACACACAAATACACATAGATAGATAGATATACATGTACACACACAAATGCGTGTGTGCATATACATACATATATAAATATTTATATATATAAATACTTATATATATAAATACTTATATATATATATATATATTTATGTAAATACTTATTTATATATATATATATATATATATATATATGAAAAAGGAGGTATGCACATGTTGCATGAATAATATAAATTTCTGTGAAAGACACAGTACTGGTTGTGAGAACAAGTGAGTGTGGAAGTAGTTAACATGATGTATCCAAGAGATACAACATCACTCACTGGTATGGACATGTGATGTAAGTGAGAGATGAGTGCCATTGTTGGAAAAATAGTAATGGTGGTGGTGGAGTAGCTACAAAAGAAAGAAATTGAGGAAGGAGGTGTGGGAAGAAGTAATGAGGTCATATCTCAGGATGGTAGATCTTGTAGATGAGATAAAACCACCAAGATGGGTGGCGATAGGCTGTACAGCAAAATTTATCTAACCTATGCCAGCATGGCAACAAAAAAAACAAACATTACAATGTCAATGATGATGATACATATATAACTCTGTGTGTGTGTGTGTGTGTGTGTGTGTGTGTGTGTGTGTGTGTGAGTGTGTGTGTGTGTGTGTGTGTGTGTGTGTGTTGCTAAATCATAAGAATGTTCTTTCTAAATTTTTGAGAGAACATCAAATAATTCTTTTTTAGAACAGTGGATCTTGAAGTAAATATGTACATGCTATTATTTATAGCATGTAAACATTGGGTTGGAAAACCCTTTTCTTGATAAGAAAAACGTCAAAGGCTTCTATTTATAGCTTTATGTGCTTCAAGATCCACTGCTACAAAAAAGAATTTTATAAATACACACACACACACACAATATATATATATATATATATATATATATATATATACAGACATGCACACTCATACAAAAGCATACATTCTTATTCAAACAGTCATTGCTACATATATAAAATTATCCTGTAGTATTAAACATCATCAGTATTTGATGTTAATACACGACCATATTGACATCAGTTCCATGCGTCTTGGATCCAATATCACCCTATACATACAACCAGCACACCATCATCATCATCACTAACTGTTGACCAGTTTCAAGACTGGCCATTCCACTGACTGCTCAACCCAACTAGTTAAGGTAGAGCAGTGCCTGTTACAATTACTTAATAACAATAGTAATTTCTATTTCTATCTTTGGCACAAAGCCAGGAATGAATGGAGAGAGAGGGGGAGGGGGAGAGGGAGGGAGAGAAAGAGAGTATCGTCTATTGAATTAAGCCCCTGCTGTGTATTTTATTGAACCCAGAGGAATGAAAGACAAAGTCAATGCCAGCATGATTTGAACTCAGAACACAAAGAAAGATAGCAAAATTGTATTAAACAGTCTAGTGCTCTACTATTACTGTTACTTCATAATTAATAAAGTTAATGGAGATACTAGCCATGATGACTTCTTTTGTTAGTCCCAAGAGCAAGAAATGAGAGGGGTCACTACAAACATAAATTACAAAAACAGTGGAGGAATGGGGTTCAAAGAACTAATTCTGAAAAAACAGACAAGGAACACAACACAATGTGAAGAGAATGAAATGAACCCTACCAATATGAGAAGCGGGGACAACCACCTAGGGCCAATGAGGGAAACCCACAAAACCAAAATTACATTAACTCACTTGAGCATATGCCCCCCCACCACCTAAATCTGTTTTCCAGCCTCCACACAGCTTGTATGTATAAGGTGATGTTGCAACTTTTATTAAACTACTTGGAATTTGCTGAATAGAAAAGGAAAGTTAGAAGAATGTGCAGACCCTATAATCTAGGGATACAAAATCAATGAAAACAAACAAAAGAACTTTCCCTACAAAAGCATATGAAACATTTTTTGTTAAGTTTGCTTCATACACCAGCTTAATCATTGGAAAATTCTAGCAGAAAGTCAACAAGTTTAAGGGGATGGGATAAGTCGATAGCAGCAATCTCAGTGCTCAGATGGTACTTAGAGCTGGAGGAAATGTTGCTAAGCATTTTGTCTGATGCTCTAATGATTATGCCAGTTCACCACTATGAGTGATGATAATAATAATTGCTTTTAATATAGGCGCAAAGCTCAGGGAGGTGAGCTGGCAGAAATGTTAGCATGCCAGGCAAAATGCTTAATGGTATTTTGTTCATCTTTACATTCTGGGTTCAAATGCTACCAGAGTCAACTTAGCCTTCCATCCTTTCAGGATCTATAAAATAAGTACCAGTTGAGCACTGGGGTTGATTTAATTGACTTAGTCCCTCCCCTGAAATTGTGGTCCTTGTGCCAAAATTTGAAACCAATACAAGTACAAGGTTTGAAATTTTGAGGGAGGGGCTTAGTTGATATCATCAATCCCACTACCTGACTGGTATATTATTCTATTGATCCCATAAGAGTGGAAGGTAAAACTGATCTCAGTAGCATTTGAACTCACAATGTAAAGAACCAGAATAAATGCTGCTAAACATTTTATCTGATGTGCTAATGATTCTGCCAGTTCAGTAATAATAATGGTTTCAAATTTTGGCACAAGGCCAACAATTTTAAGAGAAGGTGGGTGTGCTAGTTGATTTCCTTGCTCCCAGTACTTAACCGGTCATTTATTATATCAACCTGAAAGGATAAATGACCGCTGCAGGATTTTGAATATATTTCTAATAATTCTGTCAGTGTACCACTCTTATGCTGTTGATAATGGGTAGTAAAGAAATGAATATTTGACAATGGTATTATGCTACATATTTCAAGGGACGAGTATATCTAATTGAACTGATCCTCGGACAAGCCTTTCATTACATCTCTGCCAACAATAACAAGAATGAGCCAATGAAAGAGCTCACTGGTGATCCTTAGTGATCTCTTAACCTTTTAGATATAGCAACCAAATCACATCCCATTGTTTTATATACAGAAAAGATACTTTAGATAATGAAGTTTTAGATGTCCTTAAAAAGACAAAGTAGTCACCTCTGAAATACCTTTGATGGTAGGTCTGCTAGACAGATAACTATGATGGTGTTAAGACTGCAACAGCATTGTTATACATCTAAAATATTTTCATTATCATTTGAATGTCCAGTTTTCCATTTTTGCATGGGTCAGATGGAATTTGTTGAGGCAAATTTTCTCAAAAAAGATACCATTCTTATTTGTTTCCAAGTAAGTAAATATTTTCCCATAACCAGACATGCCTTGAAAGATTGGAAATGAAAGACACTGCTTGCATGATGAGGACTCTTGTTGACAACCATTACACAAAGTCAAGAAGACAGCAACACACACACACACATAGTTTCTGTTTATCAAAATCCATTCATAAGGTTTTGGTTGGCCTGAGGCTATAACAGAAGATAATTTCCCAAGGTGCCATGCAGTAGGACTGAACTTGAAACCTTGTGAAAATTTCTTGCCACACACCATACCTGCAATGGGTTTATCAAAATTATTAGCAATAATATTTAAGAGAATGTTTGTTTCTAAACTGTTCGTAGAAATCTAAGATATTTCATAAAAACACCACAGAATTTATGTCACATGCAGAAATACTTGTGTAGTTCACTCATCTGGTAGCTCTGCTCTTATTTTAATGTTATTTAAACATTTGGGATGTAAATCAAACAGTTGCTTTTAATTATTATATTTCTTTTTCCTTTTTTTTTTCTCTGGTGGAAATAGTTTTCTTTGAGTGAATAAATAATGTAAAGGTCTTGGTGTTCTGGCTGGAGGAGTAAGACTTATTGGAAATATGATGTGTAATGGATGGTCTGTGAATATGTATGTCTATGCTGTTTTTCTTGCTTAGGTAACTATTTTTCTTGGCTTTTATTCAGTATTAAAAGAATCTCTCCACCCACAGTTGTAGAGAAGGAAAAATAAAATGTTATAGCTAAAAACAATAATGACTATAAGAAAGAAATAGAAATAACAAATAAAAAATAAGGCAATTTCATAAAAGAAAGAAAACACAAAAACAATAAAAATACTGATATCTGGTTTATGATAAAGTATCTTGTATGTGAAATAATTTGGATGGAGCAGTAGTAGAAGTAGTAGTAGTCGTGCTGGTAATGATACAACAGGTCAAAAAGTTAGGTAGTTAGGGAGTGTGTAGAAATTATCCAGGTGGATAACTGCAGAATTACTTTTGGAAATTTGTAATGAAAGAAAGGAGGACAGAAAGTATGGAATGAAAGATGGTATGTAGGTGGTGAGTGGAATAGGTACAGGGCTGGGAGATTCAGTTAAAAGGAGAAATGGAGAGGAAATAAAGAAAAAAAAAAAGGTAATTTAAGGAATGTCCAGTCTCATAATCTTGGAATATAAATAAAATAAAATAATGAAAAACAAGCAAAAAAAAAGGGAAATTTATGTTTTGGAATGATTCAGAATGGAGTCATTACAGACTCATTGGCAGGAAACTTATTAAAGGTGAAACAGGCAATTAAGTAAGATATGAGGGTTAGTTGGTTTAATGATCAACCTAGCACCAACCACTACATACACAGGTCATATACTGGCTACAACAAATATATATATCGCACAACAAACAGCAACACAACAGATGTCTTGCTCATCACACATACTCAAAGACTACAAGACATACATGTACACACATATGTGCACAACATACAAAATCCCCACCAACACACACACACATACATATATACCATTAGACACTATACAACACCATCTAAAAAGCCAAGTCCCTCTCCCCTCACTAAACATATTCTGTCTTACTCTCTCTCACACACACACTCATCATTAGACACTATACAATGTTCATAATCTACAACAAACAGAGTATACACAACCCAATGATGTAAACCTGACATTTACTTCTCAGGCAGAAAACTAGGAATCAGAGTTCAGTATATTATTGTAAAAGAAACACTTTTTTTTTTAGACATTTTGATAGGGACTAGGGATACGGGTTGTGTTGTTGATAATGTGGGCAGGCATGCATAAGGGTGGGGGATGATAGATATGGTAGAGTGGTTGATGATGGTCGAGGTGATGCTTGGGCGGGGGTTGGGTGTTATTAATTGTGAAAGTGCAAAAGAAGATGATAATGGGGTAAGGAATGTGTGATGGGTTAATAGCAAAGGTAATGATGTGGAGGCTACTGTTGATAGTTAATGTGGAGATGTTACTGATAAAAGTGTTGAGGTGGGATGGTTGGTAAGTGGTGGTGGAAGTGGCAGTAGTTATGTGGAAGGAGTTGTTGGGGGGAAGGATCTTTAATAAACAGCCATGGGGATATTGATAAGAAGAGAGTAAGGTCATGATGAGATTGTTGGTAATGTAAGGATTAGTATCAGAGATCTAAGAAATTATTGACAGAAGCAGTGGGTATGTGATGGACATTAATGGGAAAATATACAGTTTTATTGGGAAATATGGATATCAAAAATGGAGCAGAATTGAAATTCTTAATCAAATCTAATGCCCAATTGCACACAAAAATTGACCAGTGATGATGATGATGATGATGATGATGACAGTGGTGGTAGTGGTGCAGAAAATGGTAATGATCAAAATATCACTTGGCAGACATTCATAACCTTCAAGAACAGGCAAGAAAAATTTACTTTCTCTTCCTGAACATTTGTCAAATCCCCAACCCTTCAAAAAAAAAAAAAAAAAAAAATTGCCACAATAATCAATATTCAAGAATGTATAACTAAAACCACCAGGCTTCAACATATCTGATGCCTTCTCATAGAGACCACACACATACCACTGTAAATTAAAGGACTAATAAACTAGTTATGTATATTACAATTAATATATTTTATAAAATGTTTGATTTTATAGGATTATAAAAAATACAGTAAATGAATCATTAATCAGTTTCAATAATAAGTGATCCAGTTGTTTGATCAATAACATATCAATCTGCTCATTATATTAGAATATAAGTGGCTGAATATTCCACAGACAAGTGTACCTGTAACATAATTCTCAAGTAGAATCCAAGCAGTGCAGAGCTAACAAGACTAGCCCTTTTAATTACAGCAACAATTCACCCACCAACAGGCTTCCACAGTCTGTCCATCCAATTTCAAATCACAAGACTTGGTTTGGCATGAGTTTATGGAAGAAGATATTTACCCAAACTGCTGTTGCACAAAGGGATCAAACCCTCAACACTCCATAATTACAAAGTGAACCTTTTAACCAGTCATACCTGGGCCATAGCTGTACCACAAACATGACACAGACTACACCCTAAATAAAACATCACATTAAATGTATAATTACATTGGTCTCAAATTATTGGCACAAGGCCAGCAATTTGGAGGAAAGGAGTAAGTCAATTACATTGACCCCAGTGCCCAAGTGGTACTTAATTTATCAACCCCAAAGGGATGAAAGGTAAAGTCAATCTTGGCAGAATTTCAATTTGGAACATAAAGATGGATGATATACCACTAAGCATTCTGCTTGGCATGCTAACAATTCTGCTAGCTTGCAGCTTTAAAATGTATTATTACATTAAATCCTTTTGTTACCATATTTCCAGTGAAATATGCTACCAATGTTTCAGTTAATTTTTAAAAAATAAGGAACAATTTTAATAAAAACTTTGTCATTATTAAGCTGGTATTTGGAACATAAATTACCATGAAATGTTGATGAAAACTTCGAAACAGGAAATTTATAACATAGAATCAGGAACTCTCCAACAGTGTAGTATCAAAAGGATTAAATGTATTATTACATTAAAATATATTATTACAGTTAACACAGCACATACGCAAGATTTATTAAACCATGCTTGAAGCTTAATTACTAGTTAATTCTTACTGAAGACTTTTCTATGGGGAATCAAAGAATTCAACATTAGAATGGTAAAAACTTTCATGGGGTTCAATACCAACAATCTTTGATTTTCAGTTTAACAAAAATGAATTCAATTCTTCTTACTGAATGTTTGGAAATGTTTCAAAATCAATTTTTATCTAAACTTATAGTTATCACAATACTAACTAGTTTGTTTTTTTCCAATAGCCATAAAAGAAAATCAGGCAATTAGTTTGTTTTTGATATGAAGCACTGCTTGAAGTAACATTGTATCTCACAAACTAAAATGTAGACATCTAAGTACCTTGTTTCTCCAACTATCAGTGGTTAGAGCATTGGGCTCATAATCATGAGATAGTGAGTTCAATGTGTTTTTTGAGCAAGTCACTTTATTTCACATTCCTCCAGTTCACTCAGCTGTAGAAATAAGTTGTAACATCACTGGTACCAAGCTATATCACCCTTTTCCTTACCCTTAGATAACATTGGTGGCATGGAGAGGAGAGGCTAGTATGCATGGCCAACTGCTGGTCTTCCATAAACAACCTTGCCCAGACTTGTGCCTTGGAGGGTAACTTTCTAGGTGCAATCCCATGGTCATTTATGACCAAAGGGGGTCTTTACCCTTTATACTCCTAACAATTTCATAATAATAGCTTTTGAGTTTGAGTTTAGGTTGTTGTTGTTTAACCCTACATCAACACTGATTGAAATGATTGATGATCACAGACATTCTGACCATGACAATTCCAGTGTTTAGGCCTGCATTGTCAAATGTACTTTTGCCTTCTTTATGGTGTGATTAAAGGAAATTTAACTGTTGTTTCTAGCAGGTTGAGTGACCATGTAGAGGATTCTTTGTTGTCTCATTAGGTTAAAATGAGGTCAAAAAATATATCTGTTACATTGTTGTTGTATGTTGGTTGGTATCAGAAGTCTGAGAGGAGTGGACCTCCAGGTAAAAACAGTCACTAATCTTCCAGCTTTTATATTCTAAAAGTAGTCGAGAGAAGAAGAATAGCAGACCCCTACAATGCTGGCCAATGATGTAGCTGGCATTCAGCTTAAAGATTTATAAGTTGATGTCTTCCTGCAAAATGTAGGAGAGCAGGATTCCAGAAGAATTTTAGTTCAAGGAAGGAAGGTCTAAGAGAAATGTTTCGTGTGAGGTCAGGACCATGGGGAACAGTAAGGATAACAAGAGAATGTGTGGCTCAGGTGCGCAGCTTGATAGTTAGTTCAGAAGATTGGCTATCATCATAGTAGTGATAAAATGAAATGAGTGAGGAAAATGTTCACCAGAGGGAAAAGAGACATTGTAGGTTAGAAATAGATCTAGGTGGTAAATTCATAAGGCTGGAGGCTGTTGTAGTAGCAACAGAAGAGGTAGAGAGAAGAAATCATACACTTTTCAAGTCAGTAGTTGAACTACATTGATGAATAAATCATAGCCTTATTGTCAGACAGTGAAATGACTTATCTTTGGATGTCATCTAGAATGTATAAGTGCGTGTGTATGTAGCAGTACTATTATTTCATATCTATGAGAGCAGTACGGTAATATGGGGGGAGAAGGGGGTGTATTTGAGCTTTAGAGGTAAAATATGGGGGGTTGCTAACAACAACAATTTCATAATATATAAATGACAGAAAATTTATCCCAATACTACAACAGAAGCAAAGAGACTTTCTTCTTTGCTTGCTGAGTCAAGAGGATGAGTCCAAGACTTTTGCAAGTCTCCAAGAACAGAGAGGTTAATGTTCTGTATAAACTGTTACTGGAAAGACATTAGCAGGTAGGAGATTCCAGAGATTATGAGAAGGAAGGGTTGAACATAGCAGTTAATGTAAAGCTTGGGAGATAGATGTAATAAACATGATGAGAGAAGGAGATATAAGTGGATTAGGGGTGTTTGAGTGCAAGAGGTAAGAGTTTGACCAGCTCAGAGGAACAAAGTGGAGGAAACAACATGGCTGTGGGCCAGAGGCCAGAGTGTGTCAGTTCATCATTAAATGAATGCAAGAATGTGGTCTAGGATGTCTGTGTGCATAGCAGCAGTACTATCCTAGATGAGGGAGAGGAGGAGAAGTACTCTGCTGTTGGCCTCAATGGAGCTTTTCAGAATGACAGCAATTGTTGGTGGGGGATGAAATATTTTCTGGCCCTGAAGAGATTGAATAATTTCTCTCCTTCTTTTATTGTATTAAACAGAACGAGGATTTTAATATTCAACTTTCTAAAGCATGTGACAAAAGTATTAGTTTATTAATCTCAAATCCTGAAATGTAATTAATTACATTGTATTTTTTACATATGTACTTGTTTTGAACTCTGATATACCAATTCATGGTACCTTTCCCAGTCAGCACATGGGTACATGAATAAAGGCAATGGTATGTTGCTAACTTGTCAGCAGTAATTCTTGGCCACTAAATTTTCAAAGTGATCTCTCTCAGAGTATTTTCGGTCTGAGTAACTGAACCATGTGTTAGGCAACATCCTGTTTTGTTGACCTTAGTTCTGAGTTCAGATCTAACGCAAGTCAACTACATCCTTCACCTGTAATATACTGACATTGAAATTATTGACTCTTTTATCTTTTACCTGTTTCAGTCATTAGATATTGGCCATGCTGGGGCACCACTTTGAGTTTTAATTGAACAAATTGCCCTCAGTAGTTATGTTTTTGTGTATTTTTTTTAAAGTTTGATACTTATTCTACTGGACTCTTTCATCAAACTGCTAAGTTATAGGTACATAAACAAATCAACACCAGTTGTCAAGGGGTAGTGAAGTGACAAACACAAAGATGTGCACACACACAAACACATATATGATGGAATTTCACACAGTTTCCATCTAACATTTTAATTCACAAGGCATTAGTCAACCAGGGGGTTATAGCAGAAGACACTAACCCAAGGTGTGTTGTACTGTAGAGTTGAACCCAAAACTATGGTGTTGCAAAGTGAGCTTCTTAACCACACAGCCATGTCTGCACTAACTTTATACATTTCCTTAATAAAAATTGATGTTGTTCCTAAAAACAGAAATCAATATTACAGTTGGTGAAAACAGTTTCATCAGACAATGTTAATTGATCAATAAGTAATGATGCTTTGAATTTAGATGTGAAATCCAGGATCATTCCCCCTTTTTATTTTTGAAGATAACAAATACAAGTGAAGACCAAATAGCCAGTTTACTGACCCTCCCTCCATCCTTTCTCTCTACATTTTGTTGACTGGGCCTACAAGGGAGCATTTATGAGTACATTCATCCTGCTAGACAGCAGTAAATCTCTTTCAAATCATACACTACTTGCTTTTTTAAAAAAAAACAATAGAAAATGTAGTCTCTAGACACTCCTAAATAGAAGAGATGGTCACAGTTGCAAAGGCCTGGTTCAGAAATGAGTTGCTAACCTGGAGTTAAACAACAATATACTGTTGATATTTGAACAAAATTTGAAGAGATCAATTGACTAATATATGACATTAAAATATTCATAAATTCTTTGAGTGGGAAAAATTTCAAAATTATTATTATTATTATTATTATTATTATTATTATTAGTAGTAGTAGTAGTAGTAGTAGTAGTAGTAGTAGTAGTAGTAGTAGTAGTAGTAGTATTCAGTTAAATGTCTTCTATGCTGGTATAGGCTGGATGGTTTGACAGGACCTAAAAAGTCAGAGGAGTATGTTGACCTCCAGCATCTGCTTTGATATGGTTTCTACAGCTGGATGCACTTCCTAATGTCATCCAATTTACAAAGAGTATTGTGTACTTTTTAACATAATACTGGCACTAATGAGGTCACCAAACAATTTACAAGACAAAGGAAAAGACCCCTCATCTAAGCAGCATTGTAGCAGAGAAGGAAGTGTTGAAAGCCTAAAATATGATAGAGGGACAGGCACAGGTGTCTTGTTATAGAGGAGATACATGCTACCCACATGATACAAGGGTGGGTGAGAGTAAGTAGAAAGAAGACAAAGCTGATAGTGACAAGGTGTGAGAGTGTACTCTCAAGAGACAAACTATTATTATTATTATTATTGAGGTGGTGAGTGGGTGGAATCTCCACTGGGCCAGACAAAATGCTTAGCAGCTTTTTTATCAATTTTATGTTTTGAGTTCAAATACTCCAGAATTGACTTTGCCTTTCATCCATTTGAGGTAAAAAAAAAAAGTGCCAATTCAACGCTGGGGTCGATGTAAATGAATTACCCCCTCCCACAAAATTGTTGACGTTATTCCAAAATTTGAAACCATTATTACTATTATTATTATTATAAACTCAAATATGTGTTGACTCAAGCCATGATTAATAGTACAACCTGGTTCAATGCACTAAGGCAGTTTTTAAGGGAGTTGTTGTTCACTGAGATGTATCCAGGTATAGGTGGTTTGTCAGGTGCCCCTTGAAGAAATTTGCTCAGATATCATTTGAAGGATACGGGACTTTTTTCTTCTTTGATTTATTTTTGGATAATGTTAAATAGAGCAGACTCTATTTAAAAGGTCGACTTTGTCTTTCATTTTTTCAGTGTCGATAAAATAAGCACTAGTTGAGCACTGGGGGTGATGTAGTTGACATATCCCCTCCCCCAAAATTGCTGGCTTTGTGTCCTAATTTGAAACCAATATTAATTGCCATTAAGCCAGCAAGCTCAAAGCATCATAAGCATAGCAGTATTTTGTGTCTTTAAGTTCTGAGCACAAATTCTGCCATGGCTGACTTTGCCTTTTATCCTTTCAAGGTAAGTACCAGTTGAGTACTGGGATCCCTGTAGTTGACTTACCCTCTCCCCTGAAATTGCTGGTCTTGTACCAAAATTTGAAATCAGTATTACGTAGTCTTATTCTGCCATGGCCGACTTTGCCTTTTATCCTTTCAAGGTAAGTACCAGTTGAGTACTGGGATCCCTGTAGTTGACTTACCCTCTCCCCTGAAATTGCTGGTCTTGTACCAAAATTTGAAATCAGTATTACGTAGTCTTATATTTATTGTGTGCTTTCACTGCACAACCAAAACACAGCTCCATGTGTCTTAGGTATGTGCTATGGTTTGCCTTGGTATTGTTACTTCTACTATCATTATCTTTTATTTTTTACTTGCTTCAGTCATTAGACTGCAGCCATGCTAGGGCATTGTCTTGAATTTTAATCAAATGAATCAACCCCAGTACTTATTCTATCAGTCTTCTTTTGCTGAACTGCTATGTTATGGTGACATAAACACATTAACACTAGTTGTCAACCAGCTGTAGGGGATAAACACAGACACACAAATCTCTCTCTCTCTATATATATATATATTTCTTTACTACCTACAAGGGCTAAACACAGAGAGGACAAACAAGGACAGACAAACGGATTAAGTCAATTACATCGACCCCAGTGCGTAACTGGTACTTTATTTATCGACCCGAAAGGATGAAAGGCAAAGTCGACCTCGGCGGAATTTGAACTCAGAACCTAACGGCAGACGAAATACGGCTATGCATTTCGCCCGGCATGCTAACGTTTCTGCCAGCTCGCTGCCTCTCTCTCTCTCTATATATATATATATATATTGAAAGTCCTCTACATAAGATACATGCAGTGCCTAGCAGTGCTATTTTGTATATGATATATGTATATTTCACAATTCCAGGGGTTTTGATTATGTATTATTAGAGGAACTCTTTCTTTTAACAATCCCCTCATTTGGGTTATTTCTATTTCCAGATCTTTGTATAACGATAGTTTCTACATTTCTCTTAGAGATACAATATTATTATTATTTTTTTTATCATCATTTATATAATTTTTATTAAATATATGCAAAACAGATTAGACTATTGGAAAAAAAATCATTATGATCATCATCATCATCATCATCATTATTATTATTTACAGATTCAATTTGTCTGCATGCTTTTATCATTTGTTTTCTTTTGGACAAATTTCAATTGCAGCGTTATTGATTTGGACAAGTAGTAAATGACAAATAATAATAATAATAACACTGATAATAATAAAAATTATTATTATTATTATATTGGCTGAATTGAAATCTGATCAACATATCTGATCAACATTCAAATTCACAACATTATTGTTTGATGAATATCAAGTGACCTCAGCTTCAGCCGGTTCAATGAACAGCAAGTCACTACACATTGTTATTACTAACTGAAGCTAAACTCTGAATGACATGCGTCAGAAGAATTAGAGCTGTTACAGTACAATATGAGGTTACATTGTTTTTGTTGACTTTTCAAAACATAACTAGAGTGTGTCTGTATAGGTGGGCAGATCAATATTTGGGAATTCACGTGAAAATAAATTCAGGAAGTGAAACAACATCAGCATACAATAAGGGACTTAATTAATAGTTGCTATTTGGGGCCAATTAATGAAGCAAACACAAGAAAAAAAACAATAAAGCAAAAAAAAAAAAAGAAAAAGAAAAGAAGAAAACCACCATTTTAATTATATTATTGCAGGTTATCTATTTTGGTACAATCTAGAAGGATTGATATTTGCAGAGAAGAATAGGCAATTTTCCATGTTCAGGCCAGAAATTATCTTTTATGTTAGCGTCAACTTCATAAAAATGAAAGCCACATAATATTAAAAAAACATTCTCACATTTGTTGTTGTTGATTAACCCCCAGGTTCAAGGTTGATTAAGCTTATGACTAAAAAATATATTTCAGCCACGACTGGCTCATTGGTTCCCCTCCTCCGGACATACTGTATCTAGGATAACATTATGTAATATGTCCTTCTGTTCTAAAATTGATATGGTATGGCTTGAGAAGATTAGGCTGCTATTTCTAGCAGGTCAAGAGTCTGTATAGAGACACCCTTGTTGCTTCATTTTTGTTATTGTTTAGCCCTGGGTCAATCATGATGAAAAAGATTTATGATCTTAGGTACTCCAGCTATGACCATCCCATCATTTTAGGAGTACATAGGACTATATTGTCTAAGGCATCTTTTTCTTATATCAGACAGTAGGTTGTAATTTGAGGAACATTTTGCTGCTATTTCTACAAGGTGAGCATCCACATAGAGCCTCTCTTCTTGATGGAGTTGGTAGAAATTTTTGATAATATAGTACATATGGTCTGATCTTTGTATATAATGAAATGTTATTAAGTATAGGAAATAGTTTTAATAATTAACCATATAACAATGTGAACAATTGTTTTAATAAAGAAAAATAAACTGAATAAAAAAAAAGCATGTGAACAATACAAGAGAGAGAGAGAGACAGACAGACAGACAAAATCCATCAGACTAAGTTTTGTAAGTACGTATGAGTAGATGTGCTTCAATAAATACAAGTATGTGCTTGAATATGATGTAGTGTGCTGGAAGGTGAATGTAACTGGAACCAAGAGAGGTGGGACACACACGAACAATAGCAAATGTGATGGAAATAAATGCAATAAACTTAAAATGTACAAACCTTTCAAAAGTTCACTACCTATTTCATCTGTTAGTAATGCTAATACTAAGTACAGATAGGTGGCTAATAGGATACTAAACATTCAACAAATGGGCTGAGAGTTTACATTGTCTTTAGTGAAGACACAACTCTCAAAAGGGCCCAAGTTCAATCAACATTAAATAGGTATTATGGAGTAAGTACAATTATTCACTTAAAGAGGTGTCAGCACTGTAGGTTATAGCCCTGAGTTTAATTCCTCCCACTGAAGCTATTTATGATTTGAAGACAGAGCCCTTGGGATAAATTTTTACAGGCAGAACAAGACTACTTGGTGGCAGGGAGAAGGTTTCCTTTAACATACAAGGTGGGTTTTAAGGGAGGACCCTCTCAATTAACTATAAGCCATGCTTGGAGATGTAAGGGCTCCCCCAAGCTGACTAGCATAAGAACCCCATAGACAACCTAAGAGTTATGTGACTCATTATCATATTACTGGTATTTTATTAGCCTTAAACATTTCAAAGATAGATTTATTTTCGTCAGGATTTCAAATGAAAACCCTTTGGAACAAAGTGTATAAAGCATCTACTCTGGTACCTTACATTCACCAGTAGTGGCAACATAAATAATAATAATAATAATAATAGTAACCATTTGAACTTTACATATTGATCAGATACTGTACAGATTCATTCTATTACCCTTGTGCACACACACACACATACACTTTGTTCAGGTGTGTATACATATGTGCATGTGCTTCCCAAAACACATTGTGAGTTTCAAAGAAACCCTTTTGCTTTCTAGCAAAAGACCATCTTTGCCAAGTTCTGCAGTTTCACTTTCTGGTCCATAAAACGAAAGATTACTGATTTTTCTATTAATTATGACTGCAATTTTAATTGATTACAAATGCATTTTTGGAATACACAGTAACTATATTGACCTTGACTTCACTACATATTCATCATGCAAAAGGCATCCCTGAGAAACCCTGCCATGTCACAGTCCTAGTATAGTTTGTAAACCAAACATACAGCTCCACTCTAAAAACTGATACCATAAATCATTGAATTGTGTACTACATTCACAGAATCAATAGATATCAGCCAAATAGCTGAAAATTGTTTCAATTGCGCATCTAAAATGTAGAGAGCTATTATGAAAGAAAGCTTTTATTGTTTAAGTGAAATAATAAGTACTGGAAAGCAGCCAAGTGACTATGGCGTATGTTTGTTAGATGCTAAGAGAACCTCTATCACTGACATTTGCTATATACAGTTTGTTGCCTGGTAAACCTGACAACTTGATTAACTTCAACAGAGTTGGTTCTTGTTCAGAACAAACAATTTCTCACTGCAAACTGCATAGTCATCATCACCATCATCATCATCATCATTTAATGTCCACTTTTCCATGTTTGCAAGGGTTGGATGTAATTTGTTGAGATAGATTTTCTATAGCCAGATGCCCTTCCTGTTACCAAATCTCACCTGCTTCCAAGCAAGGTAATATTTCCCAATGAATATATATGTCTAGAAAGATTGGAAACAAAGGGCACTGCTTGCAAGGCAGGGAGATGCACACACAAAATACATGCATATATATATATATATATACATGCATATACGATGGCCTTCTTTGACTTTCATCTCCTATATCCACTTGGAGGACAATCTAAATAGTTATGTGACGTTATTGTAAGACAACCTGGATAGACATGACATTAATGGACGACCTGAATAGTCATGTTACCTTAACCCTTTAGCATTTGAACCGGCCATATCCGGCCAAAAGTATTCTGCCTGATTTATGTTCAAACTGGCCAGATCTGGTCTCTCACACCAACCCTACAATATTGTTTTAAAAATTAACAGCTACTTCATCAAAATCTCATAGCTCCAAGATAAGGCATGATTAATCCAAAACAAAGTGGATGAAGAAGCATTAATTTTGGCTGAATAATGCGAACACTAAAGGGTTAAAGGACACCAACAATGGAAAGATAGGTAGTAAAGTTGAAGTAAAAAAATAAGGGAGTAAAATGTTATGAGGTAATTGGTGAGATGTGAAACTACTAGTCAATGGTCATATAGACATACAAGACCATAGCATATGTTTCATTTTCTTTTCAGACATAATATATCGAAAGCTACATTATTTAATGTAGCCATTCTTGTTAGTAGTTGTTTAACCCTAAGATGTTCTGATGATGTAGACTTCTGGCTGTTACCATCTTAGTGTTATTTTTTAAACATGGTGTACATATGTCAGTTTACTCAATATGTAAGGCGTTATGGCATGATTTAAAGCAGATTTGACTGTTGTTACAGTAGGTCGAGTAACCCTGTAGTGCTGCCTTCCTACCAGCCCCTAGAATGTCTCAATTGTGAGGATGTGCTGCAAGTGTTTCCTACTGAGGGTCAGACCTCTAAGTTTGCTGGTCCCATGCTTCATATGTTAAGAAATCATTGGGCACATAAAATCATTAAGCATATGACATCCAGATCCAGTTTGGGGGAGGGAGGCAGGAATTAATGAATTTACTTTGATAAAATTATCGAAAAAGACAATCACAGCCTCTTAAAATATAAAATTTTATATCTTAAAAGCTAAACAACATTTTTAAAGAAACTCTGGAAATTGATGAAAATCAACTGGCTGGTCTATTCCAGAGAACTTGTAGGCAAGAGTCCATCGAGGGCAATACTGGTTCCAGATGAAAACTCAACAGAGTGCCATCAGACTGAGTCCAAAATGTACACAGGGTAAGGAAATCATTCTGCATGCACTTGCCCAGTGCTTGAGCATTGCTGACTTGTGGAGTAATGTTGAACAGCTGCTACCATGTCTGGAATGGATCCAGCTTTCAACAAGGATTAATGTGAAGCTTGGTTGGGCAGAGTAGGCAGTCTGCATTTGTTTGGTGACTTCGGCAAAAAATATTGTGCAGTGAAGACAAACATCTCCTTTGGCCAAGCCTTCATCAACATTTTCAAGTTAATAAGGTGGAGAGGGAAGTGTTGTCTGCTAATAAATTTGATGAAAGGTGGATAACAGTGGTAAGCATGTCCGAATGAATGAGCCTGTTCTGAGCATGCACCTGTAGACTGGAAAATACAACTAGAGAGGGCACTTTCTTTAGTGGTTACAGTGACCATACTTTTAGTTGGGTTTCCACAAGTAGTCCTTGGAAGTCTACCTACATTGAAAGGAACCTTGTTTTTGCTTTTGCTACTTCTGCTGTTTGTATGATTTTTATGTATTCCCACACTGCATCATCCTATACCAGCCTTGATCTTTCTATCAATCCTTGTAGTTAATAAAAAATCATCATCATCGTTATTCATTATTAAGACAGCAAGCTGGCAGAATCATTAGCATGCCAGGTGAAATGTTTAGCAGTATTTTGTCTGTCTTCACATTCTGAGTTCAAGTTCCGCCAAGGTTGACTTTCGAGGTCAATAAATTAAGTACCAGTTACATACAGGAGTTGATCTAATTGACTGGCCCCCTCCCCAAAAATTTCAGGCCTTGTGCCTATAGTAGAAAGGATTATCATCATCATCATCATCATCTAAATCTAGACAGTGTTACACAATATTAATCTCAATTTCATGTTATATAGAATTTCTGTTTCATAGTATTTTGATTATATATTGTGTATACACACATAAAAATATATATAAATACAGCCTCACTGACATATACATATATTATGTAATAATATATTCTTTCACAGACACATTTCTGCCATCTAAATATTTATAAAGTAATATAATTTGGGCACACTGAAGACTGAGATTACAAAACAAGCCTCAACATTGAAATGAAATTCAAATCATGTCCTGCTGTATTCATTTCATTGAAAGAAAAGAAGGAAGAAAACATGTACAGTCATGTTTTTTGGATTTTATTTCTGATAACTGACTGCTATAGTTTCCCGCTCATAACTAAGGCAACAATGATGAAGCCACTAATCTGTTTATCAAATTTAATCTTTTCATCCACATCACAGATTAAACATTTTCAAACCATGCTTTAACATTTTGTTTTCTTTTTTTCTAAATTCATTTATTTCATTATAATCTTTTTCTTCATCTCTGTCTCTCTCTCTCTCTCTCTTTGTCAATGGTTGTTGTTGTTATTATTATTACAGAGTGAGAGAGCAGCACATGCCATCAAAATGACACGGGGGGGGGGATACAAATATATGAAGCCTAATATACTCATCATGGCTACCAGTCTGATAAGGGTGCACCAGACACATGCATCACAACCATATGTGCATGACATTGTAATCTCATATCAAGATAAACAGTGCATGATCTTGCAAATGGGGCCCAATTAGAATTTTCTTCAGGTTGAGTAGCCTATCCTGCTCAAAAGGTCCCTGAATAAGGATCGTTTAAGGATGATAAACACCCATGTTTCCAGGAGTAAATTATTCAAACCCCAAAGAATCCCTCCCAACATATGGCTATGACGCTCCCCCACTACACCTGCTCATGATCAGAGATGCACATATTGTCAACCACTAAGGGTTAAAGTCAAGCAGCTGACAATCATATTTGTAATATTGAGCAGAATATTTACTGCAGCCCATCTTTTACACCAAGACAAAACATGTACATGATAACACTTCCAATGAGTTAAAATCCGAAG
The DNA here is from genome assembly GCF_006345805.1 of Octopus sinensis. Taxonomy (NCBI): domain Eukaryota; kingdom Metazoa; phylum Mollusca; class Cephalopoda; order Octopoda; family Octopodidae; genus Octopus; species Octopus sinensis. The sequence goes on from NC_043005.1 coordinate 34,822,586, forward strand.
CCATGACAACCACTGCCTGGTATTGCATCAATATTATTATCATTATTATTATTATTATTATTATGAATGTTCAATGTAAATTTTCTGATCATCCTTTGATATTTATATTAAAAAGGTAGGATAGTTTCAAGTTACAAACTCCCACTATTACAATCAGTAGCTAGCTTTTCACACAAGTATGGTGGGATGGGTAATGATCTATTTATTGCTTTGTTTATATATTTTATATATACATCATCATTATCATCATCATCATCGTTTAGCGTCCGTTTTCCATGCTAGCATGGGTTAATACTTTTGGTCTGTTCCATTCTTCACCAGAACTGCAGCTATGAAGGGAGATGGATTTCTTTCTGCATCTATATCCACCATACAGCTGCTGGTCCCGCAGCAGACAGACAGTTGTTCAGTTTCAGACTAAGTTTAAGGCAGACTCAATAATAACATGCATTTTACATGTCTGCTGCATTTTGCATGTAAACTCTTAGCATGTGTACACATATCTGTATACACACATATACACACATGCTTTCTAAAACAGTCTGTCTCACTGTGTTTGTTTGCCTGCATATCTGTCTACATCTGTCTGTCTTTCTACCAAATACCTCGCTATATGTCTGACTGAATACCTCACTACGTCTCTCTCTCTCTCTCTTTCTTACTCTCTGAGAATGTAAGCATATTATTCATTTGTCTGTTTTTCTATTCAGTCATATTGCTATCAATTTATCTTTCTCTCTTCTTTCTATATATCCATCTATTTAAACACAGCTAATTCCTGTTTAACTTCTGAATAATAATAATTTCACACAAATTTTACACTAGTACTTTCTCTTTTTTGCAATACATATGCAGCAAAAAGAATAAATTCTTTTAGGTTTTGTTTTTTTCTCCCTCTCTCTTTCTCTCTAATAATGTCAAGAATTTAATTTTGAAGATAAATATGTTGTATGTAAATATTGCAGTTTATCAAATTAATGTTAGTGTGTGCATGTGTGTGTGTGTTTGCATGTATGTACAAGCATTTATGCAAACATTCATATATTCACGTGAAAAAGAATAGACTCTATCAATACATAACTTTTTACAATGTATGTGTGTAGGTATTTACAAATAATCACTCAAACATGCATAAGCAAAATAATAAAATCATATTAATATATATACATAACCTTTTACTATGTCTGTGTATGAGTAGTATGTGTGTATGTAGTGCATGTGTGTGTGTGCATGTGTTGTGTACATGTGATGTATGCACAAACTATTTTTGAGTGATATGAAATCATTGTTATTTAATAAAATAATTGGACACAAAAGTGTGGCAGGAGTCTCTCAGGAGAATGGCATCTGCTGCTTGCTCTCAATTTAGTGAAGGAATATTTTTGCATGCTCTTCATTAATAATGCCCTTCAGAAAGGCATGAGTACTAAAACATGTCATCTTGCATGTCCTTAACTCCTAAATAATATTCAAAAAATATAATTCATTTAGTTACATAAGTAAAAAAATAAAACATAAAATTAAATATTTTAAAGAATAAGGATGTTTCTTGCTTTTTTTAAATTTAGTTTCTATTATAGATAACTAGGAAACATGGTTAAATTGCTGCTGTTTTCTGCTTGTATTGAAACTTATTGCAAATATCCTCAGTGGAATTTCTAGGATGGTGAAAACTCAATTAGAATACCATGTAACTTATAATTCTGTAATGCAACCTTAATGAAGATAAGAGAAATAATGTAATGTGTTCATTTTATTTACTCAATCTATTTATTTTGTTTAGTTTTTTCTTTCATGTTTGACTAAACAAAGATAGATACAAAAACATAATATAGTTCTCAATATCTTGCAAAACTATTTCAAACTTCTAATCTCTCTAAAGTAATTTTCAACTAGATACATATTTTTTAAACAACAATTAAAAATGAAAACATGTATTGAGTTTTGAAATGTAATTTTCCATATTTTCTAACATACCATCAAGCAAGGCCTGCATGAAGCTCCAGATTTTTATGACATTCTCCCTGAGCCCATAAGAACACAAGATTATTTTGGAAACGTAGAAAGGAAATCATTCAGATGATGATGCAAAGGAGAAGGCTTAGATGCTACAAATGTGGCAGTAAAGGCCACTTGATGGTTTTTTTTAACAAAATGGAAAAAAAGTGAAAAAAAAAGGCAAATAGTTGTAGAGGTAATGACAACGAGTTTCTGAGAGTAAATGACAGGGAGGATGGGTATGGATGATGCTACTCCCATAGTTTCACAGAACCATTGCTTTCACATGCTAAGAATTGTCAGAGCATATGCAAAGATAGAGTTACCAATTCCTGAACAACATCAACATTAGAATCCACCAGAATGAAGCAACAAGAAGCCAAAAGGTCTCCTTTTTGAGCAGAGAACCAACAAGAGGCTCTGGTCAACAGTTCCACCCCAGTATCTTCCAGTGATACAGAGAAGAGATGAAGCCTTAAAAAAAAAGAGGACAGAATAGAAAGGAAAATAAGAGGCTGAAAAGGAATGGATCCAAACTGATGACAAGAAGGATGCTGGGAGTCATCCTTTACAAAGAAGTATCTATCTTCCTGAAGGTTAACTGATTTAAAATAACATAACAAATTTATATATTGCTGGAAAAGCTACAAAATGAGGAAAATAATATTGTGCTGAAGGAGGTGGTGTTAAGGGATAAATACAATGAACCTTTAAAGGATATTACTGCTGAAAACAACACCAACATCTACTAACAATAAAAGCTGCACTTCACAGAGGATGTAGAGAAACTTAATGGCTTGGCTAAAACTGAAGCTCACTGGTATATTAAGGGAACCTTAGATATAGTCATAGAAGTTGATCAAAATTGTAATGACTTTCTTATCCTAAATAGGTGAATTCCACTTAGTCATTTTACTAATAAATTTTTAACCTTTTTTCAATATTTTGTATAACATTTATTGCCACTTCCCCTTTGTATATTCTATCTGGACATTCCAATGAGGTCAGTCACCCTTTTGTTTGACACATTTTGTATTTCAGGTTTAGGATCTTATGGTAAATAAGGATATACTTCTTCTTATTCTTCTTATTATTATTAAGACAGTGAGCTGGCAGAATCATTAGCCTGCCGGACTAAATGTTTACCTGCATTTCTTCCAGTTCTTTACATTCAAATCCTATCAAGGTCAATTTTGCCTTTCATCTGTCTGGGGTTGATAAAATAAAGTACCAGAGAAGTACTGAGGTCAATGTAATCGACTAACCCCACTTTCCTTGAAATTACTGGCTTTGTGCTAAAATTTAAAACCATTTTAAAACACTTGGTTGACAGAATTGTTAGCACATCAGACAAAAGGCCTAGCAGCATTTCTGACTTTACGTCCTGAGTTCAAATCCTGTTGAAGTCAATATTGCCTTTCATCGTTTTAGGATTGAAAAAATAAACTACTAAACAGATAGTGAGGTCTATAAATAACCTTCATTCCAAAAACTGCCATTTAAGATGTAAGCACAAGATTTGGGTGGCAAAGAGGAAGAGATTTTATGAGTAGCCAACTTTAAACATACAGCTTCAACAAAATTCGTTTCCTTATCACAATATAAGAAATTATCATCATCATTATTATTATCAAGGCGGTGATCTAGCAGAATTGTTAGCAACCTGGACAAATGTTTCACAGTCTTTATGTTTTGAATTCAAATTCTGCTGAGATCAACTTTGCCTTTCATCCTTTTGGGATCCATACCTGTTGAGCACTGGGGTTGATATAATCAACTAGCCTCCTCTCCTAAAATTTCAAGCCTTGTACCTATAGTAGAAAAGATTATCATCATTATTATTATTGCTAGTACATTGGTAATGAATAAAGATTAAAGACTACTTCATCATTCATTTAACTCTCTTTAGCTATTATTTTTATTTATATTCAGGTTAAAAGCTCTTGTAAACAAGTCCCATATCCACAACTGTCACGATTCTAGAATTACTACAAATAACCACAAATAACCTTCATTTCAAAAAATATCATCTGTGATGTAAGCATTAGACTTGGGTGGCACGGAGGAAGAGGTTTTATGAGTAGCCAGCTTTAAACATTTGCTTCTACATTCTCTATATTTAAATTCATAAGAGACTAGTCAGTTTGACAATTTAATCAGCTTGAAGTTTTATGAATATGTTAAACCTGGTGATAGAGTGGGGCGGAAGATTTGGTTGAAATACCTGAAATAGATTCCATGTTGCAAAGAATGGAGTCTGTAAAATATGAAAAAAAAAATGTACAAAAATGTTTTTGATGAAAAATAGTAAAGAATCTACTAAGACAATTTCGATGTCAGGTTGTGCATTGCGTTGCATATAACATAATGCTAATATAGAGTCTAGACAGACAACTTTGTCTCGGCAGGCAGAAAATATGCTCTGCTACAGATATAGCAGCCTACCACTGCAGGAGAGAAGAACAAATAAATCCACCTCCATCAACACTGCCAACATCGCTATCACCTTTATAACAACAAAAAATACCAAGAATAAAGGGAGAAAAAAAACCCCAAAGAATATAATGGATAATAAAAAGTAGTAGTAGTGGTAGTAGTAGTAGTAGTAGTAGTAGTAGTAGTAAGAGAAGCAGCAGCAGTAACAAAAACAGCAGAAGTAGGTGTGGTATTCAATGAACGTTATCTAACTTCATTCAGAAATTTGTGGCATTATTTGTGGAGCCTTAGACTTGAGAAACTACATTAAGAATGGTTACGGCTAGAATGGTTACAGATATGAAATTAGACTCTGCTGCTATCTCTGTCGGTTGTCAAGTTACAGGCTTTATATCAGCAGCAGTATTACTATTTAGTCTACTAAGTTGTGTCATAGTTAATGTTTATTTTACTGTTTACTGCCGCAGCATTAGTATTATTGTTAATAAATTAGTCTCAATATTTCTATCACTGTTTAGTGTTGGTATTGCTGTCGAGTGTGAGTGAACAGTCTTATTATTGTTGAGTGTTAGTGTTCTTGTTTATGATGAGTGTGAGTGAACAGTCCTGTTTCTGTTGAGTATTAGTGTGTGTTCTTGTTTATGATAAATGTCAGTGAACAACTGTCATTTGTACTGTTAACATTACCAATCTTATAATAGCTTAAAATGCATATAATTACTATCCAGTTTAGTGTTTAGTGTTGAGGCTCTTAGTCATGTCACTACTTAGTGATGATGTTAGCTGTAATTGCCAAGTGTGTTAACAGTCCTCTTACTAATTTGTTTAAATGTTTCTCTTTAGTAATTAGTTGCTTGTATCAATATGTGAAAGGAAGAGTAATACATTGACAGAATCATGAGAGTATCTGGACAAAATGCCTTGTTATATTTAGTTATATGTTCTGGGTTCAAATCCTGCCATGAATGACTTTAGCTTTCATCCTTCCACATCAATAATGCCTGTACCATTCAAGTACTGGAGTTGAAATAGCCAGCTCTACTCTCTCAAGCCATAGGATCTTGTACCAATGTTGGAAATCAATATTAGAAGAATGACAGAATGGTTGTGTGCCAAAGTGAGAAATCACTATTAGCATTTTTGCTACTGTGTAGTGTTAGTACAAACACTACACTTGGGAGGCTGTTTGTTTTACTTTTCAAGTTTGTGTGATTGCTCTTGCTCAAGTTAATGTTTGTATTTTCAGCAAGGTTCATGTCGACATTCATTTTTAGATCCGTACATGACAAAGTGTTGCTATTGACATTAGTATTAAGTGACATTACTGGTATTGATGATATTGGGAATAAACTGATACAGAGTACAGAGTTATTGAAAGAAAAAATAAGGAAATAAAATGTGATTATGTGCATTACATACATACACTCAATTTATTTTCTGCGCATTTGAGAGAGAGAGAGAGAGAGAGAGAGAGAGAGAAACAAAGGCAAGTAAGTGGCAAAAAAAAAAGAAGAAAGAAAACAAAATTATTAAGCTAGCAACTCTTGCAAAGTTCCTGGTGAATGAATTTCTAGCTTAGGATCAGAGGAAAGGATGTGTTTGATATTTGGTCTTTCTTTCCCCCCACTCAATCTTCATTTCTTACTTTAAATACTCCTTAAGTTTTAAAGACATCCTACTCATTACTTCTGACAGGCCAATAATTCTTTGGAGTACTTCCTCATCAGTTTTAAGATAGAGTTCAAAATAATTAATCACTAAGTTTAAATGTATTTTAAGTTCTTTGAAATGGACGTGAGTTTAGCTGAGATCCTGCAGCACACAAGAAATAATATCAATTTATTTCTATGTCAAAAATAAAGTTAATGAAGTAGTTTTTCTCTATGATTGAGGATGTATATATAACTAAATGGTGCTTATTTTTCCTATGAATTGTAGATAGAGGAAGGTATCACCTCCAATCAAAATTACATTTAATAATTACTATATAAAATCAAAAACAGAAATATATATTTGCTTTTGTGCTGACAACTGTCTGCATATGAATGGTTTATATAAAAATTAAACATGTTTATCTTGTTCAATAGGTGAGGTTGTACATTAGTGAATGTTAATGACCTGATATATTTGCTTGCTTGTGTTTTGGATCATTGAGTAAATTTAGACCAATGAAGGAATTGTTATTACAAATATTTTACAGAATGGCTTTTCCCCTTTCCTCTTTTTAACCATGAAATTGAGTTCTGAATAAAGAATTATTCACTAAGTTGAAATATAAAACTTTCATTCAGAATACAGTAACAATGATTGATTTAAAAAAAAAAAAAATACAAAATAGTTCTTATAAATAGATTGGTGTTTCACCAGCATGAAACATCTAAAAATACTGTTTTGTGTTTTTGCCTTGATAAAAGAGAAATGCTCGAAGTAGTAAATTTCCACTTTGATCATGACGCTCTGCAAATCTGCATTTCCAATTTTTTGTGCAAACATTCAAATCAAATATAAAAACAAATAGAAATAAGGCTCCCAGGAGGAAACAATGTTTCCTTTATTGATACAGCAATTTAATTAATATTATACTATAAACCTTCTAATAATATTAACTGTCACTTTAGCACACTTATTTCTACATAATAGGTTTGGAAATTAGTTTTGAAATCTACAAAATGCATACTTAGTAAACATTTATTTTGATTTTGATTTTAATATTTTAGCTGAGATTTTATCATAAAATATGATTTATTAATAGTTCTGAAAGTAGCACTTCTGGAATAAGTCATTCAAGTGATTTTTAAGGAACTCAAAACTGGTTTGTTTTTTTCTTATAATCTACAGCTTTAACAATTAGATTTAAATTTAGTTTCTTTTCATAGATTTGTGCAGATATACAAAACCAGCATTTATCTCTCTATATATAAACGGCAGTTTGTCTGTGTGTGTTTCTGTGTGTCTGTTAGGTTGTACCCTCACCCTGACCACGGCTTTCAACCGATTCTGATGAAACTTGACACACACATAGCCCAATGTCATAATTCAAAACTAACGCAGCGAAAATTTTGAAAAGTTACCCCAGTTCTGAAAAAAATCGATAAATTCGACATGGGGTCGAGAATCAGAAACACAAACCACAGACTGTCTAGGGGACGCAACTCGACCTTTTTAACTAAAAAACAAATTTACCATCATTTTTTTTCTATTTTTTGGCTATAACTCTCTAAAAATGCTTTATAGTTATTTCCCTTACAAACCCGAGCAACGCCGGGCGATACTGCTAGTCTATGTTAAATACTTCTTTTGTACAGATATACAAATATAGAAAGTCAGTTCATTAATTTCTGTCTCTAAACAGTTTATACTACCTCATTCACAGTTTTTATTTCAATTTTTGTTGTTTGCAACCACAATATTTCAACAAGTTTTCAGCTTCTCACCAATTAAAAATCAAACACTGGAATAAGTTTACCGCTCTAAATTGTGAGAGTGTGTTTGTCTGTGTTGATGACATTCCATTTTTAGGATAAATAATTTCTTGAAATTCTATCAATTTTATTAATTATCCACACACATTTGTTTGCAAATAATTTTAAATTTGAATTCTAGGGATTTGGTAGGTTTTATGAAGCCCCTGAGCCATCCAAACTTAACTTGTTTACTAACCATCAACATTCGATACACTGAAATTAGATTGGAAAATGATAGATACAGCAAGCTGTATTTAATTAGATACTTATGTTTACTTAAGAATAAAATCTCTCATGTTCTGTCCCACCTCTGATACAAGATCAACCTGCAAAGGGATGACTTCCTGAAACCTGAGCAACCATATTTTAATATATTTTATTTGTTCAGATCTTCATATCCTCCCAATACTGTTTGTTAAATTTAAAGTAGCTTTCTTAGAGAGTCAGTGGACCACTTACTTCATCAATTTCATCAGTATTCAATTAATTTGACTATGCAATTAGTGGTATATTACTAATTGATACCAGTCTTAAACCTCAATTACCCAAGCACCATTCACTTTCATTTTACCAGCCGTATCTATCAGTATGTAGTCTATTTGTTTGGCCTGTTTCTGATTACTGTGTTAACAGCAGGATTCCATCTTTTCTAGAAGCTTTTACAGAAACACAGATATATCCTGCCCACACACAGCTGACACTGCCAAACAAACTACTACATCCATTCTTATTTCTCTCTATCCTCCCAGCTGCTTTGCATTTACAAGTAAAATACCTTAGCTTGTAGACTCTACTGATAGCTTAAATGCTTTTTTAGTGCAGTCCAAACTGGTTGGTGTTGTTATTATTATTATCATTATTATTATCTTATCTTCTCTGACAAACTGTGTCACCTAT